>NW_024609881.1:89729736-90195238 GCF_016920785.2 Ixodes scapularis
AAAAAAACATTGCAGGCCAGATAAGACGAAATGAAACTCGACCGATTGCAACCTTCTTTGAAGGCCGCAATCAGACCATTGTGAAGTGCACGAGTTAAGCTTGCCAAGGATTTTAAATCATTTCAAACACTAATCAGTTTAGAGGAACGATACAGAACGGCTGGGACGTCTTTCTGCTGTCCTAAAATTTTCGCGAGGCATCGCGTGAATATGGAGAGTGCACGCTCAGCTGAGGCACAACAGTGATGGCTATCAGCGTAAGCCTCTGCTTTGGAATATGCACCTGTACTTCGTCTCACCTTAGCATGGAATATTGTTAGTCACACAAGCTAATAACGCGAGCTAGCTGCTTTGGATGAAGCCTCAGTAACTGCACGAGCGCTCATGCAACGAGCGCTCCAGTCAAGGCGTTCAAGGCTAGCCGCTCGCGCTTGCACTGTCTTTGCAGTTAGTTCATGCTAAGGTGAGACGAAGTATAGGAAGTATTCACTGGCGGCCATAGCTGTGTGCAAGACTACTGAGCGCGTGCTGATGGCGAGCTTCCCGAGTTCTTTTGCAACGTGCATTCCGCACCCTCAAGATTGCCGGTCTTAGCAGCCTATTAATGTGAGCTTGTTCAGAGCATGCGCTCTAGACATCACCCATAAATATGGGGCCCAGTGAATACTCCTTATAGGCTGCATTGTACTCGAGCGGTGGCGGTAACATATGAAATCTACCCGCTTGTGTTCGAAACTCAGCATAATATAAAGGCAGCGCACTGGGACTGGAAGCAGAAAAACGGGGAGATGCTTCCCTTTTGTAGCCTCTTTACCATTGTCAGTTTGCACAACCTCGAGCGAGACGTGCGAGTCGGCGCGTGTAGGTGCCCCGAGAGGATTAAGTTTAATCCTCGTTTCATCAACGATGTCTTTGCCTATGACGTGCTTGAGGAGAGCGCTGATTAACGTCCCAGTCACGGTTCGCCGATAATTGTAGGCGATTTCGACTTCTTCTTCGACAATGTTTACGAAGCAAACATGCAACGCAGCTGTGTGTGATCATATGACCAGATAACACGAAACTGAGCAAGTTAACTCGAAATCAAGTCACATATTTCTCTAAAAGGACTGACTAAACTTCAGAAGCGTGGATTTTATATTAGTAATCAAAGATGGAGAAGTCTCTATGAAGCATGACACATTAAATACACTTGCTTTTTTCGAGATTTAAAGGAACGAGAAGTTGTTTCATTAAAGCTGAGAGCTGAAACGTAGTCCAACAACCTACAAGTTTTATCATGGCCGCCACCACGCTGCGCCGCGTGCCTTTCCCTTCTTCCCCCCCCCCCCCCCCCCCCCCCTTTGTCGACGGCACACCGAGACACCGGATTCACTGAGACAAGCGAGACGGCTGCAAGCCTTTTGGACTGGCGCACCAACGACGATAGATGGCAGCAGGCACCCCTCCCAATTCAAGGGAGAAAAACCCAAGCCATGCAGCGTCGCTTCCAGCCGTTCGAACGACGCAAAACCTGCCCACGCCAAAGGCCATCGTATTTCCGCCAGGTGAAACGTATTCCCCTAGTGAAGTATTTGACTTCGCCCGAAATTTGAACAGATATTGCAGTAGCTCCTTCCTTCCAATTATCAATTGATGATTTCTGACATGTCTCGCCGATTTTGTCTGGATGTTTTTATTTGTAGTAAGAAAACGGTAAACTAACATTGATGTTAGTTTTTTTTTTTTTTTTTTTTTGTTATTCAGAAGTAATTTGCATAAGTTAATTTCTCAAAAACTTGAATTGTACCCTTTAAGAAAATACACTCTCAGAAAAAAAGGTGTATTATTACACCCCTTGTCCCATATAATACACCCCAAAACTTCAATTCGACGTACAGCGCCCCATAATCGAACAGGCGGCCCTAAAGTTTACGAGGGGCTTGATAGCCGTGTGGTACAACTTATTAAGATAGCTGATGTACGTATTATTGATTACAAAAAAGATTATCGGAGTTTTCTTGGCCGTACTGCAAAAGCTCCGTCTTTTTCTTCTTTGCTCTTTGATACGTACTTTAGCAATTTAACAAGTTATATCGCACCGTTATCAAGCCCCTGGTAAAATTTGGTGCCGCCCGTTCGACTATAGGGCGCTGTACGTCGAAATGAAGTTTTGGGGTGTATTATATGGGACAAAAGGGTGTACGGTGATACCCTTTTTTTTTAGAGTGTAGATGAGATACATTGAGAAGTCGACAAATGAGGGACGGCGATTCGTGAAAATGGGAACTGCAAGCTCGCTTTAAGTTTGAAAGTCAACGATAGAGTAGGCTTGGCAATACATTACTTACCTCATTGATTCAGGTGTACCTAGGAAGTTCTTCATGACTGCAAATACAATAAGATTTCCCAGAAAAAGTTCCAACACTGTTGTTATTTTTGTTGTTTTTTCAGATGTTTACGAAAGGACGGTTCAACGTTTATTTTTTAATGCATGAAATGCTTTGCGAGCACAAAATGATTTATCACCACTAAGACGTGCCCATAATGTGAGAACCGATTTCACGGTGTTCGACTTATAGCCCACAAAACCTGCGGCGGAACCCTCGCAATTTTAGGACGCTATAGCTTCACTGTGTTTACCTATAGATACAAATTGAAAAAAAAAAAAAAATCTTTTTGAGGCTCGTACTCGTTCCTGACTGCCTAAAGAAATATTAAAACAATTAACGACCAGCATTCTTCGAAGCGGCTTAGCGTAAAAGTTACTAAAATGAATTATTTTCATTGCATTAGCGCGATTAAGACCAAGGTTGGGAACCTCCGTAACGTTTCCAAATACACAAAAAAGCTTTTACTGCACCTTGGATAGGATTTTGGAGGAAATAAAGGGTAGCAAACAGGTAGGCAAAAATGAATGAAACGAGTCGATCTCGAGTTCTTGTAGTAAAAGCCTAGCTCAATCTAAGTGACCTAGCTGTGCCGATGGTCTGTCCTGTTATTTGTTAGGACTGCTCCAGTGAAAGTGCCGTAAGACGACGCTTGGCCTGGTTTTCCTTCACAAGGTTCCGTTCAAAACGACATCATTTAAAACCCGATCGATACACAGACGTGTGTGACCACGCTGTGCGGGGCTACATCCGGATACTGCACCGCCATGGGTACCATAGTAACCAAGCGACGGAATGCTTCGTTGCTATAGGGTTCTTGCACGACACCGTGATGCAACGCTACTGTACCGGTTCGTAAATCTCACCGGAACCAGCCGGGATCCATGTTGGAGGCATTCGTCTCTGTTATGCTATATTCTGTGTGCTTTGGGGCCGTGTTCACACTGTAGCTTGTTCGCTACTCAAGGTTTGAAATGTCAGCACGCCGCAGTTAATTGTTCCAGCCGTAAAAGCCGGCGACAAAACGGAGCTACGGCCAGCAGTATAGTTTTTTCTTGAATCCCGGCAATCATTAGGACGCTCGAGCAATCGCTTCGCCGGCGTCATGAGTGGCTCCGACTGGTACGCGGACACGATCTCGAAAAGGCGGGTAAAGACAGGACCAAAGCAGAACCAAAACTCAGAACACGGCAAGTCCTGGGATCTAACATCTCCGGTTCGAGAGAAAGAACGAGAAAGAAAGCGACAAAAGAGTAGAAAAAGAAAGCAGACGAAGAGTTAGGCGTGGCTGCGCTGGCTGCGCTGCGTTGCGAAACTCCTATTCTATAAACCGTCGACGCCAACCTTGTTGCGTTTCGGTCCCCCAATATCTTAGGGGAACCCAAATGTTTGGGCCCCCTATTCTCCATGTCGGACATCTCATAGTCTTAAGATTATATGTTCCGCTATAAAAAAAGAACTTGTTGGCTCATTGAACTGCATAGTTGTAGGGCTTAAGCGTCCACGTCACATACAATATAGCAAAACTGCACAATTCTTGCTTTTACATATATATTTTTTTTTTTCTACGGTTACCCGGCGAGGGGATTAGCATTGATGAATCACATTGCCCGAGCAAGTCGCCAATCATTCGTCCACGTGCAACAGCCACACAGACGCCAACAGTCTACGCGAAGTCCCTTCAAGACAGTTGCTGATTTCAATTGCTTCCTAAGTTCTCACAATGATCCTCAAATTTACGAGATCTAAACCGACTTACCTCTCGGATGGTCCGACTGCGCAACTACGTTTTTTTCTTCTTTGAGCACCAGTAAGCTCTTGAGTGGGGAGAAATATTTCTAAATATATAACGTAAAAATTTTACCTTTGACGCTTATCACCACAAGAAATAATTGTATAGCCTTTGTCAAATTATGCAATACTTTTGTGATAAAATATATTTTTATTTACTTAATTATATCGGAGATGTAGTTAATAGCTCTTCAGAATGTCCTTATTTCTGGTTAGTTCAGATATACAAAAAAAAAATTATTTTTAATGTGAATATTGAGTTGGCGTTTGACAAATGGTTGTCGTGTCAAAAGTGACACTTATTAAGTGTCACAGCTCATTTAGCGGCTCTAGGTAGTGTCACTGAGCAAAGGTAAAGCTTTAAGCAAAGGCCGCCGCCAGCGCCGAATATTCCCCCCGCGGTTAGAGCGTAAACTAAATATGCGACAACGCGTCGTCCAATAAGCAAACCCGAACGTCACAATATTGGAAACGACATTTAAAGCGTGAAATAAAAGCGTTCAACCCCGCAACCAACGTTGCTCACAGCACGACCTCCAGTAACGTTGCTCGCAGCAGCACGACGACGACGACGACGTTGTGAGGATGCCGCACCGTGCGTCGGCTCAATCTAAGCACTTGGTCTGGGTACCTCGGAGGCGGCAGCTTTCTGCTTTGACTGGGCCACCTCCTTGGACCCTGATGCTTCGACCCCAACGAGCGACAGCACCATCATGCTCCTGGGGCTTCTTTGTGCAACAGTGCACCGATCGAACGGCAGGCTGCAGATTCCCTTGTCCCGCTGCTGACCCGCTTCAACGAAATGGGGACATCTTCAAAATGGACTGACATCCTCCGCAACAGCAACAATTCTGTTGTGACCGTGGGCGTCCGAGTGCGACCACATGGTCGCCAGGCAGAAGAACACAACCGCCCTGTGTGACAGCTCGTCAAAAAGTGCCTTTAATCGAAAATCAGCAACCGGAAGAAGCTTCGCTTCCGGTAAGCCCGCAGCACGACACATGTGGTGCCATCTATTGCCAGATGTCCTCACTACATCTCCCCTTCCAGCTCGAGGGAGCTTTACTTCGTGCTTTCACAAGTTCAGTCTTTGAGGAGGCTTGACTTGCCGCCCCGAACGTGTGACGCGTATACCCGGTGGGGGAGACTGCCGTGTAGAACTGGGCACCACCGCTGAATCGCCTGTTGGTCTTTCGGCTACAGGAACTGGCCCGTCTGAAGTTGCAGGCTGGGTACAAACTAAGTCGCTTGGCTGGCTGGGAGTACTGGGCGTAAACGGTACCAAGTGGCGACGGTTGCGCTGGACAACACCCCTTGGCGTCTCGACCACGTAGGAGCGCGGCCGCTTGGCCGGGCTCAACACCCTAGCAGCACATGGTATATCTTGTACCCACACCTCTTCCCCTGCTTCCAGAGGGCGCAGTGACTGGGCGGCGTGACGCCTGTTGAAGTCCTTGCGTTGATGGCTCTTCACGCTCTGGTCCCTGCTCTTGACGAGCTTTGGCGACGGCCACTTCGGCATCAGCGATGCAGGTAACCCTGGCAGCCTGGTCCGGAGACGACGACCCATGAGCAGCTCCGAAGGGCTGTAGCCGGTCACTCCGGGTGTGTCCCGGTACACCAGTAACGCCATGTGCGGATCCTCTGCCTTCACGAAGAGCTCCTTCAGTGTTCGAACCATGCGCTCTGCCTCGCCATTCGCTTGCGGGTACCTCGGACTGCTCGTACGGTGGGCGAACCCATACAAGGCTGCGAAAGAGGCAAATTCCGTTGACGAAAACTGCGGACCGTTATCAGAGACCACAGTCTCCGGAATCCCAAAGCGGGCAAAGGAACTCTTCATAGCCGCGATGACGGAGCTTGATGTTGTGGTCGCAAGACTGACCACCTCGGGGAAACGGGAATAGTAGTCAACCATGACCACGTAGTTGCGTCCTTGCAGCTCAAAGAGGTCAACCCCGATACGTTGCCATGGGCGATCGGGTGTAGGAGTCCCGAGAAGCGGCTCGCAGCGCTGAATTCTTGTTTGGGCACAACGTTCACACGTCCCCACCAGTTGCTCCAGCTCGCTGTTCAAGGTTGGCCACCACACCGAGTCGCGAGCCCTTGCCTTGCATCTTCCCACGCCTTGGTGGCCCTCGTGGAGTAATGTTAGCATCTCCTTCTGAAGAGTCTGAGGAACCACGATGCGACAGTCCTTCAGCAACAGGCCCTCGAAGGCTGTGATGTTGCCTCGCTCCTTCCAGAAAGCCCTAAGATGAACTGGAACGTTGGACACCTTCTTGGGCCACCCATCCTTGCAGAATCTGAGTAGGCCGGCACAGACTCCATCCTCTGCTTGGTGCTGGCGAAGGCGATCGAGGCGAGTGGATGCAAGACTTTCGATGTCCTTGAGCAGTGACCCAACGAAGAGCTCGACGGTGTCTGCTTTGGTGTCGGCAGCCTGTACAGGAGCTCGGGAAAGGGTGTCTGCTGTCGCAAGGAGGTGGCCCGGTACATAGAGTACATTGTATTGGTAGGCCATAAGCCGCATCCTCAGGCGCTGAATGCGAGGAGGCATAGTGTCCAGTTCCGCAGATCCCAACAGAGTGACGAGGGGTCGATGATCTGTTTCGACATCAAACCTGATGCCACGGACGAACTGGTCGAACCTTTCAACGGCCCATGTGACGGCCAGAGCCTCTTTCTCCGTCTGGCTATACCGGGTTTCTGTCGGTGTAAGAGATCGCGAAGCGTAGGCAACGGCACGACGCTCTCCCGATGGTTGGTCCTGTAGCAGAACGGCTCCCAGTCCATACGAACTTGCATCAGCCGACACTGTGGTATGGTACGAAGGGTCGTACTTGGCCATGCAGACCTTGGAGCTCAACATGCCCTTAAGACGATCAAAGGCAGACTGCTGACTGGGCCCCCAACACCATGCACTGTTCTTTTGGAGAAGAGCACGAATCGGCGTAGTCACGTCGGACAGGTGAGGAAGAAAACGGCCTACGTGATTAGCCATGCCGAGAAGTCTCCTGACACCACTGACGTCCGCTGGGGCCTCCAAGTTGACCAGAGCCTGGACCTTGTCTGGATCGGGGCTGATACCGTCTGCACTGACTGTGACTCCCAAGAACCTAACAGTGGACGCTGAAAAGACGCACTTGGCTCTGTTCAGTTTCACTCCGGCACTGCTGAGGCGACCCAACACTGTTGCAAGACGCCGGTCATGTTCCTCTTGGGTGCGTCCGAAAACCAAAATGTCGTCGATCATGTGGACGACTCCGTCGAGACCCTCCAGGATCCTCCCCATTTGACGTTGGAAATACTCCGGAGCGGAGCAAATTCCAAAAGGAAGGCGACAGAAGCAGTATCTGCCGAACGGGGTAATGAAGGTCGTGAGGAGCTGGCTTTCGGCAGATAGCTTAATCTGGTGAAAACTGGCTGTAGCGTCGAGCTTGGAAAAGATCCGTGCAGGACCCAGACGTCCCAGGATGTGCTCCACCGATGGGAGGACGTGACGCTCCCGCTGGACCACCTGGTTAAGGCGTGTGAGATCGACACAGATCCGGTAACCTCCAGAGGACTTGGGGACGACAACGATACCAGAACACCAGTCCGTCGGATCGTCGACTTTGCGGATCACACCGTCAGCTTCTAGCTTGTGGGATTTCCCTTGCTGCTACCCGTCTCGGAGAATGACACAGCACACCGGTTCAACAACACGTAAACATTTAATGACCGCTATCGCCTGCGCCGCGATCCCAACCGCCCCCGCGCATCCGCTGCGACGGCCTTTTATCAGCGGCGGAGCGCCGCTCGCGTGGCCAGTTGCCCTTGGCCCCCTCGTGGCCAAGATGACCACTTATGATTGTCGGAGGGGCAGCCTGGGCCAACCGCTTGGAATCGCCAGGTTGCCCACACATCTCCCCCCTTCCAAAAACGAAAACAGAGGACGTCTTTGATGGTCTTCGGGGGGGCCTTCCTTCTTGGTCAGCAAGGGTCTTTTCAGATGAGCGAGCACGGGTCCGACGTCAGTACTTCCGGACAGTACCGATGCAGCCCTGGGGGGTGGTCTGATGATGGGAGCTGCGTCGCCGCTGTCTGGCACGAGGAACTAGAAATTAAAAACAACATGAGGCCATGGCGCGGTAGGAAAAAGTAGCCGCGCACACGAAAGATGCCTGTCCCACTGTGCATGCGGGAGCGCGGACCATTTCTCTTCTCCCCCCCCCCCCCCCCCAAAACACCGAAGAGGGCCTGAAGATAATACGCTTAGAACTCGTGCTACTCCCGGTCGTCTTCACCGCCGTCTCAAGTTGTACCGCGGTAGAGACGGTGTGGAATCTTCCGAGAGGTGGTCCGGATAGTCGTCATCTGGAACCTGCGACACATCTACCTCCTCGGGTTCATAGAAAGCTTTTAGGTCGGCGACATGAATAGACCCGCACACTTCACCAGATTCACAATGCACCAGCTCATAAGACAGGTTGGAGAGCTTGCTACTAACACGGTAGGGGCCATCCCACCTCTTTGCTAAAGAGGCCGTGAAGCCTCTAGCAGCATCACTCAGCGGATGAGTTCGCCTCAGTACCAGATCTCCTACCTTGAACTGCAGATTTCGTCTCCCCTTGTTGTACTGGTTTGCCTGCTGCAGTCTCGAGACGTCGAGGCTCTCTCGAGCTTCACGCAGGTTCTCCGTGAAACGCTTCCGGAGATCTTCTGCGAACTGCGTGGTTGTGCGCTGTGTGCTTGCAGGATCTGTGCAAAGGAGGCCGTTTCCCAGGGGAAACACGAGCTGTTTTCCAAAGTTAAGTTGGGCCGGAGTAAAACCCGTGGACCGGTTGATTGTTGTGCGGGTAGCGAATGCCATTTCTGCTAATTTCGCGTCCCAGTCTTTGTGTCGCTCTGTATGCGATACAAGCATCTGCTTCAGGTTACGGTTCACTCTTTCCGTGATATTCGCCTGTGGATGGTATGGCGAAGTCCGTTTGTGCCGTATGCCTAGCGCCTTACACGCATCCACGAACACCTTGCTAACAAAATAAGAAGCGTTGTCTGTAATAAGCGTTGCGGCAAAGCCAAAGCGCGCGAACGTCTCGAGAAGACAGTCCCAGATTTTCTTAGAGTCTAGTTTGCGCAAAGGAAACATTTCGACCCATTTTGTGAAATGGTCGGTCACTACTAGCAAATACTGATTGCCGCGTGGACTACGGGGAAAGGGACCGACAACGTCGCAGGCAACACACTCCCAGGGGTACTTGCTTTCGACCGACTGCATTAAACCTGGTGGTTGGCCACCTCGGGGTTTTGCCTTCTGACAAACCGGGCAGCTACGAGCGTACCTCATCACATCCTGCCTCATACCTGGCCACGTTGCAATTTGGGACAACTTTTCGTAAGTTTTGCTCCCACTGCTGTGGCCTGCCAAGGCGGGATCATGCATATATCTTATAAATGACTTACGCAGTTTACGTGGTATTACAGACCGGAATGGCGGGCCGCTGGACCCATCGTCCGCCTGGGGGATGTATCGCAGCAGGATGCCGTCGCTGCTGAGCAGGTATGAGTCCAAGTCTCTGGGATTCCCAGCGTCGGCTGAGTTTTCTTCTGCCAGCTGGTGCATCACCTTCTGACAAAGTCCATCGGACAGCTGGGCCGCTCGGAGCTCCTCTCTGCTCACCAGGGTTCCCCACCGCGACTCTGGTGTGATGGGCGCCGCATTGGCTAGTGCCACCAAGTCGGGATCCACCTGCATTTCCTGCCCGAGAAGTGGAGCACGGGACAACGCATCTGCAACGTGGTTAGCCACTCCACGCTTGTACTCGATTGTGTATTTGTAGCGCTGGAGCGAAAGGGCCCATCGAGCGAGTCGTCCTGCAGGGTTTTGAAGCCCTTTGAGCCACGAGAGAGCCATGTGGTCGGTTTGAATGCTAAACGAAGCGCCGTCAAGGTACATGTCAAACTTCTTAAGCGCAAAAATAATTGCCAGGCACTCTTTTTCGGTCGTTGAGTAGTTTCGCTCCGCTCCGGTTAACGTATGACTGGCGAAAGCTACGGGACGAAGAACGCTGTCATGTTCCTGCAGAAGGACTGCTCCTAATCCGTAATCGCTTGCGTCAGTCTGCAAGACGAACGGACGATTCAAGTCGGGCAGGTTTAAACACGCGTTTTCAGTCACAGCCCTTGAAAGACACGCGAATGCGGTTTGCTGCTCTTGCCCCCAGCACCATTTCGTTTTTTTGCGGAGCAATCGGTTCAGGGGTTCAGTTATCTCAGCGCATTGCGGAATAAAATCTCTATAAAACGCAATCATCCCGAGATATCTTTGTAGGCTTTTGACGTCATAAGGGGGTGGGTACTCCGTTATTGCGCGCAGCTTATCTTCATTCGGCCGCAGCGTTCCGTTATCCACAACAGATCCGAGAAGGTTGATTACAGGCGATGCCAACTGGACTTTATCTGGATGAATCGTAAGGCCGGCTTGACGCATTCGTTCGAGTATGATCTGAAGGTGCACGAGATGCTCCTCGAATGTTCGTGAAAAGACCACTACGTCATCCATGTACGCCATCGCAAACTCGTACTTCGCGTCACCGAGGACAACGTCCATTAGGCGTTGAAAGCTGGCGGGAGAGTTGGACAAACCAAAGGGAAGGCGAGTGAATTCGAACAACCCCCTATGGCAAATGAATGCGGTCTTCTTTACATCAGCCGGATGAACTTCGATTTGAAGAAATCCGCGGCTGCAATCGAGGGTTGTGAAAACAGTCGCGTTTCCAAGGGCATACATTACTGAGGAAATACTAGGAAACGGGTAACTGTCTCTGACTGACACTTCATTTAGGCGCCTGTAATCAACACAAAGCCTTGCTGTGCCGTCCTTCTTTGGAGCAAGGACTACCGGGGAAGCCCACGGGCTTTTTGACTGACGTACTGCGCCTGTGTCGATCATTTCCAATAGCGCCGCATCAAGAAGTTCGCGCTTGTGAGCACTTATGGGTCTCGGATTGCACCTCCGGGGAGGTGCATCCTTGGTTTCGATGCGGTGCTGTAGGAGATCGGTTTTCCCAGGTCTTTCCGTGAACATCGGCGAGAAGGGTTCCAGCAGTTGCTGGAGCTGCTTCTGTTTGTCTTCACCGGAACACTTTTGCACGGCTTTGAGCACGCTGTCTGGAAGTAAAGGCATCTGCCCGGCAAAGTTTAACGGGAACGCTTGGCCGCGAATACAATCCTGCCGTCTGGTAAACGGCGTTAATTTCGTTTCGCCACCCAACCAATATCCAGCCTGGGCAAAGTCGAGCGAAACCCGCTCCGCTGCAATAAAATCTCTACCAAGGATCATGGGCACCGGCAGTTCTGGGAGGTATACGAACCGTTGTCTTCGTTTTCTACCATGAAAGGAAATTCGTAACCTGACTGCGCCGGCAGCAGGCAGTACGGACCCCGATGCTACTTGCAATTTCACGTTTGCTGACCGAAGATGTATCTTTCTCTTGTTACATTCCGCAAATACTGCATCCCCAATAAGCGATATGTTTGCTCCAGTATCTAAAAGAGCGGCTACTGGCATACCTAGTACATTCACAGTCATACGAGGTTCAAGAGACTTGGGTGTAGATTCGATTCTACTCACAGCTGGGATGAGCAATGTCGGTTCCTCGTTTATTGAGGTTGTTCCTACCCCCGTCGGCTGGTGCGAGTCCATTAGCGGCCGGCCATCCAGAGCGACCATCCTTGGTGTTGAGAACTTCAAAGCGGCTCTGACGCTGGGGATCGTGCCGGCCTTTGGCTGAAAGGGAATCGCATTAGGGTCCAACTCAAATGCAGTTGCTTCGGGTAGCGTAGGACCGGGAACAGTGGAAGCTGTACGCCCGGGGATCAGTGCAAAGGCAGACGCGCCGGGAGTCTCATGACCGAGAATTTTGTGAGCTGGCCGCCCGGGTGTCACTGCAACAGCAGGCACGCCGGGAGTCTCAAGACCGCGAACGGTGTGAGCTGGGCGCCCGGGTGTCGGTGTGAAAGCCGACACGCCGGGAGTCTCACGGCGAAGAGTGTTATGAGCTAGCCGCCCGGATGTCTGTGCAAAAGGAGACACGCCGGGAGTCTCAAGACCGCGAACGGTGTGAGCTGGGCGCCCAGGTGTCGGTGTGAAAGCCGACACGCCGGGAGTCTCATGACGGAGAATGTTGTGAGCTGGCCGCCCGGGTGTCACTGCAACAGCAGGCACGCCGGGAGTCTCAAGACCGCGAACGGTGTGAGCTGGGCGCCCGGGTGTCGGTGTGAAAGCCGACACGCCGGGAGTCTCACGGCGAGAAGTGTTATGAGCTAGCCGCCCGGGGGTCTGTGCAAAAGTAGACACGCCGGGAGTCTCACGGCGAGAAGTGTTATGAGCTAGCCGCCCGGGGGTCTGTGCAAAAGTAGACACGCCGGGAGTCTCAAGACCGCGAACGGTGTGAGCTGGGCGCCCGGGTGTCGGTGTGAAAGCCGACACGCCGGGAGTCTCACGGCGAGAAGTGTTATGAGCTAGCCGCCCGGGGGTCTGTGCAAAAGTAGACACGCAGGGAGTCTCAAGACCGCGAACGGTGTGAGCTGGGCGCCCGGGTGTCGGTGTGAAAGCCGACACGCCGGGAGTCTCATGACGGAGAGTGTTGTGAGCTGGCCGCCCGGGTGTCACTGCAACAGCAGGCACGCCGGGAGTCTCAAGACCGCGAACGGTGTGAGCTGGGCGCCCGGGTGTCGGTGTGAAAGCCGACACGCCGGGAGTCTCACGACGAAGAGTGGAAGTGTTATGAGCTGGCCGCCCGGTTGTCGATGCGAGAGCAGACACGCCGGGAGTCTCAAGACCGCGAACGGTGTGAGCTGGGCGCCCGGGTGTCGGTGTGAAAGCCGACACGCCGGGAGTCTCATGACGGGGAGTGTTGTGAGCTGGCCGCCCGGGTGTCACTGCAACAGCAGGCACGCCGGGAGTCTCAAGACCGCGAACGGTGTGAGCTGGGCGCCCGGGTGTCGGTGTGAAAGCCGACACGCCGGGAGTCTCACGACGAAGAGTGAAAGTGTTATGAGCTGGCCGCCCGGTTGTCGATGCGAGAGCAGACACGCCGGGAGTCTCAAGACCGCGAACGGTGTGAGCTGGGCGCCCGGTTGTCGACGCGAACGCGGACACGCCGGGAGTCTCATGACGGAAAGTGTTGTGAGCTGGCCGCCCGGTTGTCGATGCGAGAGCAGACACGCCGGGAGTCTCAACACCGCGAACGGTGTGAGCTGGGCGCCCGGGTGTCCATGGAAAATCGGACACGCCGGGAGTCTCACAACGAGGAGTGTTATGAGGAAGAAAAAGTGATGGAGGGCCACCGAGGGTCGATAGAAAAGCGTCAGTCCCCGGAGCCCGTGTGAGCCTCCGGGAGGCCCGGAGGCGGCTGCGGCGACTCGATCTCGTGGATTGTGTTTTTGACGCGGCCGGCGGAGAGTAGAAATTTCTTACCACCGCCGGCCGTAGCCGTTTCCCTGTGTCTGAGGCGGCCGCTGCCGTTCGCTGCAGTCCCGGTGTATGTGTCCTGGCTGGTCGCATCGAAAACAACGGGGCGTGACCCGCCCGTCGGCTTCGTGCGGTGTCCCGCTCTCTTTTGCCTCTCCCGAGCTCCGCGTTACCGGTCCAGAGGACAAGAACTCATCTTGACCAATGGAGGGGCTGTAGCGTTGTGATTGCGTGCCTTCGTAACCGCTGCACCTCCGTGATTCGTATGCACGAGGATCTAGGGTTCGTGATTCGTATGCACAAGGATCTGGGGTTCGGGGGACGGGCGCCTGATTGGAATCGTCTTGTTCTCTCTCGACTCTATGTGCACGTGCGTTTCCAGACCACGCAAATGATGGTTCCAGAGTCATGTTCTGCGGTGGAGGGGGTCGGTATCTTAGTTCCGCGAGGATGTCGGCCTGGATGGTGATTGCCTCCCGTGCCATCTCGTCTAAATTCGTGAAGGTACGTCCCCTGAGATGGGGATGGAAACGCGGGTGGCTTTGGCGGATGGCGCGTTGTACTTTCTCCGCGTCCGGTGCCGCGGCGTCGGCGATATCGTACAGGCCCTGGAGAGCCCTTACAAACTCAATAAGTGACTCTTCCGGGTGCTGTGTGCGCGCGCGCAGCTCGTCCTTTATCCGCACGCTGTAATCCGGAGGCAGGAACTCCATCCTAAATCGTGCCTCAAAATCTGACATACTTGTGAATTTAGTTTGTCTTTGCCTCCACAGTGCTGCACTGTCTGTCAGTGCAACCGGCAAAAGGCGGGTGAGGATGGATTCGTCGTCAATTCCCGACGCAGCTTGGTAGTCCCGCAGTTCTGAGACGAACATCGCAACTGACTTTCTATCTGCGTACCCCGAAAAAACCGGAACGCTAAGCGAGAGCCTTAGGAAGTCCCTGGGGGGCGTACTTTCAGCAGGAGTGGGTCTTGAGCGCATCATCTGCTCTCATTGTATGTTAAGAAGCATGGTCATGGCCACTCTTAGTTCTGCCAGACCACCCTCTAATGATGCGTCTACCGGGACTGAGACTGCAGGCTTAGCGTCTGGTTTTATGTCACTGGCGGCGTTATCCGCGAGTGCACCGAGCGTCAAAAGGTCGTCCTCACTCACGTTTCTGTCGGCGTCCTCTGTAGACGGCATCATGTTGTAGTGGAGACTTGCGCAGTTCGATGAACGTGGGCTTCCGAAGAAACGCCCCCTCAACTTTGGGCAAACTCAGGAACGCAAAATTGACTATGTAAAACGTAAGAACGAACCCAGTTTGCTGCCATCCTCCCAGACGAGCAGCATATCACGTCTGGGCGCCAGTGTGGGATTTCCCTTGCTGCTACCCGTCTCGGAGAATGACACAGCACACCGGTTCAACAACACGTAAACATTTAATGACCGCTATCGCCTGCGCCGCGATCCCAACCGCCCCCGCGCATCCGCTGCGACGGCCTTTTATCAGCGGCGGAGCGCCGCTCGCGTGGCCAGTTGCCCTTGGCCCCCTCGTGGCCAAGATGACCACTTATGATTGTCGGAGGGGCAGCCTGGGCCAACCGCTTGGAATCGCCAGGTTGCCCACAAGCTTATCCAGTTCTTCGCGGACAATGTTATGAAGGGGAATCGGAATGCGGCGAGGAACGCTGAGGGAGAACGGCTGTGCTCCTGGCTGGAGTCGAATCACATACTCGTCCTTCAGCTCACCCAACCCTTCGAAGATGTCGCTGTGAAGAGGGCTCTGCTGGTTGAGACTGGAGAGGGCGTCAACGAACTTCGCCACACCCAGCTTCTGGATGGCAGGAAACCCCAAAAGAGGCGGGTCTTGCGACGGCAGGACGTAAACCCGCTCGACTACCGACTTGCCTTTCCAAGTCAATGTGGCTTGGAAGGTACCGAGAACTGTCAATGGGTGATTGCCCGGTCCAGTGAGTTGCCCTTCAGGCTCTTGGAGACTGCGAGGTGCTCCGGGAAAAGTGCTTGGCACCACCGTGACTTCGGCTCCGGAGTCCACTTTGAAGTCGACGTCGTACCCGTTGACGGCGACCTTGACAAACTTCGCTCGGCCCGCGGTCGAAACGGCATGTAGATGAACAGTGCTCAAACTTCGTTTCCGCTTCTCGCAGACATCTTCGAAGTGACCCAGGCGTCGACAGTAGTGACACTTGGCTTGTCTAGCCGGGCACTCGTTACGGGGGTGCGCTTGACGGCCGCAGAATCTGCAGTTCTTGCTGCCTTCTCTCGGCGACGACGCCGAGTCTCGCTTGGGAGACGTCTTGGGGGCCGGTTTCCTTCCTTTCTTCACACGTGCTTCATCCAGCTTGAGCTGCTCCGGTGCGACGGCAGCTGTCTCGTCCCGAAAAACGGTCGCCCGCGCCTTGACGGCGTCTTCGTGGATGCGTGCTTGTAGCCGGGCCTCGGCCATGGTGAGGGTCGGACAGCGGCAGAGCTTGTCGGAGAGTCTCGAGTCGAGAAGTCCTACGACGAAGCGGTCTCTAACGAGCCTGTCCTCGACCTCTGCGGACGGATAGTTGCACTTGCGGACGAGTGCTCGAAGGGCAGTGTAAAAACTGTCGACGGTTTCCCCTCGTTCCTGGACCCGCCGGTGAAAAAGCACGCTCTCGTACACTTCGTTCGGTGGATGCACGAAGTGCGCCTTGAACTTGTCTGTTACCGCAGCGAACGACCGCCATTCCTCTGCGGTGAGGCCTAACGTCTCAAGAACACGCCGCGCCTCTTCGGATCCCATAGTGTACAGTAACGTCCGCACCTGAACTTCGTCCGACGCTTGGTAGAGGCCTGACGCAAAGCTGAAGTCTTCGAATTGTAGAAACCATTGCGGCCACTTGTCGGGGTTTGCGAAGTCGAATTTGGGCGGTGGAACCAAGCTCGGGAGTGAGACGACGGGGGCGGTGGCGGCGGCAGCTTCCGTTGTTCTCTCCTGCGACATGACGAGGAACGCAGCGACGGTGACGAGAAGACGGAAAGCGTAGCAGCGAGGAGGACGTCAGAGCGGGAGGCCGGCCACTTCTGACACCATGTTGTGACCGTGGGCGTCCGAGTGCGACCACATGGTCGCCAGGCAGAAGAACACAACCGCCCTGTGTGACAGCTCGTCAAAAAGTGCCTTTAATCGTAAATCAGCAACCGGAAGAAGCTTCGCTTCCGGTAAGCCCGCAGCACGACACATGTGGTGCCATCTATTGCCAGATGTCCTCACTACAAATTCATCTCGTCGTCATCTTGCATCGCATTATCATGTTCCTTAGACGCGGCACCGCGGGCCTCCATGGCACGGGCTGTTGCTTTTCCGCGGTGCCGCCGCTCTCCAGGGGCCCTGTTGCGCTTTTTGGACTCCCACGGCGACTACGGCGAAGAAGGTGACGTAGGTGTGAATAAACGTATCTTAGCAACACTACGCATCTTTCAGCTTACCGATTTTCGCTCACTTTTTCTTTGTTTTCTTCTGCAGAAATTTGTCATCAGCGACTCCACCAATAAACATCCAAAAAGCGTTTTTGACGTCACTTCCCTCTCCCTGATCGCCCTGGGAGTTCAAAAAGCGCAACGTAGGGCCCCAGAGCCGAATAAATACATTACATTACATTACATTAGCAATGATCGCAACTACGCAGTTTGCTCTGGTTCGGAACGCGCGTTCGTTTATTGTACCGTTGAATGTGGACTGGACGAAAACCTCACACGCGCCAAGTTTTCAATTACAAAGAGTTCAGCTGTTTTACTCTAGCGACGCTAAAACGACTTAAATGAGTAGAGTCGCATTTTTAGAGCTCACGACCACCGCTAGGGGCTATTTCGCGGCCTGTGGTTGGCCACGAGATGCTCGCCTATTCAAACCAATGAATGTCCAAGCTCTCCCTATAAACGGCTCTGACCTATATGAGGCGTCAAACACACGTGAACGAACCTGAACGTTGTCCGCAGGTTGGAGCATGTGTTTGACATCAACTGAATATAGACGCTTTCAAGCAGCTGTGCATGGGCGCTGCCATAACCGACCTTCAGTTTTGGTTGCCTCTTATTCCGTTCGCTCCACTTCATCATTACCACAGCAGGAGAGGTTATTGCCCTTTTAAGTGTTACTGTGTCATTCTCCCCAGCATAGACCCTTGTGGACACCCGTCAACGCCCGCTTCAGTGGCTCGGCATCTCGATAAGACAAGAGAAGGTCGGCTATGGCGGCTCAATCTGGCGCGCGCTGAAAGCGTCTATAGGTAAATGCGTATGTGGTCACGTGAGAGCTGTGGATACTGCACATATGCAAAAATACCATCTCTGTTTCACCATAGGTGAGAGCGAAACCGAACCTCTAAACGCGAGCGTGCTCAATACCACCTCAATACCACCTGAGAACCTGCGACTTCATGCTCCTTCCGCTCAAAGTCGTGCCTAGTAAATTCATGCAGCGCCCCCAAGTGCATGGGATCAGCGTCGCCGCCAACGTACCTTGTAGCGTCTTACAGCAAGCGGGGGCGCTAGCACCCGCGACGACGTCGAAACGCAGGCGTCTGCCGCTTTCCGTCGTACTCTCGTCAAAGAAGGAGAAACCAACTAAACCGCGTAAGACGTGTTTTTTTTGTTTTTTTTTGTGTGTGTGTGTGTTCTGGAGTCTAGAGTCGGCGCGTCTTCTTTCACTTTGTACACCTTTTTGGCTTTCTTAACCGCCTGGACAATCCTTTCTGCCAGGGGAGTTTCTTTGAGATCTTGAACGTGGGTGCGAAAAGCGCCCCACTTGATAAAACATACTTTTTGCTTTGGTGCGACACTAAGTGGAAGCGCAATTTTGATGGGCAAATGATCACTACCCATGGCATCTGGTAGCACACACCAGCTCGCTCTAAGTTGTCTCGAAGTCCACGTGAGGTCGGGAGTAGTGTCCGTTTGATTGTTAGGTTGTGCGAGCCTCGTTGTGATGCCTTTTTCGTTGCGGAGAACGAGCCCCTTTCTTTCACAGGCACGCTTAATGACATTGCCTCTGTTGTCTCTAGAGTTGTAGCCCCATTCTGTGTGCTTGGCGTTGAAATCTCCCGCCAGTATAGTTGGGGTTCGGCTGTCTATAAGTCTTCGTATCCATGCGTCGTCTAGCTCTGTGGCGCCTGGACGAATGTAGGCATTAAAAACATCGACGGTGGTGTCTCCCTATCGAATCCGAGTGCCAACCACCTCACGATGTTCGCTGCATTCATTTTTGGTATCGATCTGAGTTTGCGGTAGGGATTTTTTAACGAGGGTGACTGTTAGTCCGTAGTTACCATTCTTTCTGACGATTATTGGCTGGAGAAAAGCACTATACCCTCGAATCTTGAGGTTCTTCACGTTCGCCTCCTGGAGGAGGATAACATCGGGAGCCTTGTCTTTGAGTTTTTCGAGTCCGAGCTTAAGCTCCGAAAGTTTTTGTTGGAGACCCCTGCAATTCCACTGGAGGACCCATACGTTGGTTATTTTCTTTCTTTGGCGTGGCGGTTTGGGTCTGGACGCCGAGGCGCTATTTGCCATGCTGTTTGCTGAAGAGTGCGTAGACGAGGTCGCATAGCTTGTCAACCTTGCTTTCGAGGGATCCGACTTTCCCTTCAAGCGTGTCAATTCTGCCATGGGTGGCTTGTGTTGCTTCCTCCGCTCTGATGCAGAGGGTAGTTCCACGCATTGGAGCTAAGGGGCTGCATGGCTGATGGCAGAGTCGGAAAATTCTTAAAGGATTGCAGAAACTCCGGTGACGCTGTTTGTTGGGACGAGGTTGTTGTTGCTTGACCACTCGCGTAGGAGCTGTTGTTCTGCAATTTCTTGTGTGGAGGTGGAGGTTTCACTTTCTTGGTTGGGATCGTGCGTTTGGGGCAATCATTGCTCGTGGCAACGTGTGTCCCTCCACAGTTGACACATTTGGGTTGCAGCTTACAGTTCTCGGACGCGTCGTGTTCGTGTCGTGTCCGCAACTGCTGCAGTGCTTGATATTGTCACGGGTGGTGACCAATAAACAAGAAATAAACAGTGATAAATAAACGTTTAATGTGGCGAACTTGTGCCAAAAAAATAAAAGGGTACAAAAGATAATAACAGAGCGTCGCGGGCGTCGAAGTCGGCGTAGCAGCAGAGACGAACGCTGGGGCGAAACTGACTCCGGCTTGCCACGCGGAGCCGCTTTTGTACACACGTTGGCTTCTGGAGCATTCGACGTTGAAGGTTCGACGCGTAGAACATTCTAAACTCGAATCAGCTAGACGGTTCCCGAATTCACCAGAACATCACATTACAGTGTCAACAAAAATGCGTAGCCGCGGCCAGGAATCGAACCCTGGCCCTTCGCGTGGGAGGCAAGCGTGATAACCGTTAGGCTACGGCCGCGCTGTCTACTTGGCGCGCGGCATTACTCCCCCTTTAAAAAGTGCATCGCCCCGATGCAACCCAAAACAAAACAAAGCACATAAAAAGAACGGCAAACTAAAGAGTCATTTGAAACACATAAGATCCACAGTCCTATCGAACGTAGTACGGCTTCAGGCGCACGACATGGACGACTTCAGGTCGTGGTGGGCGGCGTGATGATGTTCTTGTTCCGTCGGGCATCACCTCGTAGTTCAGCTCGCCGAGGCGACGAAGTACCTTGTCTGGTCCAAAGTACCGTTTCAGCAGTTTCTCACTGAGGCCGCGGCGACGGATGGGCATCCACACCCACACCCTGTCTCCGGGCTGGAAGTGAACGTCCCTGCGACGAAGGTTGTAGCGGCCCGCGTCGACGTGTTGCTGGTCTTGAATCATGAGTCGGGCGAGCTGGCGGACTTCTTCGGCGCGTTGAGCAACCGCCTGGGCGTCGTCGCTCTCATTGTCAGATGGCTCATGGGGCAGCATTCCGTCCAACATGGCCGTTACCTTCCGGCCATGTACTACCTGGAAAGGGGTGAATCCAGTGGTCTCCTGAACCGCCGTATTGTAGGCGAACGTGACGTAGGGCAGCACCTCGTCCCACGTCTTGTGCTCTACGTCGACGTACATAGAGATCAAATCGGCGATTGTCTTGTTGAGTCGCTCCGTCAGCCCGTTGGTCTGCGGGTGGTATGCAGTGGTTCGACGATGGCCGGTGCCACTGAGACGAAAGATCTCTTGCATCAGCTGGGCCATGAACGAAGATCCACGGTCTGTGATGAGGACTTCAGGGGCGCCGTGCCGGAGGACAATGGACTCAATGAAAAACTTGGCGACTTCAACAGCCGTGCCTGCTGGAAGGGCTTTCGTCTCGACGTACCGTGTGAGATAATCGGTGGCGACGATAATCCAGCGGTTTCCCGTCGTTGACGGCGGAAAGGGGCCAAGTAGGTCCATTCCAATCTGCTGGAACGGTGCGGTAGGGGGAGCAATCGGCTGCAGGAGACATGCCGGCTTCGTTGGCGGTTTCTTACGTCGCTGGCACTCGTGGCACGATCGGGTGTAGAAGTGGACGGCTTTGGGGAGCTTTGGTCAGTAATATTTTTCACGAATACGGGCCAGTGTTCGGCTGTAAACGAGGTGTCCCGACGTCGGGTCGTCGTGACATGCTTGAAAGATCTCCTCCCGAAGGTCGGTCGGGATTACCAGCAACCACGTTGTGCTGTTGTCGCCGAAGTTCTCTTTGTAGAGTACACCTTCTCGAATGGCGAAGGCAGTACTCGTGAGAAGACACGTGGCGCGGTACCCCCACCCCCTTCCAGGTGCTCGATTAATGCGCGCAGCTCAGGATCGTCCCGTTGACGTCGTGCCATGTCGTCGGCGTTTACTGCTCCTAGGAAGCTCTCGTCGTCATTGTCGTCGCTGCAGCCGGAAGGGGTTTCGACGGGGGCTCTGGACAAGCAGTCGGCGTCGCTGTGCTTGTGGCCGGACTTGTAGACCACTGTCATGTTGAACTCTTTTAGCCGGAGGCTCCATCGAGCGAGGCGTCCTGACGGGTCCTTCAGGTTAGCAAGCCAGCAGAGCGAGTGGTGATCCGTGACTACACGGAACGGGCTCGATCCCGTATAAGTACGGGCGGAACTTCGTGATTGCCCAGACGACTGCAAGACACTCCTTTTCAGTCGTGGAGTAATTTCTCTCTGATTTGGACAGCGTCCGACTTGCGTAGGCGATGACTCGCTCGGCGCCTTCTTGCACTTGAACCAGTACCGCTCCAAGTTCTGCATTACTAGCGTCCGTGTGAATCTTGGTTTCAGCATCCTGATCGAAGTGTCCTAAAACAGGAGGAGTCTGGAGTCTTCGCTTCAGCTCGTCGAACGCCTGCTGCTGTTCCTCGGCCCATTCGAACTTCTCGGCGTCCTTCGTGAGGTTTGTGAGCGGTGCGGAAATCTTTGCGAACTCCCGAACGAAGCGTCGATAGTACAAAGTCCGAGGAATCTTCGCACGGCCTTCTCGTCTCTCGGCGCTGGAAATGCCGCGACGGCGCGAGTCTTCTCGGAGTCTGGGCGGACGCCTTCCTTACTAACCACGTGGCCTAGGAACTTCAGTTCGTCATGCGAACCGGCACTTTGACGGCTTGAGAGTGAGCCCGGCGGTCTGTATGGCATGGAGAACCGCGCGGAGTCGTCGCAAGTGCTCGTCGAAGTCAGCTGAAAATACTACGACGTCGTCAAGGTAGACGAGACAACTCTGCCACTTCAGCCCTGCCAGTACGGTGTCCATGGCACGCTGGAAAGTTGCTGGCGCCGTGCATAGTCCGAAGGGCATCACCTTGAACTCGTACAGTCCATCCGGCGTGACGAAGGCTGTCTTCTCTCGGTCCCGTTCGTCGACCTCGATCTGCCAGTAGCCGCTCTTCAGGTCCATCGATGAAAAGTATCGAGAGTGGCGCAGCCGGTCGAGAGTGTCGTCGATGCGGGGGAGTGGGTAGACGTCTTTCTTCGTAACCGTGTTGAGCTGCCGGTAGTCCACGCAGAACCGAAGAGTTCCGTCCTTCTTCTTAACCAGCACGACTGGAGATGCCCATGGATTGCTTGAAGGTTGGATTATGTCGTCATTCAGCATCTCTTGAGCTTGCTGCTGGATCACCTCCCTTTCCTTAGCGGAAACTCTGTACGGCGATCGGTGCACAGGGCGCGCGTCGGCCTCGGTAACGATGCGGTGCTTGGCAACCGCGGTGTGGCGCACCTTCGACGACGTCGCAAAGCAGTCGCGGTATTCGGCGAGGAGGTTAACCAGCTGACGTCGTTTAGGGTCCGGAAGCTTAGGGTCAATGTCGAGCTGCGCTGGCGACGTACTGTCTTACTGGGGCGGCGAGGATTCGTCAGTAATCGCGGTGATCTCGGCGGGGTTTCGGAGTTCCTCGACGTGGCCCACGGCTGCACCTTTCGTGAGGTGTTGCGTTTCGTTTCGGAAGTTCGTCACGAGGGCCACAGTCCGCCCATCCTGAAGTTCAGCTACTCCCCTTGCGACGCCTATGCCTCTTCCCAGGAGCAATTGGAGGCTTCCCTCGAGAAGAACTTCGCCACAGGAAGCTTCATCGATCCCGATAGTACGAAAACACTCGACCGCGGTGGTAGGTTTACGTGGTTTGCGAGGACTCGGACCGTGGGTGACGTCGCTTGGGGTTCCTCCGCTGGTGGAGCAGGTTTTCGTAGCGTCAGCCGGTTTGTTCCGAGGTCGATGACGGCGCCATACTCGCAGAGAAAGTCCATTCCGAGGATAACGTCCCTCGAACAGTCTTGCAAAACGACGAACTTGACAGGGCACGTTTCACCGTGGATCTCGACGCGAGCAGTGCATCTCCCGACTGGTATGATGAGATGTCCTCCGGCGGTTCGTATTTGGGGTCCTTCCCACGGCGTCATGACTTTTCGAAGGCGGCGGGAGAGCCTCCCACTCAAGACTGAGTAGTCTGCTCCGGTGTCCACGAGTGCCGATGTGTCGAGGCCGTCGATCACAACGTTCAGGTTGTTGGACACCGATGCAGGAGCGTCGTTGTGATGCGTGGCGTCGGGAGAGTGGGAGCGCTCCGTCGTTCTTGGAGGCTCTTTACGTCGGTCGTCTTCGGCAACTCCACCTCCAGGGGTTGCCGCGCCTAGTTTCCCCGGCGAGGAGCGAGGGGCGACAGGCTTTCACGTCGGGGTCGGTGCATCGGCGAAGCTGGACGTCGCGGAGATGGCGACCGGAACTCTCGGCGGGACGCAGGCTCGGGGGACTGGGGTCGTCGCAGGTACTCGTCGATCTCCCGAGGGCGTTCACCATACCGGGGGCGCGGGTCGTTTGGGTGGAATCCGCGCAGCCCGAGTCGTCGGTATGGGCATCGGCAGTACACATGGTCGGCTTCCCCAGAGTGGTAGCAGAGCGGGCGTCCGTCGGCCGTTCGCCACACGTCGGTCTTCCTCGACGAGGGTTGCTCCGGGCGAACGTCCTCGACTTGTCCTTCCTGGCGTCGAGGATACTGTGGCATCGGAGGGTCTCGTCGGGGTGGCGCCGTGGTCTGGCGGTTAGCTTGCGGCGGTCGTCGGGCCATGGCGGCGTAGCTCAAAGTTGGCTCCTCTGGCGTCGTCGTGTTGATCGGAACCTCAGGTTGGAAGGCTCGGTGGAGTTCCCCTCGGACGACCTCGGCGAGCGACAGGGAGGACGGGCGATCCGTAGCGGGGAGCATCTTGCGGATTTCTTCCCGGACGACTTCACGGATGATGTCACGGATGCCTGGGAGGTCGGTACCAAGGTCGTATCCGGATGTCGCCAGAGTAGTCACGCCAGGGTGTCGCTCGTAGTGTCTGGCGCGTGCTAGTAAGACGCGCTCAATATTCGTCGCCTCCGTGACGAACCCGTCAACAGTTGTCGGAGGATTGCGAATGAGACCTCCGAATATCTCGCTTTTCACATCCCTCATCAGGTGTCGCAGCTTCTTCTCCTCTGTAGCCTGAGGATCGGCGCGGGCGCTCAGGCGAAGAACATCCTCGACGAAGCTGGTGATGCTTTCATTCGGACCTTGGGTCCTTGTTCGAAGGATGTCTTCGGCCCTCTCGCGTCGGTGCTGGCTGGTAAACGTCTTCTTCAGTTCTTGCTTGCACAGTTCCCACGACGTCAAAGAAGCCTCGTGGTTTTCCAGCCAGTGCCTCGCAGTTCCTTCCAGCGAAAAGTAAAGGTTCTGCAAGCAGTGCTCAGCTGACCACCCGTTATGTCGGGCCACACGTTCATAATGTTGCAGCCAGTCCTCGATGTCCTCGTGGGCGTCTCCGTGGAAAGGCGTCGGAGTTTTGGGTGCGATGGGCAGGTACACGACGCTGGCGGTGGACGGGTTCTGCGACGACTGGCTGTCCATCGTTGGCCTCGTTGGCTGCTTAGCCTTGGGCGGCAGAGGTCCAAATTCCGGGTGTGGGCCTTGGGTGCGACGACTGAACCGGATCTCTGAAGTGCTTTCGTTGGTTCTTCGTGGGCTAGGCGTCGGACTTGCACTGCGGGCCCTCGGAGGGGTACGCGGCAGGGGCATGCGGTACCCCGCAGCTCCACCAAAATGTCACGGGTGGTGACCAATAAACAAGAAATAAACAGTAAAAAATAAACGTTTAATGTGGCGAACTTGTGACAAAAAAAAAATAAAAGGGTACAAAAGATAATACAGAGCGTCGCGGGCGTCGAAGTCGGCGTAGCAGCAGAGACGAACGCTGGAGTGAAACTGACTCCGGCTTGCCACGCGGAGCCGCTTTTGTACACACGTTGGCTTCTGGAGCATTCGACGTAGAGGTTCGACGCGTAGAACATTCTAAACTCGAATCAGCTAGACGGTTCTTGAATTCACCAGAACATCACATTACAGTGTAAACAAAAATGCGTAGCCGCGGCCAGGAATCAAACCCTGGCCCTTCGCGTGGGAGGCAAGCGCGATAACCGTTAGGCTACGGCCGCGCTGTCTACTTGGCGCGCGGCAATATTTATAGGACAGACGTCTTCTTTGTGTCCAAGGAGGTGACAGTTATAGCACACCAAGGGCCTAGGTCTGTATGAGGTTACCCTAAAGGCCTCGCAGGGGTATCGGACGTAGTTTGGTAGGGACCGGCCTTCAAAGCTGATGAGGACCGTTCTTCCTGACTGGCCGATGATTCTGGCCGAGGAGATCTGGTGGGTTTTGCACTCCAGTTCTTTTGTTAGCGAATCAGGAGTCTCGTCGTTGTCGTATCCTCGCAGATAAATGACTCCCTTGATTTGCGAGCTTGAGGTTGCCACGTATGGCTTCATTTCAAGTGCTTTTCCTTTGAGGTCGATTTTGCCTATTGTCATGAGCTTGTCGATGGCTTCACGGTTCTGCGTGGTGATAGCGATGGTGGCGATGGTGTTTGAACGTTCATTCAGTTCATTCGTGTGAACTGAACACTCCTTGTCGCTTACGCCGGTCTTGGTAATAGCGTCGCGGATGTTCTTGCTCGCAATGTTGTAAACGTCTTCGCGACCCACGGGCTTAAGGACGACCGTGTGCGTGGGTGTCTGTGACGTGGATTTATCGGATCGGTTGCGTCGGCGACGTCTCTTGTATTGCTGCCACGTGCCATCTTGGTTGTTTTGTTCCATGGAAGCCGCAATACCATCGCCACCGACGAGATTGTGTGTGCCCTGGCTCGAAGCTTCGGTGCCAGGAGTCAAAGGTTGTGACTCGGTGTTTTCGCTGGAGATTTGGTTCATGTAGTTGAAGATCGCGTTTTTGTTCTGCAAGAACATTCCAATGTCTTTTTCGTGCTCTTCATAAGCGGTGTACTTCTTTTTGTTTAGCTCTATGCGAGCGTATTCTTCTTTTCTTTCTCTGAATGCCTGGAACTCTGCCCAGTCCTCGTCGGAAATAACAAGTCCTACCTTCTTTGAGGCGGAAGCTTCGTCCTCCGTTCTTGAATATGGGCTTGCGAGCGCCATGTTTCTTTTTGCGGGTCGAATCTTCCCCGCGGCTTGAGAGTCCTGTGTAGTGGCTGGGAGGGCCTGAAGGTCCTCTTCGATGCCGCCGACTTCCAGGGATAGATGGGGGGTCGGGTCCAAGGTTTCTAATGGATCGTCGGGTCCCGAAATCGGGATCCGGCAGTGAGCTTGTTAGCTGTGAAACTAACGTTCGATGAGCCTTCTTCTTCCTAGCTTCTTAAAGCGCATGCTCAGAACGAGCTGACATTAATAGCCTGCTAAGACCGGCAACCTTGATGGTGCTAAATGCACGCTCCAAAAGGATTGCGGAGGCTCGCCGTCAGCACGCGCTCAGCAGCAGCGCACACGGATATGGCCGCCAGTGAATACTCCCTACAGGAGAAGCAGCAATCCCTCGCGCAAGGCACTCGAGCCTGCTAGAAGTCAGCAGCCCATGGCGGCCACACGAAGACCACCGTCGCGAAGACCGCCGCTAGGCCTGACGCTCTTCACCCTCTTCATCAACCCATCATCATCGTCATCATCCATGCGATCCATTTGTACCATGGAGAATAAAAGGGTAGGAGAGGGCATGACGTCGGCCGCGTAGCCTCCACAAGCCATGCTCCCTTGACGCCTCGCCTCTTTCTCATTTTCCTCCTTACTCTCCTCACTTACCATGCCAACGTGACCAAATCACGTGGCCGTAGCTAGCCTTCGTCTTACTACGGGCTACTAGAATACACCCCAGTCTAGCCTTGGATCTGATAAAACCTACCGGACGGAGCGCGCGCAAGCCTGCAAGGAGTCCTTCTACAATCAATCATCCATCTCACACGTGACATGTCACGCGCACCAATCGCCAGAGAGATCTGCGGTCACGCTGGGCACAAAGCCGTTTAAACTTTTTATGACTAGGCTTCACCAATATTGCAACGTGCCCCCTTCTAGTACTTCTAACCTCCTTGATTTGTACAGTACCATTAAGTGTACTAGAATACGGGGTAGTGTTGGGACCGGAGCGGCTCGCGTGAGGCGTGTGGTGTAGATCGGCGGCAGGACGTGCGGACTGCAGCGACTTCCTGCTGCCCTGTCGACTGCAGCGCCGCGATTGATGTCCAGACGCGCAGCCTCACAAGCTCCCATTGCCGAGCCGCGCGGGTCCAAAACACTACCCCGTAGTCTAGTACACTGTAGTATACCATTTCATCGTCGTTAGAAGCGGCGCCGCAGGCTCTCCAAAGTATGGGCGGTTTGGCTTCCTGTAGCTGAAATAAATATATCATATATCATATCACATCAAGCGTGCAGGTCGGGGATCCACTGGTTACTCACAAATATATATAGTGCGCAGAACTTGTCTTCTAGGTTGTGTCGGCCCGCTGCCCTGAAGCTCTAATCTAGACACTTAGCAAAGACGTTGGAGAGGAATCCGGCGGTCGTGATTGGCCGGCGCCGCTCTTGGCTTTGACGCTGTCCAATCACGATGGTCGAATTTTTTCGATTATTTTTTTTTTCGCCAATATTCCAGATTAGAGCCCTTGCAGTGCACGGACGCGCGCAACTCCGCAAGCCCGTCTTAAATATGGCACAGGAGTGAAGTGACGTCAGAGGTGCGAGTCCGCGTGTCTATAGCGGATGTTGTAATATCACTCTGCGCCTGATGAAGTAGCAAAGTATAAATAAATAATTTATTTTATTTTAAATACGTGGCGTTTATAGGACCGGTTCTTTAGCGCTTCTCTGTCCGGTGCCTGACTTCCAGCCTCGATAATGCAATCAAGTCACGTGACAACCGTCATCAGCGTGACGGCCGTCACGTGACACTGACGTCATGTGACGTGTATTGACATCACATCTTGTGACATTCCGATGTCACAGAGGAGCTACAAGTGCTATGCATTCATAGCGTCTTTGGGATATATCAGAAACGGGCAGTTTTTTCAGTCTTTACAAGCACGTTTCTGACAAAGAAATGTTCGTCAAAAAAAAAATCTGACAAAAATATTGGCTTTCACACCTCTCCCACGACACATGTCAATTACAAAAAAAAAAAATGTTCAAACTATTTTTAAGAATGTTTCTAAGCATTTTGAGCAAAGAAATCACAACAACGTTCGTTATTACATATGTGGTACAATGACATGATTTTTGATGTATGTGTACGAGTTGTTTAATTCGAATATAGCAACATTACAGACAACACACAGATGATGCACTTAAATATCGCCCACCCTGTATAGGCCTTTATGATGTGGTATTCTTATAGAGTAGCGTGTAAATAAAGCAAACGCTGGTCGCACATTTCTTTCTTTTGAACAAAAAAATAAAACATACATGGTTCAACAATTAAAATAGACATGCGTAAAAATACGGCGAATGCCAGTTCTCGGTCAACACAAAGGGTAAATCAAATTTTGTACTTCCTGCAGCATAACGTCGACAATACTGCAAATGAAAGACACGCGAAGGTTACTACTTCGTATTACCGGTAGTGAAGCCAAGGCTAGGCGCACGTGCACGTGCCTTGACAGCAGGCGGTTTCCGCCCACGAGTCAAAGACAGATTCAAAGGCAAGGCACTCACGCTACAGCCTTCGCTCTGTTACTACTTGAATCGCAAAACGATAAGATCTCACCGGAAGAATAAACAGCGAACACCGCTTCCCTACATAAAAACTTTTGTTTTGTTATTTCACGCCCCTGCAAATACCGCTTGGTCACATACCATAACATTTCTAACAACGAGCAATTACATCATACCTGAAAGCAATGTTCGCTCAATATTTGTCTTATGGTACTATGTCCATGAGGTGAAATGAAGTATATAGTTAAAAAATAGATGGTCCTAATATTCTGCACTTGCGTTAACCAGGAACTTTTATGGTGGTATACGCAACATTAAAATAGCTCTCAAAATGCACCTTAAACAGACTCGTGTTAAAATTAAGTCAGCCATGTGTGAACGCCAACACTAATTAGCAGAAGTTGCGAATCAACCGCGCGAACTAATGCTGACCTCTCAGCAAAGAGTCACTTTACGTGTCTGAAAAGCAACAAAAACAAAAAAAAAAAACATGCAGCATATTTTGCGATCTTGAAACGATGGTTATATATACAATGAGGTCCACATATCAATGGATAAAACGAAGCTCGAGTAATTATCACGAACACGCAAGGCGGTGACAAAGCTGCCGCTCGACCCGTCTTTCGGTAAGTTAAATCGCCTGGCTTATGTCATAAGTACAATCAGTAAAAGCTTGTCTTCATATAAAATTCAGTGTTTTATCCTTTGTTGTGACCACTCAAGTATCTCGAAACTGAGTTCAATGTAGCCCACCCTGGGTTCACCAATCTTTTCAGTGTGATAATTTGTGGCAACTTTTTGAATCGCCTTAAAGCATGACATATCGGAATCTAGCTTTAGCTGCCTCCAAATGCGCTCCCAGATAGTGACCTTGAGATGATTTTTCGATGCATCAGTGACCATTAATCGTCCGACTTGCCAAACCCAAGTTGATATCTTGGATCTTGGTGCCCAGTGTCCCCATGCCTGTTCATCTGCTGTTCAGCTTTATCTTCAAACAATTGTTATAGTAGATAGCTGCAGATACCTAGCAGTGAATATCTGTTTGGTGGGGGGGGGGGGGGGGGGGGGCAGCCGTTTACTACGAGGAAGAAAAAAAAAGTGCTAGTTCATCGCCTTGTGATTGGAAAAATATCTGAACTGGTCCTTTTCATAGATGTCATTTAGTAGTTGGCGCCAAACGTTATTGTAACCCTCCGCTACCTGATCGTTACCATTATGTTTATCCAAAAAACACGTTCATATCTCACAAATAGAAGTCGATTTTCAATCGCTATTTAAAGTGTCCAATTTAACCCAAACCTTTGCAGGTGCCCGTCGCCTTTTTTCTCTTAACCTGGACATCAAGAGAAGATGCTTCAAACTGAATGTAGAAGTACACGCTTTCCCCCGTTGTCTATGCCCCATATCGGACTTGACAGAAAACAGCTCCACCCAGCGAACGCCTCCAAATGGTTTACACCAAGACATCAACAGTTGCGATTCATGTATACCGACGTGGTCAGTATAGCTGTCCATCTTAAGAAGCAGCTGTCCCACAGTTGTCCACATCAAGACGGACAACTTGTCCCTCAACTGTCTCTCATGGTCGATCTCGAGGCGCAGCTGTCCCCTCCCCACCCCCGTTCTGACGCAGTAAGCACAGCGACGTCTTCAGATCTTCTTGTAGGTCTTGAGGGCGGACAACACGATGTAGAGGACCCAGAGGAAGACCAGGAACACGGCGCTTGCCGTTGCTGTTGCGCGAGGGCCGCCCAGCTCGCCCTTGCCAAAGAAGTTTAGGCTTCGCCTCAGTACCAAGAGGGCGATGCAGCTTGCCGACACAGCACAGTAGATGCCAACGCTAAAGCCCAGAGAGCCAGCATCTACGCCAAAGACGCCACCCTGTAAGAGAGTGACACGCAACGTTATATGAAGAACACGTGGGCGGGAGGGCAGTGCGACCTAGATAGCTATCGACGTGTTGGCAGAACACGTTTCGAGGTTTGACTAAAAGCACTGACAATTATTTTCGCGCGTGTCTTCTGCAAGTTGACAAATATATATATGTGTGCTTTGAGAAATTTAATTTGGTTTTTGTATTGATATACTAAACTTTCCGGCAACCATACCACTAGTTACTATACTTCGTTTCACCATAACTCCCGACGCAGCCAACGCTACGAGCTGACGGGACCAATCAGACAGCCTCATTTAAGACCATGGCGTTTGTCATGTTTCTGTACGTATTGATTTGTTGCTTTATTTGTTGCCATCGCTGAACCAATCATAAACAAAAGAGTCATAATGACTCGCGCTTTTGACGATTGGCCTCATTACCTCCTTCGGCTGCCCCTGGACTTGAGTTGAATTTGTTCACCCGATGAAGCGATTGGACGAGCCGTAGATGGATCAGTTAGTTTGTTGTTTATGAGATTAGAGAACTTGAGAGTAGAGGGAGGCTAAGGCACCTGTCGAAGGCTCCAGGTTCAAGTCTCCCTCACTTGCAGGCCTTTTGTTTTCGGCGTGTAAAAAAAAAAAACAAAAAAAAAACGGACAGCACATGCGTGACGAGAGGTACAACGGGTCGTACGATACGTCGGTAAGATGCCCGAATCCGATCAGGCGCCGGCCAATCACAGGGTTCACCTGACACTTGTCTTTTCCGGCGCATCGTCAGATATGCGGCCATCTTTTCAACGTGTCGTACGACACGTGCTTGTGTTTTATTTTATACTAATTTAATAAAGCAACAAATCAACTTTTAAAAAAAAGAAAAACGTGAATGGATCAATTTTTGGCGCTTACATTTATTTTGTTCTATTTTGAAATATGACACAGTTGGTGCAAGTTTAAAATCTGGCAAGGACGACCCTGCCTATCTAAGGGTACGCGAACCTGAAATACTCAAGTGACTGAACGAAGGACACGGAATTTCTTGTGTTTTCTGCCGCTGCACCTGTGTATAACCACCCCAAATCGATGACGTGACAGAAAAAACCACACCAGTCCACATAAGACTGCTTACGTGTAGGGAGGCGAAAGCCAGTCCAGGACGACCTCAAGGACAACGTCTAGGACGACGCCAAGAGAAGTACGTCTAGGAATTCACTTTGATTCCTCTCAATTCGCTTTGTCATCCCTCTTAATTTTATTGCCTCTAATTCGCCTAAGTGGTCACGGTAAACGCTTTGGTACTTTTCGTGTCGACGACGTGTATTCACTCAAAGACTTTAACGGTCGACTGAACAACGAGACGTATAAGGCTTATGCCTTTAAAAAAAAAAACGCCAGCTGTACCTTTAGCTCCAAAGTACAATAATGTACAAAATGTAGTATTTAAGGAGCGAGCGTTTAAATTTGTTTAGAAGACATGAAACAGTCGTTTCGGGGCGTGAAGAGGCGTTTATATTTTTATCAATTTACCCGCTGGGAAACTGATGGTACATATGTCACGTGACGTCAATTTTACCGCTAAGTTGAGCGGGGAAGCTAAAGCAGAGTATAGATCACGTGGCGTTGAGCTACATGACGTCATTTTTCCCGCTAAATCAATCGAACAAACTGAATTGGCGTAAAGGTCACGTGACGTGAATTCTCCCGCTAAATTTAGCCGGAATGGCAACGATAGAGGAACACATTTTCTGAATTGCGGGTTCAATTTAAAAAATCCTTTCACGCTTAAAATAAAATAAAAATAAACTTCTGACTCACCTTGATTTGCCAGTAGGCGGCCGCCACCACCCACGGTATCCCGAGTCCCAAGAACACGTTGACGGAGTTGCTCCCGGTGACGTTGCCAATGGCGTTGTCGGCGTACTTTTCGGACCGAGCGCAGCCCTTGGACGCGAAGAGGTCTGGCAACGACGTGCCCAGTGCTACGAAGGTGATGGCCGTGATGGTGTCCTCGAGACCGACCAGGCAGCCGAAGATTCCGGCCAGGTCGCCCACGATGGCCGTCAGGAGCCCGATGGCGCCCAGGGACACGAAGAAGGTGAGCCAGCCGCCCAGGAAGCCCGTCGGTGGCACCAGCGCGAAGATGACCTGTGGTACCACGTCCGTAGAGACGCTTGGTTAATCAGGCGAGAGTGCGTCCGCACCCGAAGCTTCGATCTGATTGAATCAGTCAGTCAGCGCCAAAAGTATGTTGTCATTGCGCTCGGTCATTGCGCTTGGTTGCGCAAAGACAAAAAAAATCGCAGTGCATTCACCGATCGTCATTGGCTTAGTAAGTGACACCAAACGCACAAAGACGATGGATGCCGTGACGACGCACTTTTGGCGCTGCCTGCTTTACTTTATTAGATCATAGTGTCGATTATATAGTCTCCACCTCTATAACATATCCTACGTGAAAAAAAAATACTTTAGTCCAGATGCGTGGCTCTATCTTTCTTTCGTATAGGGACTCGTATAATTTGCTTTCAGCGATGTATTTAATAAAGCCCCCCGGATGCGTTACTGGCAGGAAATAAAAAAGGCCACAAATATTACTTCGGTGCAAAACTCGGAAGGAAAGTTAACAGCCTAATGTCCATACCATGAGAGCCCGTGCTGTTTAACCATTCTGCAGTTGAGAATGCCGATTTTTAAAAGAATGTTTATCTTCAAAAATGGTGCTTTGCGGGCCTCTCGCTGGTGAGGTCCGCAAGAGAACGCAGTTTACCGTGCCGTGACCGCGCAGATCCAGATCCAGAAAAGCCGCCGGATACGCAGCTTGTCATGCGACGCATCGACGTTTCCCCTTACGTATACGCACCTTCCAACCGAACGTCAGGAAGTGCATGACGTAGTCCACGGCCGTGGCGTTCTCGATGTCGCCCCCGTTGACGTTCATGGCGTCCTTCATCTGTTCCACCCAAGTCTCCGAGTGCAACCGCAGCTTGTCCACGTTGGTGTTGGTCATCAGCATGAGCCGGTTCACGATCGTGTTGAACTCTGCAGGGAGGGAGCGTGGCGCGAAAATGCTTGCAACGTAGAAACAAAAATCTTGCCGCGGCAATTTAAAGTTTGTAGATTGCGAATGGCAGAATGGCAACTTTCCTCACAGATGTCGAGGAAGAGTTGCTAGAACTTGGTTGTCGAGCTTATGATACTCTATTGCAAGGTCACTCCCTTCACCGGACTTTATATCCTAAAGTATCTCCTTTTTATCTATTGTTGTCCAATTTTTTTTTTCGAAATCGTTTATCCGCCCTACTCCTCAACAAAAACAGCACTCTTCGTATCCAAATTAAGACATCTGCTTTCTTGAACACTCACAATACTTTCCGAGTGTCAAATCAAAGTTGCGTTTTTCGATAACATCTAGAAGGAACTGTATGGACGGCTATATTTTTTGCAACTATATAGCTCAAATGATCTTTTTCAAGTGACGAACGCCGTCTGGGGGTTTGCGTGCTAACTACAAATGATGGGCATCTCAACGTTCCGCCACGAATAAGAACACGTAGGCATCGTGCCGTTGTATCAGTTTTTATTGGTTTTTTATGCCTCATATTGCCTATGCTCTGGAAATAATCGTCAAAAAAGACGAAATATGCACGGAGGTAGATGCTCAAAATGTTGGTCGGACGGGACGGTGTTCTCCAAGAAATGGCGACAGCAGGAAGCAAGGATCAGGGGAGGTGATTTATGCGTGCTCAGAATCGGAAAAGGTCCACTAATAGCCTCCCCGGTTACCATTACACATCGACCCATGTGCCCTACATACACACTCTAATTAATCAATGTGAAGCTATTTTTGCTATGCGTAACACCAATATGTACAAAACTCATGTATGTAACAAAACAAGCCAAGTCATCAAGCTCACCTTCATCACTGGTGATGGTCACGGTGGTCTTGGTGAGGTGGCCCAGGCTCGATCCGGGCGATGGGTCGAAGAGCTCGACTTCGAAGTGCTCGTCCTTCTCGTTCTCGAAGTCGTCCACGATGGGGATTTCGATGTTCTTGACGGTCTCGCCGTGCTCGAACACCAGCTTGCCTTCTCCGCCATGGAAGTCCTCGCCTTCTTTGGCCGTCTGGCTCTTGGTGCGCCAGTGGACGAACGCCGTGCCGTCGGCGCCTTTCGAGCGGACCACGGCCACCTGAGCCGAGCCTACGCTCTCTCGTACCAACAGACCTCTGCGACGGAACTCAAAAGTGCCCGGTTCTGAAAAAAAATTAAAAAAAAAAAAGAGTAGGAAAGGTCATATTCGTGCTATGGTCGACCCGCAGGCAAGCTGGTGAAGGTCTGAGCTCGTGACTGCGACGCAGACACTCAGGATGTCCCCGATTTATCCGTTTCTAGCACTTTGTTTCAATGTGGGAAATAATTACGGTTGCTAACCTATCAAGATCAATAAGAAAGGGTATACCAGGTAACATTAAGATCTAAACAAGTTTTGAGAATTCCACAACCTGAATGATCTAGATCTTTGGAGAGGTTCAAAACCTCTAAAAATGAAGTTATTCTGACTCTTCTGATAGAGTACTTCTGAAGTTTAAATAGTATTAGGATTGTTCGGATAAACCTCGACTGTATTTATGCCAATATTATGTTCGAAATATAAGCCTGCATTAAACCTGAAAAATTACTGGATCATCTTTGGATTGGGCCGGGAAGGATCAAGAACAGTCTTTGACCAGTACCGTCGTCATCGATGATGGTCACCTCCATGACGGACTTGCGTCCCAGCATGACGTTGCTGCTTTCCAGGGGCAGCGAGAGTCGGAGGAAAAAGGTCTCGTCAGGTTCCCACTGGTTGTCGTCCACGATCTGCACGGACACCTTGCGCTGGACCTCCCCCGGTTGAAACAGAACCATCTGGCGCAGGTCCATGTAGTCCTCGCCGGCCACGGCTGTGCCGTCGATGGTCTCCACCCTGCGATCAAGTACCTGGCACTGTGAATACTTTCCCAGTAACTTCAAGGACTCCACCAGGCAAAGAACATTTCCTAAGTTGTACAGGAATGTAGGTACACATTGACACATATGTTCTTGCAGCGGAACCTCCCGGAAGTCTCGAGGGGGCAGCGGACGTCTGTTTGGCATTTAAACCCAGGCTGACAAAAAGTTCTTCTTCGAGTTATTTCTCTCTGTCAGCATCGCGGCTTCTTCGGTTATATGTATATCAAAACATTCTAGATAACAAGGTCGTATATCACTGAATTTCCCGTATAACCTAACGGAGTCCTGCGCTGGGCACCAATCGGACACAAGCGCTGAGTCGGCGTTCGACCGGGACTCCTATTCAGTCAGTCGCAAGACGACTACAAGCGGCTAAAGCTCAAATTTCGATCCGCGTCCGGAAGGGGAATTGCGCCACCTCTCTGGCCTCGTCCGCGACGCCAACCTTAGTTCGAGTTTTCGCCGCTGCGTGAGAAGGGCCTGTGCGCACGCAGAACTCTTCTCGAACAACCTCCGTCGGGATCAGCCTACCTGCAAGTCGCCGGGCAGTCGATCTTTCCCTTCCGGCGGATGATGACGTCCACTTTGCCGGCTTTCTCGAGCACGGCGCACGAGCTGGCGTTGAACTCGATCAGGGCGACGTCCTTACTCTCGGACTCCGGCACGGGCTTGAGCAGCTTGCCTTGCTCCACTTCGTCCGCAGTCTGCACCAAATGTACATGAACGCACAGACAACTAAATAGCTCTTTCTTTTGTATTGTTCTTTGATAAAACTTTAAGGACCTCGAAAAGAAGTTGGCGAATTGCGTAAGGGGTCCAACGTGGCGAAGAGGTATGCTATGTGAGACACACTTTGCCGTTAAATCCAGCACACTGTAAGAAACACAACGCTCTTAGACACCAGTATTTGACTCTTTAAACCAGTAAACTATGCCCCTAATACACTATCATTAGACACATTATCAAATTTAAAGGGGCACCGACACATCAAAACCACTGTTTTTATTGTCCGAAACGATTGAAAACGATGCCGGGGCATTGCCCTCAAAATTTGAAAGTTGGGAATTCAGTATTTGTGAAGTAAAAAAACAATTTCCAAATGCCGAATTCGAAGTTCCCGCGCGATCCGCGCCGGTGTCTTGACGTCAAATATTGCGGAGTCCTGAGAGTCGACTTTCTTTCACGGCTCTGGGCTGTTGCCACCGCGACCCGATGCGAGGAGGAAAGGAGCGGCAGACAAGGGCGCCGGCGGACCTAGAAAAAACGGTTTTATTCCGTGCGAGGGGTGCCGACTTTCTTGGCGGCATGTTTTCCGGGGGAGGATACAATTCCAGAAGGCGACATCACACCGGACTCCGATTTTTGGTATTTCCAAAAGAAGGGCCGTAGTGCGTTCGCAATAGAATTAGGAAACATGTTTTACGATTGCCGTTATTAAATGTTATAAAAATGTCGCCTACAGAGCTTCTAAATTTCATGATTTTTGACGTCACGAATCAAAAGAAGCGAGGAGGCGAAGAGCGGGAGAGGAAAGCGCCAAAAATAAAAAAACGTGCGCGCGCGTCAAATTTTTTTGCGATGTTTTTTTTTTTTTTGCATGTCTTTTATTACAATTTGCATCGTTTTAGACAATAAAAAAATGCGACCCTTGGGGTGTCAGTGCCCCTTTAACATGTGGAGTCGTGCCAGGTACATAATACATTTTTCCCACAAAAAGTAATATTGTCAAATTTAACAAGTGTATTTTCAAGTAAAAAAAAACATTGGTACAGGAAATATAAATTTGATGTGGACGCTAAAGCAACTCCCGCTAAAACCGTTTGAAATAAGTGGTTGGCGCTGCACACACGACAGTGAGCTAGACGGTTCCCACACTGCACAACACTCTCTTCTACAGCCTTTCTACATTCCTAAAAACAAATTAAAGGATGCCCCACTCAACAGCACCCATAAAAGCTGTGTCACTCGAAACAAGGGTGCTTAAAGGGTGTAGCGCCTGTAACTATTCAGAACAACATTTTCGCACCATTAAGTGTGTAAATACGTTCACGGTGTAGTCAAGACTTGTACGGCACTCATTACAGCTAATCAAATTACTTGTAATCGATTACTTTTTAAAATATAATTTTGTAATCATTTGAACACATTTATCAAAAAGTAGTCGCAAGCGCAATTTTAATATTTTGGAAGTACTAAAATTACTTGTAGCCGTTGATATTTTTCCTCCCCTATCTAATGGTGCTCTTTGTACAAGTTTCCTTCCAAGGAATCCTCAAATCAAATCCCCGACAAGACGATGGTTTACTAAAACTGGTGGGTTGGAAGATAAGCAGTTTTTAGTTTGGTGTTTACTAACCAATACAAACCTATTCTCAAACCGACAGAAAAATTTATCGTTTTTAAAATCTGCAATAACTGGAAAAGTATGGTTATTTTTTTCCAAGTAAAGACCAATTCTTTTGACTTTTAAGTAATCAAGTAACCTAACTGAATACTTTTAAACCAAGAGTAATTGTAATTGTAATCGACTATTTTCTGCAGTAGCGGGTACAAGACAGGTGTGTAGTGCCAGACAGTGTTTTTTTATGTGCCCTCCATTGTCTGTGCATAGCTCGCACATTTTTAGTTTTTTTTTTTTTAATTCTTATGAATTTCCAACTAATCTGAACCAAAGTTTTGAAAAAGGAAAAATGGCAAGTTGCATGCGTAGTTGTATAGAGCGAGTATCTCACCTTGGCATCAGCTTCGTCCTTAACGGCCAGTGCAAACATGTCTCGAACCTCTTGGTCCATCTTCTGTAAAGCGACACGAAATCTCGCCGTTAAAGATGAAAGTAAACGTTTGTACTTTGAGCTGGGATCTAGCAGTCAGCCTTGGTTCAATTGCAATGACCGCTCTGAAGAATGCTCCTTGTCCCCAATAAATTATGTCGGCTCCTTCCCATTTTCATTCTGCTTTCTCATTCCTATTTACACCAACCATAAATTCAGACATGTAAGAGGAAATACTTTTAAAAATTATCTTTCATATAATTTACCGAAGTTCAATTTTGCACCTTGTGGCTACCTAAAATCTACAGCCCACTTTCGTTTCGCTCTTGACCACTGCCGGTACGATCATGCCCATTAACTGTTGAATCAATATGTGAGGCAGGAAATTGTATACATTTGCCTCATAACTCGGTCGGAATGTCCCCAGATGCCTCCTTAAATACTAGCAACTTAAATACTAGCAACTTAAATACTAGCAACTTAAATACTAGCAACTAACTTCAATGTTCCTCAAAGAGAAAGGATTTCTGGTCTAAGGCTGTAAGATTGCTTTCTGGGTGGAACGCGTGTACGCCAATACGAAACTATTTCATTACGGACTTCGCTACTATAATTTTTTAGGCTAACCGTTTGAAAGATGCAGTTTGGCGCAGACAGGTGTTTCTTACGTGCTGAAGCTTTTCCGAAATGCTGGGTTTGGTGCGTCGTCCGCCGGTGAGGTCGCGGATGGCTCCGACGCGGTACCACATCCGTGTGTGGCGCTGTTGCTCGGCGAGCTGCGCCGATGCGAGACAAGCGGCGTCTTCGTCCGTCAGCCCAGGGTGCTTGCGGATCTCCTGCAAAAATAGAAAAACACAGACGTTGAAATCGAACAAAAAACAAATTTAAACCGGAACGATCACGGTGAAAAGCAAATGATCCATACAACCGCATAAAACATATTTCTACAGCGAACTTACTGGCAAGAACACGATTATTGCTAAAAGAGAGCAGAAACAAAAATGATAGGTTTCACTGAAATGGTCAATGTGCTATGACATAAATATAACTTTTAAAAATCACTTTCTGTCCCTCAAAACTCTAAAAAACATTGCGCAGAAAAGAAAAAAACAATCCTGATAAGAAAAGGTATTTGGAGCGCAAGTTTGTTTGCTTCTTGCACATGGGGTGTGACGATGTCAGAAAGCCAAACTCTTATTGGCTGAATGAAAAAAACAACAGTGGATGGACTCTAAGGTATTTAGCATTGAGGTTCCTACCCCTTATCCTTTCAATCAGAACCAATCAGAGCTCGATTCCGCGACTCCATGTGAAACAAGCAGACGCTTTGCTCTCCGCATGGCTGAAAAATGTAAAAAAATATGTATTCATAAAACAGGAACCACAAGCTGGTCGGCACCTACCGTCATCAGCGTCCTATTCGGTTGATTCGGTCGCGGGAGTGAATAACAAAATAGGGTTCGATAACATTCTCCACGGCAACCGACTCTGTGAATGCCCGCGGGGAGGGGCTCCAAAGCCGGCATCGCCAGTGCTGCCATGCAATCCCTAAACCGGTCGGTGGTTGTCTTACCCTGATGAAGTCCAGCAGGCTTTCCCTGTTGAGTTCCCCGTTGGGGAAGAACTGTTTCCGCGTGCCCGGAGCCGAGACGGGAGCCACGGCGTTGCCGTTCCTCACAGAGGTGTCCGTGGTCGTCTGCAGCTCCAGCTGCTTCTGGGCGCTGCGCCCACGTCTTCCCGGCCAGAAGATGCCTCGGTCCGCGGCGTAAGCCAGGAACACCTTCGAGAAAAGAAGAAAAAAAGGAAGTGAGCGACAAGGTGATCGGGATGTAGATTAAGATATATACCGGGTGTTCCATTTTAATTCGAACAGATATATTACGAAAAAAATCCGTAAAAGATGCGCCATTACAGTTTGGGAAGGTGAGTTATACGGCCAGGGGGACATAATATAGGTGGATAACTAGATAATTAGCTAAACTTCCTTAATTAACATTTTATTGGGCCAAATTGATCATATGGTTCCAGTTAGGAGGAACTAGCTTCTTGCAACAAGTGGTAACTTTGGTGCGCCCCCGAGTTTCCCACGAGCTTCAAGTCGTTCTAAAATTGACTGATAGTGTGGTTTTCGATTATGCTCAGCATGTTCCTAATTGAAACCCTACGATTAATTTTACTAATTAAAGGTTATTTAAGGAAGCAGTTAATTATCTCACGTATCGCAAAGACTAGTCACCTATATGATGTCCACCTGGCCGTATAACTCCCCTGCCCAAACTGTATCAGTGCATATTTTACTTCTAATTTGTAATAAATCTGTATATATTACAGGTTTTCTTTTAAAGCTTTACAGATTTCTTTTAAAAAAGCCGTTAAAGCTACACTTATGTGGTTTGTGCAGGTGAGTTATACGGCCAGGGGTACATTATGTGAGTAGATAATGTTTGCGATAAATCGGCTAATAAATTAAAATTCGTCAATTAACTTTTTAATTAGTGAAAATAAACACATGGCTCCATTTAGAAACTTAGAGAGCGTCATCGAAAACCTCTAAATCAACTCTTTTTAGAACGACTTGAAGCTCGTGGGAAACTCGGTGGTGCACCAAAGTTAGCGCTCGCGAAGCAGGCGCAAAGCTGGCAGTGGCAAAACGCGGATGATTAGATTATCATCGCGTTCCGCCACTGCCAGCTTTGCGCCTGTTTCACGGGTGGTAACTTTGGCGCGCCCCTGAGTTTCCCACAAGCTTCAAGTCTTTTTAAAGAGTTTATAAAGCGGTTTTCGACGATGCTCAGCAATTTTTTAGTGGAACACTATGTTTATTTTCACTAATTAAAAAGTTCATTAACGAATTTTATTTTATTGGCCGACTTATCGCAAACATTATCCGCTTATAATTAAAGTCTCCCTGGCCGCATAACTCACCTACACAAACCGCATAAGTGTAGCTTTCACGGCTTTTTTAAAACAAATCTGTAAAACTTAAAAAAAGATCCTGTATATCTGAAAGAGGCGATCACACAATCTCATGTCTACGTCACAGACAGCTTAAGAAACGAAGGGCGTGGCTTATGAGTGACGTAAACTTTTCGTGCTTTGTGACTGGTTCTTCGCTGTTCTTACTGGCGAATGCCACAATCTCATTGGTTGTGGTGTTATAATGAGATGCCCCGGGGCTCGACACGCCCCTGGGATTGAGTAGTAACTTCAGCGCAGCGTGCTTCCCACTTGGTTAAAGACTTTCCGAAATTAACAAATTTAGTGGGTGTTTGATTACGCTTAGCTAGTTTCTCATAAGAACCATGTGTTCATTCTCACTAATTAAAATGCTAGTTCACGAATTTTAAATAATTAGCCGACTTATCGCGACGGTTAACCCCCTTGGCCGTATAACGTACCTCCACAAATCGCATTAGTACTGCTTTCACAGCTTTTTTTTTTCACAAATCTGTAAAGCTTAAAATTATACACACTGTACAAAAAGCGGAAAGACGTTTCTCCATACACAGGCAAGGTGTTTGTCCCTTGTGTCTTTACCTGTTGGGCTTGTTTACATTTGTTTTTTCCCACAAGATGACACAGATGTTTGTTTTCATTTTAAAAAAGTAGGGATTTTTAAATTTGGTAATGCGGCGGGCAGAAAGACACAAATATGTCGCCAAACGTATGTTAGAAAATTCGGCCAACAAAATTAGCCATTGAATAAGCTTCATGCACTATGGTCCTTAAGGCATCTTCACGCTGTACGAACACTAAGCAAACACGGGTTGCAAATATGTCTTGTTGTCAAACTAGCCTTACTGCTGAAGATGGACCTCCTTGCTCTCCTATAAACCGTTTTTACTGCCTCAGTAAGTAGTGCTGACAACTTGTTTGCGGGGGCAAGACCCTTGTGTGGAGAGGGGAAAGACCTGATGCCCTACTTCCATTCGTCATAGTGCTGCTTGTGCAAGGTGCATACATCTGCAAAGATAATAGCCTCAATTCTCATTGTGGTCTTGCTCAGTTCAGTTATGGGAACTTTTGCAGCATACATGAACCAGATTGCTAGTGTCTTACCAGGAGCGGGAAGAACAGCAACGTGAGAATGGCCTCCCAGAGCTCGACTACGTGGGGGCTGAAGCCGAGCAGCACTATCAGAAGCCACAGGTAGGCAAAGACGCTGAAGAAGGCCGTGATTCCAAAGACCTGCGGAAAGTTGGAACACAAAGCGCGATCGTGGCGAGCTTTCTCGTCGAAACCTGCACGGGCAGTGACTGCTTCAATCGCTTTGCGTACCTTGACCATTCGGATGGTTCGGACTTCCGTTCCGGGAATGCCTGTGATGCAGACGGCAGTAATGACCAGCAGGTTGAACGCTGCCGATCCTACTATGGTACCGGGACCAAGGTCTCCCGCTTCGAAGCTGCGTTTAGATGAGCAACAGCGTCAGAATGTTCCCCTCCAAAGACTTCCCCAACGTCAGTCAACACATACACATAAAGTTTCCGCACAGTTTCGAATGTCATGTCCGAAAAGCAACAACTGGTTGTGTGAGAGTGCTGACGGATTCAAGCGGCCACAATAAACAAGAAGGAAAGGGTCACGTCACTGTTTTTAACTTTAGCGGGACACCACGACGTCACGTGGTCTCGGGCGTCACGTGATCACATTAGGGTGCCTCCATGTGCGCTTCGCATAGGGTGATGTCAACTGCCTGTTTCCCTTTCCCACACCCTCGTCCACTGCCATTTTGTCCTCGTTGTTTCCCGGTGCGCCGGAAAGTGGCCTTTCTGTCCATCGGTCCTCCCATCCGAGGGGGGAAATGCTAATCGTCCCTCCGTGGGTTCCACAACGCTGCTCCGAACTTGTGAGATAAGGTGCTTGTTTCCGGGGGGGGGGGGGGGGGGGGGGGGGGGGGGGTTATAAGCCTACGGATTATCGCGAAGGCCAAAATTGCTGCTGGTTTGTCGGCGAGTGGTATTACAAAGGGTGGCATCACCCTAGCAAAGCCCACATGAAGGCTTATAGATCACATGGTCTTGTTTGTGGTGTACGTTACCTACTACATCCTTTCTCAAAATCACGTACCCCCGAGCCAACAAAAAAAAATTAATTTGCGTTTAAAGTAAATGCCACTATTACGGCGGCGTTCTGGCACACTATATATCAAGGGTTTCTAAATTGCGACTCGCGAGCCGCATGCGGCGCTCTTTACTGGTCCAAGTCCGTCTCGCGGCTCCCTGGTAAGCGTGCCCCTTTTCCCCTTCTGCGTCCCTAAAACAAAGTTCTAGAAAAAAAATCTCACAGTCTGGGCAACCTTGTACTACACTACGTACATACAGCTGCACTGATTTTTTGACACATATATGTGTCCAGTGTCCATGTTTCCGTTATTGTTCTACAAAGAATTTCGAACCGATTACGCATAACGGGCACCAGGAGGAGTGGCTGGCGAGCGGATGCATTCACTTTCGCTCAGCGTTTGAAGAAACGTTCTGCTGGCTGGGGCCCTAGTCTGGTCAAGCACAAAGATGGAGCCGAAAGTTCGCGGAGCGCGCCAATTGGGCATCTGCGAAAAAAGCGCAAAGTCATCAGCGTGATAGACCATTCGGTGCGCCTCGTCAACTTCGGTTCCAACTTTGTGTTTGACGAGTTTAGAGGGCCTGGGTCACTCAACTCGTCAAACACAAAGTTCGAGCCGAAAGTTAGCGGAGCGCGCCGATCGGACGCCGGCGAAAAAAGCGCGAAGTCATCGCCGGGACAGTCCAATCGGTGCGCTCCGTGAACTTCGGCTCCAACTTTGTGTTTGACGAGTTTAGGGCCCCTGGGGCCCTAAACTCGTCAAGCAGAAAGTTGGAGCCGAAAGTTCGCGGAGCGCGCCGATGGGACGTCGGCGACAAAAGTGCTAAGTCATTGTCGCGATCGTCCAATCGGTGCGCTTCGTCAACTTCGGCCCCAACTTTGTGTTTGACGAGTTTAGAGGCCCTGGTGTTATTTGTTGTAGTTGACGATTATACTTGTCCCCTTTGGAAAGAATTGTCCTCGCCATATTGTTTCTTGTTAAAAGTAGCCCCCCTCCCCTTTTTTTTTTCTTGTTGCGGCTTTTTTAACTTTTGTAGTTTTGTCCGAGGCTCTAACCTCATTCATGCCACACTACATATCATTGTAAAGTTTGTAAGAGATGCGAGGTCAGGCAGAAAATGGCAGCGTCCATGAAATTGACCGCTCATAGCGACACCTGGCGAAGTGTGTACACAACACACTAATACCCCTGTCAGACAGGCGATTAAATGTCAGTTTCATCGAATGTCATTTGAACGATTAGCGCGCGACACTCCTGGCGTGGCTCATTCCACGCGCGACAGATCGCGAGCTTATTCGCCGATCACATAAATGGCATTCGATGAAACTGACATTTAGTTCCCGGTCTGACAGGAATATTAGAAATCTGCAGCGTCCACTTTACCACAGAGTACTTGGAAAAGCCAATCGCTGCAATCTCTGGGAAGAGCTCGGCGAATGACAAGGCTAATAATGTGTTTAGACAAAAAAAAAAGTCTGCGATGTGGCACTGAGCATCATGAAATGTCATGCTTAGTGTCGCAGCGCAGATTGCAGCGATTGGCTCTCCCAGGGCTTTGCGGGAAAGCAGACGCTCCAGAGTATGGTACACGACAGAAAGGCAGACTCACTTGTGGCCAATGATCTCGATGATGGCCAGCAAGATCTCCGGTGCGCTCGAGCCGAGCGCCATGAGCGTGAGGTTGGCCACCGTCTCGTTCCAGACCTTGACCTCGATGACGTCCGGCTGGGCGCCGGGCACCTGAGCGGACAGAGTGATGCGGCGCGTCTTGGACGTGATCTTCTCGATGGCGCACATGAAGACGTCGGCGATGATGGCCACCCCTAGGAAGCAGTAGAGCAGGCCCAGCAGGTAGACGAAAGACCGTCCTTCGCGGGACCAGGAGGACTCGTCCAGGAACGGAAGCAAGAGCCCGTCGGTACACGTCCTGTTGCCCGGCATCCTGGACGGAAGACAGAGAGGGTTACAGCGTGGTTTCGATGCCGATCACTGGTTTCATAAAGGGCCCGGTAACTGCGTGGTTGACTCTAGTCGCTGACGGGATGAAAACGGCAGAGCGTCTCTTTCGGATGATCGGCCATCCAACACGCGTTCGTTGCCTTGCGTCAGGCATTGGGTGCGTTTGAGCGCTGGAAGCACACGAGAAGCCGAAGTTTCATCGAAGCAATGCGGAGCCCAAGTTCGTCTGCTTTTTTTGCAGGGGTTGTGGTGACGTCAGAACGACGTTGAGCTCTGATTGGCTCTGATTGAAAAATAGTGGGTAGACCTCAAGACAGCTTGCTTTGAGGTCTACCCACTATCCTTCAATTAGAGCCAATCACAGCTCGGCTTCGTTCCGACGTCACCGCAACATAGAAGCAGAAGACTTGCTTCCCGCATAGGATGCCTACGCTGGAGGCGGTACACAAATGAAAGACTTCCCAACTGTTTTCATCCTCTCGGAGATTATAACCGCCCGGGCAACTGACCATACAGCACTGCACGGGCTGGAATTTCTAGACCTGGCCCGACCCGGCCCGGAAGAGAGACTGTCCGGGCCTGGCCCAAGCCCGACAAACCTTTTATTAAATATCAGCCTGAGCCCGGCCCGAGCCCGACAGATAATAAACATGAGCTCGAAAACGTTCTCATGCATTAACCTAAAATGCCGGTGGAGTCCCTACGTTTTATTTTATCCACTTTAAATCTTTCCAAGGATTTTCGTTATTTCCTTTGAACGGCACCATGGTGACTTTGCATTTTACTTGTTTGTTTTCATTGAACCTAAAATATCAATGAGCACACATTTTGTTATCAAGAGTTTAGAATTTGCGGCAGAGGCACGGCTCGAACCCGAGAAAATGTGTGCTGCCAGGCCCGAGTCCGGCCCGCGGGCCGGGTCGGGTTCGGGCTTTCGGGCTGGCCCCGGCCCGTGCAGTGCTCTACCTTGGTGCTCGTGCCAGGACCGTTAAAGTGGTTGAAAAGTACTGCAGCGTAGTGTCATGGCGTGCAGACAGACGCTGGAGCTGAAGAGCCAGACTTCGTGGATGCAGTTCTCGCATCTCGTTTTAGAGGTTGTTGCACATCCGAGTGCGTTCGTGTACGCGTGGGCATCATGGTACTTGTTATTGTATTGTTTTTCTTATTGTTCCAGAGTGTCATTGCCACGTTGTTTTTGTTGTTTTTCTCTCTCTCTCTCTCTCTCTCACACACACACACACACGCGCACACACACACACTCTCTCTCTCTCTCTCTCTTTCGAGATAGTGAAAGAGCTTTTCTTGGTTTCGACTTTTGTCTTTCACCGATTCTACGCCATCGCTACTTTTCGGTGCACCTTTTCTTTCATGTAGTGCTGCCGGTATTGCGCATATAAAAAGTGGCATCATTCCCAAAAACCGAAGAGCGTTGGCAGTTCAAATCGTACAATCACAACTTGGAGATGCGCTTTCAGAATACTGCACTCATCAAGTTGCACCTTCCACAGCATAGACAAGCAAATAACGTTTTACGTCGTACTAAAAATCCGCTCTATGAGCATTTATGCACGAAATATATCAAAACAGCCTAACCTAACCTAATCCTATGATAACCTAACCTCAGCCTAACCCTGCTGAAACTTAATTTTAATTATACCAAGACCGCAACAGCGGTGCCTTGGGCCGCAACATTTCTTTTATTGGTTAGTCTCAAGAACCAAGCAACTTTCTTCAGTGTTGGGTCAAGTAGATCTAAGAAGTACTTAAAGTACAAAGTGAAATAGAGGTTATGTACTACATGTAAAGCAGTAAGTACACCGGGCGCAATGTACTTTAAACAAAGTACTACAAATACAATGTAGTTTTAAAATACAAGGGCTTGTAACACAGTCTTTCATGATGCCCTTTCAGTCCTCTATGCAGTGTTTTTTTTTTTTGCTAGCATGCATTGCCCCAAGGGTAATCGGCAGCACATCAGTTATTCGGAAAATGGCAGCGAATATTGGATTTTTGGAAATGGCGCAAATTTCAGAAGTCCCTACGGCTTTGAATTTGGCGCAGCTTCCATTGGCTTGCACTCAAGAACTTTTCTTTTTTTAACCCAAGGAGGTTAAAACAGACTAGGAGAAAGCATGACGTAAGCACCGTTGTTTCCGCAAGCAATCCTTTCGTGGGGGCTTGCTTTCAGAAACGTCTTACCCACTATGGGGTTTTCAAAGGCCCGCTAGCTACGTGCGCGCGCTTCAGAACATGCATCGAAGTGGCAGCGCGAGCTCCCGCTACAAATAGCGTGGCTTGAAACCACGGTCTGCTAAAACTTCTTTATACCTTTAACCTCCACGCTTGCGAGAAGCAGCTGGAGTTCGAAATACTGCGGCAAAGCCGCCCCCGGTAGAAAGAGAGCGATGCGCCGTCTGCTCGTGTTTCTGGCGAGAGTCGTCCAAATTTGATGAATGTTGAAGTCGGGCGTTGCAATTTTCCCAGAAAGTACCAGGAAAAGCTACTTTAAGTAAAGTGCATGTACATACTCAGAGAATGTACTTCAGGTAAAGTGCAAGTTTTCTAAACCTATACTTGAAGTAGCACTTTGAGGTATACAATATACGCTTCCCAACACTGGCTTGCACCACCCCAAAACACATCCAGTTACACTGGTTGTTTTCATGGTATTGTTCTCTTCGGGAGAAAATATATGCGCGTATTTGGGCACCGACCTAATGTCTGAGGTGTACGCCTGCAGCTCTACGCAGTCATAAACAGAGTGAGCTACGTAACCTCTTCCGAGTGCAGGCCAGATGCCCAAAATTATAAAGGGAGAATTCGAGTCATTTTACGCCGTCGTCATTTCTCGCGGACTGCGACCACATGCGCAGAAGACAGAACGCGACATGTTGGCTTACATGCACCACGACACACGCGAAGGCACTTCTACGAAACCACGGGCTCACAACAGACGACCATAAAACTCTTCTCCTTGGTGGTGTTCGAGCGTTCCTTGTCGAGTTCTTTATCCAGTGACCATATGCTGGATCACGTTAGTAATAAAACAAGATGATTCTTCCGTCTTTTCGGAAGACGAAACGTTAAAGTCCGGGTAACACTACCAATACGTAAGATTTTCGGTGGTCAGTATTTATTAAACGTATACGTCTAAACCCGTTATGCACAACGCGGTAACCGGACAAAAGCTCACCGGACAAAAGCTCACCGGACAGAAGCTCACCGGACAAAAGCTCACCGGACAAAAGCTCACCCGTTTTTTGACAGACACGGACAAAAGCTCACCCGTTTTTTGACAGACCCGGACAAAAGCTCACCTCTATTTCTTTTTTTTTTACTATCCGGGCGAAACAGGGGCTGAAATAAAGTGCGGACGCAATGGACATTGGACCATTTTTAGGAGAACTTGTAAATCATCCACATTTGAGTTGAGAATTTTTTAAAAATACTTTGAAAGAACTGGAGTTCGGCCTTTTGGAAAAGTACAAGACAGATGACAAATTTAAAAAAAATTGTGCGGGATTTTAGATTGGCTCGGGTTCCTTCCACCACAGCTTGTTCTACAAGAACTGACCACCAGGGAAAAGTCTACCGGTGACATCGCTACCTACTGGACTATTTTGATTGCACGTATTTCAACGGCCGCTTCCGTTATGCTTCTGTTCCATCTGTGGCGGCACCCAGAGCGAATTCTTCCCTTCGCCTGACTCTGCGCCGACGGCGACCGGAGTTTCCCCCGGTACGGTGGAATATGTACGACACCACTCTTCAAGATAAAGACCGGATGAGCAACACCTGCAAAAGATAGAGTACCGGGTTCCAGAAGCCCGTCGGCCACGCTCATCCAAGCCTTTTGAGGCTGATTGAATGCCTACAGCAAAATCAGGCGCTCGTTGCCACGGCATTGACAAAAGCCCGGAGAGGTGAGCCCACCGTAAAGCGGGTGCGAAAAATTACTCTGCACCTGCAGAATCGTCTTAGAAACATTTGCGAGGGCTTGCATGTACATCGAGATCTACCAAGACTGCTGGAGCTAGTGAGGCACTGCATTCGCTTCTAACCAATCGATAAATAAACTTGTTTCTACTAAAATCAACAAACCATGCGCCTGTCAGATTTAATTTATCGTTGCCTTTTTGTGTCGCACGCATGCACCTAAGTTGTCCGCACTCGTGTTAAGACCAACATGAAATTTTCTTGTGGTGAGCTTTTGTCCGGGTCTGTGAAAATATGGGTGAGCTTTTGTCCGGGTCTGTGAAAAAATGGGTGAGCTTTTGTCCGGTGAGCTTTTGTCCGGTGAGCTTCTGTCCGGTGAGCTTTTGTCCGGTGAGCTTTTGTCCGGGATTCGCACAACGCATGCTCAGAACTGGCTCCGACACAAAAATCACCGACGTTCCTGAAGCGCCGAGGAAACCGTCAGCACGCGCTCCGCAGAACCGGACTCAAGCCGTGGCCGCCGGTGAGTGCCGACAGTGCATCGTTCATAAACGAGGGGGTCGCTGTTCGATGACCTTCCGACGGCTCAAATAGAGGTCAAGTCTAGATCAAGAACGAGTAGGAACGCAGCCTCTGACGTTCAACAAAAGACACCAAACAAATACGAGCAACGAAAAGGGTCACCCGTCCGAGACGTAAAAGAAAAACATATATCTAACAAAAGTTCAACGCGGAGGCCAGCTCCAGTGAATCGGTGTGCTGTCGAACGATTAACTGTTGACCCAGCTATCAACAATATCAGCAGCAGAAACAACGGCGATAATTCAACTCGCCGGTAGACGGCCGCGTTTGAGGTCATAGCCCAGCTGCGAGAGTGAGTAGAGGTTACCGCATGGGGTCAACAAACTACAAAACGTCCGCACGAATCTCGAAAGAAAATAGCGGGAATAGTAAATCCTGTTTCAGTGGCCATTTGAAAATTCTTTTTCTCTCTCTCTCTCTCTCTCTCGTAGTGTCTAGATGCCGACTTTGTACGTGCATACCGGTTAATTGATTAAGGAGCTTAACCAACTCTGTCTGCGTGGGAAGTGAAGTCTCGCGAACTTGCATGCAATAGGGACTATAAGATGTTTTCCCACGTTAGGGCATCGTAATAACTGATTTCCATTGCAGATCTATGCAGGCTGTGTAAAATTCCAAAGTAAAAAAAAAAAACGGAACAAAATACAACACCTGTTACATTGGTCGTATCCGGTTGTAATGCCGTCTAGTCCGGGAAGAGAAGACGGCGATGCAGCGTAATAACTTTATCTCGTGTTCTTCCGTTTATCACGGTGCGGTAGCATCAGGTGAAACCAAAACAAAACAAACTTGAAGATACAAGCTATCCAAATGATTATCCAACTCCAAGATGCATGTGCGCTTCGGCGTGTGAAAGTTAGCCCCAATCTGTCTGGTGTCTCTGCTGTAGATGATAAATTTAGTCGGTGCACTACCATAGCCTAAGGTCCCTTAATAGTTATTATTTTTTTCTTTATTTGTTTGCGGATCTTTTCCGCGTAGGGGGGCAGAGATAAAGGCACGGTGCCTGACAGGGCCTCTGCCTTCCCCCCCCCCCCCTTGCAGTTCAGCAACACAATATATACAATCTACAAAATAAGAAACAACTATTGAACAACTATAAAACAACTATGGAACAGATATGAAATAACTCTGGAACAACTACGGAACAGATATAAAACAACACCAGACATCAGTCACGCCACTGTTACGAGATATACCAAAACGCACAAAATCTGCGATCAAGCTCTCTAGGCTTTTGAAAAGAAATCTATTTTACCAGAAAAAAAAGAAGAAATTAACAAAATGAACAGTTAACGAAAATGACATTAGTTCGAATAAACTATATGGTGGACACATCCTAAACTGGAGAGCACATTATACAATCGAAAATGTAATGTCATTTAACAGCCCTGTGCTGTTTGGAGTCCAATTAACTGTTTTTTTTAAATTAAGTCCTGCATGTAAAAAGTATGTGCAGGCACTTCGAATTGCCTGCGCACGCTTTACCCGCACAGAGTGCGTGAGTGTGTATTTATTGTGTGTTTTTATGTTGTCTCTCCTGCGTAGACCGAAAGGTCCGCAGTATTGTAAATAAATAAAATAAATAAATACCAGCATCTTTCTGCAATGTTTTTTGAAAGTATATAACGCTCGATCAAATCTATGTCTATATTTGTTCTGTTTAAAGTTCAAGTTATCTGATAAGTTAAGGCATGCCGACCGTAGTTCCTCCTTTTGGCTGGCATCTTTCGCTTTGGATCTCGTAATGCGTATGGATTCAAACTATTTGTTGGTGCGGTGTGAAGTTTGTCTACCTATATGCATTGCAAGAGTTTGAAATAATAGATCTAGTCTGCCTTCAGCATATTACATTTGATAAAGAGTGGCTGTGTGCGTAGATCCCTTCTGTCCCCTTTATAATTTTCGCATATGCGTAATATCTTCTCCTGTAGTAGGATTAACTTATTGTAGTTTGTACCAGTCGTTGTAGCCCAGAGCATAATGCCATAGCTCATCTTGGAGTAAAAAAGTGACTAGTACAAGATCTGTTTAAGCCTAGTAGGTAGTAAATGTTGTATTTTAAAAATACAACCAGTCACTCGGGATAGGTCAGCTTTGAGTCTATTGATATGTGTGTTCCATAAAAGGTCCTCACCGAACCATACACCCAAAAAATTTTGATCTGTCACTTGCTCCAGTACCGTGCCTTCAAAAGTTATGTGGACAGTGCTGTCATCTCGTTTATTTACCGGCTTAAAAATTACATACTTTGTTTTATTTGTATTTATATCTAAGCGATTGAGTTCTAACCATTTGGATAGCTTCAACAGATATTCATTAGCTAGCGTCTCTATACTTTTTTTTTGTTACACCAGAAAAGAAAACATTTGAGTCGTCAGCGTTCATTATTAGTAAGTAACGACAACCAATACAGATGACTAAAGCACATTCCTCTGGAACAAAATGGCGTCGTTCAGTTCTGTCCTATGTTGTGCGCCGCCATTCGCTTCCTAAAACCTGCATCGTCACGCAGTCGACGCTTCAAAGTATGTCACTATTTGTAGGAAGCTCTTATCTAGGAACTTTACCATAGCCTGGGGGAAAAGGGGGGGAGGGGGGAGGGGCTTTTAACGTTCGTCACGCGAATGCAGGCTACACGTGCTCCGAGCTGCGACGCGTTTGCGCACTCATTATAGTCGAATTTTGTATTTAACTGCTCGCTCGAATTTGTCAATTACTTTTTAATGCGAAAGCATTAAGTGGTCTCATGGAGCGAGCCGACGTCATCAGCTTTGAAACCATGCAAAACGGCACCTTAATGAAACCACGCGCAAAGCTAGCCAACGGCACCTTTTACACTTCAGTCCCATTGGCTGGCGCGCGTGGACGAGGTTCCCATTGGCCGCTGCGCGTCAGTTTGTAGGGTGTCATCCTGACTGTGTTATCATTGATCACCGCGTTCGCTCGCCTCTTATCGGTTGTACGGCGCGTGGCAATATATACGGCGCATGGAATAAACCAAGGGATTCGTTTTGCTGGGAACTACGTTGCTGCCTGTTCCTCCCTCGCGCCGCAAGGCACACGACAGTTTGAACGATCGCTCACGCGATGGCGCTGCGTGTCCGCGAGGCGGCGGCTCCACCTTTCCACTCCCACGCCCGTTGTACCAACACCTTCTAGAAGACAAGGCCGTAGCGCTCTCCTCGTGACGTCGCAAAGGAAGGCCATCGGGGGCGCGCGTCGATCGATCGTCGTAACGCGTTTTTAGTCACATAGGCGTGTCATATTAGCTAGAATGAAAGCTGCACATAGCAACGGGTCTAGAAAACATTTTATTACACGAGCAAAATATTACACCGCTAAATAATCGGTACGAAATGGCACGAGGTATGCGTACAAGACGTCTATAGAAAAATGTGATTGTTTTAAGTCGAAAACATTGAGTCATGCAATTATTGTTTTAGGAATGCATATTTTATACAGAAATACTTCGACAAAATGGCGAGACACGCAGTGATTTGGAAACAGCAAAACAGAACAGTTAAAAATCAGGTAGACGTGGTCAACGCGGACAAGGCAAGACAAATGTTTCTCACGATCATGTAAGCGACGTTATTGCGTGCAGTCACTGAATTCTTGCATCATACCCCCGCCACATGGCAAAATTAATGCAATTTCGATCGAATGACATTGTGGGGTCGACAAATCCGCTTGCGGCGCTCGTATAACCACTCAAGACCGCGAGCTGATTAAATCCTATATCACTGAATGAAAATATATTAACTTTTCCGTGTGGCAGGGGTACTAAACTTACTACTTAGTCTACTAATTTACTTCTCCCTATGAGGCTCGAGCTGCCTTAGAACAACACATAACTTATTTTGTATATAATAATACTATTACATTAATACAGTTAAGATTTTAGTATAAACGCGGAAAAGGCAATAAAATAACTTTAGCATAAATAAATACAGAACCACGAACAACGCACTTTCAATAATCACACAAACTTGTTTTTCACCTTCCAGTGAAAACAAGATTAGCGCGCATATTTACAAATGTCGACGAAACTGCACGCGAATCATGACAAAGAACAAAATTGCAATCTATCATGCGATTAAAAAAAAACAAAAAAACGATTGCAGCATCTTACTTGCGTCCTACATGACCAAGAAAGCCCGTAAATAAGTTGTTTCTCACCTGTCGATCGTATCCATACGTCCCACAATATCCGTGACGTACACATTTGAACACGAACTCCAAGAAGCCTAGCTCTCTCTGTCGAGAGAGGTCTATCGATTAATCGACCAGTCTTCGTTGGCTAGTTGTTACACATGTCACTCAAACCGAAGCAGGACTTCTTTCACGAATCCACGTAAATGCCGTAGTATCAAGCGAACACAAAAAAACTACCCGAGACTACGGTGATGACAAAAATACGACGGGAAACAAGTCTCAAAAGTACCACACACGAGAGCAGCGGCGACGAAAGGCTTGACGTTGTCGACCGATCTCTTGCTCGTGTGCGCTCCCTGCGACAATGACTGGATTTCTTTTCGGTTTCCTTCCCTTCTGAGATGTCTCGGCGTTCCTTTTCAGACAGTCAGCAGCTCACACACAACGTAAATTTACCAGAATCAGAGCCATGTGGCATCGGCAGCATCGCAGCCGGTCCTTTCGAAAAGTGTGGGGTGCTGCGGAACTGCAGGTAGTCCCGCGGTTACGGGGATACTCATAAATATAAATTTGGTACTCTCAACCTTGGTAACGCGTTGTATATTACGTTTATATTATATATATAATAAATTGTACAAGACTGCGCCTTTAAAACGTATATTAACGCCGGATAAACGCGCATGAACACCACCGCGCCGAGGTACATTTTTTTCACGTCGATAGCGTATTCTCACGTAGTTGCGCCATGGACTTCCTTCCTCCGCCATTGTGACGTAACCTCTCAGAGCGCTCTGGCCTTCTTCTCTAGGAGGTGTTGGTTGTACGCCGCAGATTAAAGAAGGGAGCGAAGAGCGGTGTGCGTGCTTTCGCATTCACAACTCATAAGAAGTGCTTAGGTGTACCTCGAGCGTTTTTAATTAAAGGGGAGCTCTAGCCAAAAGTATTTTCTACTTCGCTATTTCGATCCATTTCTGCGAGTGTTCCGCTCATCAGTGTGAAGGGCTTTGCTATAATATCGGTACGCGTGCCCGCCACGTGCCGATCTCGTAATGTTTTCATCTCTTTTGTACTCGCTAAGATCATTCGTTAAAAAGCTCGTTCAAAAACTCGCGAATGCTTACGACCGTGTGGCTTAAAAATACACAAAAATTAAAAAATAAACACTTTTTTAAAAAGCCCAAATGGGACACATCTTTTTTTTTTTGTCTGTATAAATAAATTTACGGAAAAAATGTTTTTTTTTATTTACGCCGTTAGACGCAATTTAGGTGGAGACATCTCTAGGCCCTGCCCAGTAACGTCTGCGCTGAAATTCTCGGCTCTCATTGGTTGGATAGGTGATTGACGTGTGGTATGGTCGTTTTAAAATTATTTCTCCGTGCAGTGATAATATTTTATCGAAAATATTTTTATGTTTAAGAAACAAATAATCTAGATAGAGTTTATTTTTTCAAGAATATCCTGAAAAAAATTGGGTGAAAGAAATTATCAGAATGAAGTTTTTTTTATGAAAAACCCAATTAGTTAAGGAAAGGAAAGAATTAAAGTAGGATACATATGGTGCGCAACCACCGCCAGGGAGACAGGCTCGGTCAGTCGCTTTTATTAAGAACTTTATAGTGGGCTTCTATAGATAGAGAAATTAAAAGTAATATAAATCAACTTGAAATAGTCCAGGAATATTGAAATCTTCAGATGTATAAACAATTGATGGTGTCTTCATATCTTGTGTTCTATCTTGATCCTTCTGTTGTTGCCACTTCGTGATTGGGTAAGTTATTAAATTGGTATTTGTTTTGTTTCTGAAGGTTGGGGCCATCTTCTGAGTGGAGTGCCAGCCGCGGGTACGACATGTGGGGGAAACTAGCCCTGGGGTTGTCAGCCCCATGGTTGGCACATCCCACATACATAGCCCGTGGGGGTGGTCCCAATGCTGGAGTAGACGCCCCCAGCGAGTCCACCCCACCAGGGGGATCCTCGGATTCGTAAATTCCCGAGGCTCCCAACCGGCTGGTCTCTCCTGTTCGCAGCTGGTGAGGAGGGCTTCGTTGTTCCTCCCATAGTCTTTGGGCCATGAGTTGTCCTTGCGGGGTGTCTTGACAACGGTCCGAGATGCGTGGAAAGCTGGCCCTGGAGTCGCTAATTCCAGGTTTGGCACGTCTCGCAGAGCTGGCTGGTGGTGAGCGGATCCATGGTTGGGTTGACAATAAAATACACAGGGCAGAAATAACGGTTCGAACCGGTTCGAACCTTACAATCTGAAACACCTTTTTCCGCTTCTTCGGCAAGCTCTATACTGTCGCCCTAGAAGAGTATCTATTATGTTTTTATCGTTGCAAAATCTGTTTTAATATAAGTCAACAACAACAAAAAATGGTTTAAAAAAAAGGTTCCTTCAGTTTGACTTTTTGCTGTGATAAGTCACCAGGAGCGCGACCGTTGAGTCAAATCTGTCGTGACGTCACAGGTATAACAATGACAGGCAGCACTTTTACTTGTCGCCGGAAATTGGCGACGTGCGCGATCCAAAGCGTCGCCTTGGTCGGCCTTCCACGATTGGCCGAATGCTGACTATGACGTCAGCTAAAGGATTTCTCATCGGAGGCAATTTTGACCCTATTGACGGTGTTGTTTTAGGAGCGTAGCGACTTCATGCTTCCATCATGCACTGTACAAACACCATCGAACTTCTTGTTCACGATGACATGACGTCACGTCCAGGAGCCGAAAGGGGGCGCCACCGAGACATCTCGGCATCAATAGGACGTGTACAAAAGTTTCATTTAGACAATCATAAGTGTTTGTGAATGCGTGCTTACCAATATTCTATTGTCGTCACTTGCACCCCTCAGACTCGTGGCTCTACGGTACTGGTAAAGAACGGGGAGTTTCCGTTGACCGTTTCTGACATCGCTGCTTCGCCAGTGGTACATCGAGCCGTCACTTCGAGCTCGCATTAGCAAGGCCCGCCATCCTTAGCGTGCTTGTAGGAACGACCCACGAAAACTTCCTAACATACACCCTATAGACAACTGCAAGCATGGAGCCCCCAGCGTTGCCCCATGAGTGTAAGCGCGGGCTGATTGCATGCACAGCGTCTTTGGCACTGCGTATGCAATCAACTTAGCAATCATTCTCATCTCCATGGATCTCTTACAATTATATTGTTCTTCTTGCGTATTTCAAAACAGGAAAATTATTCTTCAATGCCTCCAAACACCGACACCGCGTGTGGTGTTGGTACGAAGATGTGCGCTTGTTCCGCTGGTGTGTGAATAATTAAATATCGGTATACAAGGAACGTCTCCATAGAGCTACCCGTCACCAGCGAATTTAGATCGGATCACCAAGAATGAAGAGGTTACGGAGAAATTTCTCATTTCATGAGCCAAAATGGTGACCATCCGACCTCCCATCTCCCGTCTCCGACGGGTAAAAAAATTCCAGACAAGTAATGCTTTTTTTAATAAACTGATTTTGCTACTATTACTCGTTGTGAGAGATCACAAGAGCTCGGTCCTAAGAAAAGGCAGATCTGTGAACGGGCCTTGTTAATACGGCCGTTTATTTTGTTCATCTACTTCTGGCTCTGATATCGCCACGAACAAATCAATAAGGCACGCAATTTAATAAAAGACAGTAAAAAAAAAAGACGTATAATTTGTATACGTCACCTCATTTATAAGGTCAAGGAGCACGACACCGAAATGGAGCGAGGGCTGGCACGCCTTAATTGGGCCATAAGTGGCGCCCCCCTCCCCCTCCCCTTTCCAACGACGCAACAAAGAGAGAAGCCGTCGTTCTTTTTGAACGAGGAGGCCAAAGGTGTTGCAAGGGCAACAGGCGTTTAATTTATGGTCACCGTACGCGACACTCAACACCTTGACCTAGCTGCTCCATTAGAGGAGCTAGTATTCTCTTTTTTTATTGTTTTTATTAACATCAGAGGCGTGTATATGGACCTGTTTAGTGACTGTGTTGTGTGTTGTGGCGCGGTTTCGTCATTGGATATTGTGCTCTGGATCGTGTTTACGGAACCTTGGGGTGACTCGTGTTGTGGCTTTAGGGAATACGAGTAAAAAGAAAATGTTCTTATCGCTTCGTATATCGATTGAAAAGACCGCCAATTAGATGTGGGCCTCGCATTTGCCCGAAAGCACCATGTACTTTTTCGGCCTGTTCGTAGCACCGCTCGCACTACTTTTACCAGGACATCACAAATTCGAAAAGGCAGCAGCAAAAGCATCTAAATCAAACCGAAAATCACATACTTTCTCACTCACGTTCCCGTGATCTATCGACTAGATCGCGAGATGCAGAGATCTGATAGCGAAATGGTGCCAGGCATATGCAGCATCTAAAAAAACTCGGTAGATAAGAATATATCTCTAAAAAGAATAAAGGAAAAAAAGCCAGGAAATCGCAACTTGTTGTAAATTATTTTGCAAATTTATTCGGACAAACTGTATGTATTTCAATTCAAATAAGCTTAGCATTCGGACTGCCGAAGCTACGTCTTTCAGGCATGCGTTGTATTGATGCAGCTTGTCCCAGAAAACAAATTTACAGTATTTTTTTCACCGCAAAAATAAACTATACATCGCCTAACGCCTAGTCGGCGGTCGCTCCGCACAAACATATATAGTGGTAGCGGTCCGGAGCAAATGCCAAAATTTCAAAACTAACCGTTATCTTATTCAGAAGTTATGCGACTTTCCGAAAGTTTCCATGGGAAAACGGTGCCCGTTCCTGGTAGCTGTCTCCATTCAGCTCCACATCGTCGACCGTCATTTTCCCATTGAAAATGTTATTAACCACGTATAACCTTTGAATAAGGTAACGGTTAGCTCTGAAACTTTGGCATCTAGTCCGGACTGCCAGCGATACATTTGGGCGGACACTGGACATTCGGCAATCCGTAATTTATTTTTGTAATAAAAAAACAGCAAACACCGTACCTTTCTGGGTTTTTTTTTTTGGTTTTTTTTTTTTTTTTTTTTTTTTTGAGTACACAGCTGCATTACTCGACTTGCACTGCGAATGCGTACTTTCTCACTCTAAGAAATCTGGAGCGTCTGCTCTCCCGCAAAGCAGTTCGGAGCGCCAATCGCTGCATTCTACGGGGAGAGCTTGCCGATAATGACGAAGTCTGCATTATGTTTAGACACACGAAAATAAACGCGGTCTACGCTGTGGCACTAAGCATGGCGAAACGTGTATGTTCAATGCCACAGGGCAGACAGGTGTGATTTTTTTTAATTTTTTTTTAGGTTTAAGCATATTATCAGCCCCGTCATATTCGGCAAGCTCCCACCGTGGAATGCAGCAATTCGCTCGCCCAACTGCTTTTCGGGAGAACAGACGATGCAGATTTCGCAGAGCGTGCATTTGGAATAGCTGTGTAAAAAAAAGAAAGAACATTACCTTCTCTTTTCTTTTTTTTTTCTTTTTTTGATAACCGTCACTGATCACCTATAGTGACAAAAATTAAGAGGAGTAAGTTAGAAGTATATAGATATTGGTATATAGACGCTTTGCAGCAGCTGTGCATGGACGCCGCCATAACTGACCTTCAGTTTTTGTTTACTCCTATTTCGTTTATTTCACTTCATCATTGCCATAGCAGGCCAGATTATTGCCACATTAGATTCAAGTGGGTCCTTTTCTAAAGCAGCGACCTTTGTAGAGGATCGTCAACTACCGTTTCAGTTGCTCGGCATCTCGGTAAGACAAGAGAAGGTCAGCAATGGCGGCTGTAATTTGGCGCGTGTGTAAAGCGTCTATAAATGACGAAAAGACACTAAAAACGATGGTGCTGTTCAAAAAACGAATATTTGTGGGACAGCGCATAGATGTAATAGATTGAGACTGAATGTTGCTCTTCATCGCCACTCTTGACAGAGTATTAATACCCGTGCCACACGGACATGGCAAATGCCATACAGGGCGAATCTCATTCGGGCGCCGAATGGCATTACATTTCAAGCCCGTGCTACACGTATACATTCCGAATGTCAATTTGCGCCACGATGATGATAGCGCCTGCTCTCCGAAGAAAACTAATTGTAAAGTTTATTGCAAGCTAAATACGTTTGTTCAAGGTTATGATCTCTAAAAAGCGTCTATAGGTATAGTTTTAAACAAATTTTGCAGTCAATTACTCTATATTGTTTACGTTTCCGCCGTAATTCATTTGTTGGTGACGCTCTAGTTGCTCTAGCCGCAATAAGCCAAAGCCAAAGTCGGTTAATGAGCGCCCTCATTTATTTACGCGCCCAAGCACCATGCGAACAGCAAAGGCTCGAAGCCGAAGCTGAGGAGGCTCACTTTCGCGTTCGTGAAATCGAAGAGCAGCTGCTCTCGAACTCCGTGGTTCTGGCTGCTGCTTTCGCTGCGCACCGCCCAGTGCACCGATCGCGGCTGCTCGCGGCGCTTGCGGCTCCATCGGAAGAAACTTCAAGGTTCGAACAAAACGTAACCAAACCGAGAAGAAACGCGAAAAAGATGGCGACGCAGGCGAAGTGGCTGTGTCTATCTGGGTTAAAGAGTAGCCGCTTGCAATTATGTGACAAGCCGCGCTTCAAATCTAGTATAAAAGAATACGTACATAAAAACAAACACTATTAAATAACGTTTAGTTCGGGTATACTTTGATTAACGTAATCACATTGGTGTTTTTTTTTTACTTGGGGCTGGGGTAGAAGCTACACACTTGGCCCGCGTGACCGAATGTGAATGAGTTCCGCCGAACCCCTGCGGTGGCAAATGACATTTGCGGCGAATGCCATTCGTGCAGGCCGTGATAGCACCAGTCGAATGACATTTGGGGCGAATGTCATTCGTTGTAAATGGCATTCGAGTTGCCCGTGTGGCACGGGTGTTGGACTATATAATGGGTCGGCTCAAGGCAGCATTCGCACCTTGTGGCACCCAGAGTCCGAGTTCCCGATCAGACCAGCCGTGCGCTTATCAATAAGATTCGACACATATTACAGCAAACTTACTTAAGGCATATCAACTGCGGTCAGTCGAAACACACTGAGTTAGAGGAACATCAATAATTGGGTTTCTCTTCACATAATGAGAAAAGCGAACTATATATGCCCGGCGCGCGACGTGCCGCCTCAGTGGCAAAGAGGGCGTCCAGCTCTTGTGCCAGTGAAACGGCATGATCATTATACAGCATGCACATCGACCGGCTGAACTTGAACTGAGTAGAAGAAAGCTCAAGTTATACACTCTTAGAAAGGAAAGGTGAGTGAAAATATAGAACTGCAGCAGCTAACTACCTCGCTATGGCCGTTATTACCATTTTACTAACTGTTCAGCACCTCAAATACGCCCCAGCCAGTTAATACGGTTGTTAATAGCCAAGGAAGTCGGGGTAGTGATCATAACTATATTTCTGGGCAATTTTTCGTGGCTATGCTGTCAAACCTACGGGCGCTTCAGCACCTTGAGCATTTTGAACGCCGATCAAAGTTGTGCGCGAGCACTCTTCACTCCTTAATTAAGAAATGCCACGTGCACAAAGAAACAAAGTTTGCGGAGAAACGTAAACATGGGCTAGGAAGGACGCGAGCAATGCAAATATTTCGGTGGCCTTTGAATTGGGCATTAGCTAGCGCCACCAAGCTTCTCAAGCTAGGCGGCAACTAGGTTTTTCGTGGCAGTTAGTATTCGTTTCTAAATCAATCTCTTGTGGTTCTATACTATAGGTTCTGTGGATGAGGCTAGTTACTAACTTCCTTGGTTATTAACTGTTACGAACACTCACGTTACTAAATATAGATACTAAGATGGTAGTAATATATGTTACAAGCAGTTACTAGCGGTTAGTAAATATACAACAACATTTTTTTTCTAAGACTGTATATTGAAGCTTTGGCATTGGGTTAGTTATTTCTTACTCCCAAACCCGTGTCTAAGCTTCTTCACGTGGCACTGGGAGAGCCAATCAGTGGGCTCCACGACGGGAGCTCGACGAAAGACTGAAATTATGCCTAAAGATGAAGTCTGCGATGGAACTGAGGGCGCAGTGATTGGTTGATTGGTCCACCCAGCGCTCCACGGAGAAAACCGAAGCACTGGTGTCTTTAAGAGTGTTGGTAGACTTACAGACCCAACATTTATTTTAAAAAAAAAAAAAAAGTATCACTCCGTTTTTTGAAGTAGAATACATTCTTCCAACGACACGCGAAAGAGTCACGTTGGAAGTTACATGTTCGGAGGCCGCAACTGGCGCGTGACTCATGCACATTCCGCTAACTCCCACCCCTGTTATTAGCGTGTCTACCCGTCTTTGTGCTTGCGATCATTTTCAGTCTAGCATCACCTTTGTCTCGTCATAAAAGTGTTAGGGGAGTGGAGGGAAGTACGTACGGCACACGTCATATATGTACCTTTAACCAGTGTGCATAGCGCACCAAAAGCGCTCAGACAATTTTCCTCTGGGCTTCTTTCGGCTATGCCTTCTTTTGTTGTCGTTTCTTTCTTTGTCTCAAGGATTCGGGACGACGCGCAACACACAATAGCTCGCGAGTATAGAGACAAAGGAATTGGTCGGACAGGTACTATACGGCGAGCTGCTGCGCGGTGCCAGCCTTAGGCCTAACGGAGGACGATTCACGGACATGTGTCTCGGGATAGCCGTATTCATGGGCTCAGTGGATGATTGGTCGACGCTAACGACATTGGAGGCGAGCTGAGGCAGAATCTTGTCTGCCTGCCGTTAGAACTTTGAAGGACTCACCTCAGTATTGGTTTTCCAGGTGTTGGCTGACGGTACTGTACCTGTGAAAAGCTTTCGTTGATAATTAGAATCTTAACTGTGTCGGAGACGATGTGTATCTTCTTCCGCCTCGCGTGCCTCGGGCTATTCAACAACTCGCCTCCCCTTCGGGGTATCCCAAATCATTAAACTCGGAGATAATTCATTTTCAGATTTTACCTATGGGAAGACACAAGTTTTCAATGATTTGTAGGTTTCAGTAAGCGGACAATAATTTAGCAACTGTAAATTTAGTAGAGCTGTCATGGTTGTTAGTGTGTATAGCTATTTTTACACGAAAGCTTCTTGCGAATGTTTCCTTTCCTTATTATTTGACTTATTTGCGTTTCAAAAAATGTTCGTAAACGATACATTAGTTCATGTAATGTTTAAAACAATTGTAAAAATATATAATAATTTTAGTTTCAGTTTTAACTTCGTGTGGTCAGCCGCAAAAGAATCCATATAGGTGGTTAACTAGTGTTTTGCCGGCCGTGTGACAGCAGCTAGCTCTCTTACCAGAATATCCTTTAGCGGAAAGGATATATTTATTGAAAAGGAGCTTTAGGGGCGTCACAGGGGTATAACTCTGTTCTGTATTTCACCACGTTTGCATTTTAAAGAGCATTGACCTCTTTCTACCCCCCCCCCCCCCCCGCCCCCTTCGTTTTTCTTTTGTATGGCTTGTAGAATGGTAGATCTGCAACTCGCACTCTATTAAACCCTACCTACACTTTGACGCCCAAAAGAATTATGAATACGGCCATGTTCATCTTATTAAAAAAAGAAACAAAACGAATTCAACTCAAAAAAGAACGTGCGTTAAAAAGAAAACATTGAAACAACTTTTTTTTTTCTAAGTTCTTCGCAGTTGTCTAAGAAACAGAACAAAAACAATATGAAAAAAGGGAAGAAGGCATCGCTAATAATTCCATTGAAGCCGCCGCGCGCGTTGTAGGACGTTCGAGAACCGGTGTTTCTTGCCGAGACGGATGTGCTCCATAGGCTTATCTAGTACGTGCCCGTGGGTGTCCGCAAGACGCTCACTCTTCTCCCGTCCCACCTTCGAAGCAGCGTGACGCAACGATATTATGAATTCTGGTGTCGATCGCGTGGGATCGCGCCCGCCGCCTAATGGCGATGGGCTCACGCGCCGTTCTCCATAGTTATATCATTTCATTGATTGTTTTCGTCTCAAACTTCCGCCAACATTCCATCCCGATGCGGTGTCCGACTTTCAGGGCGTATTTTTTTGCGCCATGTCCCAACTACCTGTGTAGATTCAGAGTCATGACGTAAAAAGGCTCACTATAACACACTTGCGAGTGCTTACGTCCGATAGCATTACGACCCCTTGTGACGTCTTACCAGGAGAGAAAACAGTGGTACGGTGGTGCCGTGGTTACATCAGTGGAAACAAACTCCTTCGTGACAATAACCGCAGCTATAGTATGGCACCGGTGATTGACGGCAGGGCCAGGTCCTGCGCCCGATCACGTCACATTACCGGGTAGCCAATGACGTCGCAGCATTCCTCGCTAAGGATAATTGGAAGTCAATCACGAAACTACGTTGTTGATTGGTTCTTGTCAAGGATCGCAGCTCCCAATGTGATTTAACGAGCAGGAATGAATATTTTTTGCTCGCCACTAGGGTATAAATTCGCAGGTTCATCTTTGCTAGTTCATAAGTGTATGCTTAGGCCATTTTGTAAAAACCTTTTTTTTAAAGAATTGGTTGCAGCTATTTAGGGGGAAAGAGCGGAGAAGGACTAATAGCCCGTTCACACACCTGTTTGCTTACAACCGAGTTCTTCGATCTTCTGCGACGAGAACGCGCACTGGCATGCTGGCGCCATCTATGAGGGAACCCTGTAACTACATTTCACTGGAGCGAAGTTTTTTTAAATATTTACGATATCAAATGTACGTAAATGGTCGTATATAACATTGTCAAAAGCTTTTCAAACAAAAAAAAAAAAGAAAGAATGACGGTCGAATAAAAAAGTAAATTTAAGGAAACTGCCAAGCGTTTCATGGTTATCCGATAGATGGCGATAGTGTGTCCTCTCTTCGTAAGAGATTTTAAGATGTTTTGAGGGACACGGTCGTAAACAGCCACAAGCGTGTGAACCAGCTTTAAAAGAGAAGTTTCCACTATAAAATCGACGTCTGCAACGTGACATGACACTTAGTATGGCATGATCTAAGGAAACATCATGTTCGGCGTCGCGTCACTAACCTAATCATTCGCAACATATATTTATTTATTTATTTAGTGATACTGCCAGCATTCTATAGAACGCCCAGGCAGGAGGTGTACAAAAACAATATTCAAAAACAAGCGGAAGCAGTGCAAACAGACAGACAGAGCCACTACTCAACAAAGTGTGAGAGTAGTGCTTCACTAAAAGTACATCTATCACATCGAGGTGCGTCTATCACAGCTATAGGGTGCACATAAGCCAGGTGGAAAAAAAGATGCATGTGAGTCGGTCACCAAACGGTTGAACAAGAATTATAAAACGAAGTATATTGACCCCCATGTAGCTTTGACATGAATGATAGCAGGTAAAAAGAACACTGCTGTTAGCCGCTGTTTAATTTCAATCCGGGGTGTTGGATGGTGCTGGATGTCGAAACGAAACGACCCGCGTTCAATCTTACCGCGACCCCGTTATTCCAAAGGCAAAACTCGTTTTTTTTGTTTTTGTTTTTGTTTTTCGTTCCCTCCTATTTGCTTTGTGCGTGGGCGGCCGCAACCCTGGTCTTGCGTCACCGCATTCCGACAAATCGTGTGCCATCCTCCAGTTGGAATTCTCTTCCGGTTACACGACGCAAGAAAAACAAGCATTGCAAGTTCCCGAACAATAACCCGCGTCAGACATATTCAAATCGTGCACCAACTATCCCAACAACAATATGTCTCGTTCATATGGAAATGCGTATTATCTTTTTATTATTAATGTATACCGCTAGCCGTGAGGCTAGGCTTACGATAGACCCACCAAATAAGCTACGCTTCAGTGTGACGACATTTTAGTCATTGACCCCGTATGTGATGACGTCACAACATGGTGTCTGGGTTCAAACAAACCGTTGCTAGGGGCGTTGCTATGGACTGATGCGTGGAGACTCCAGATGAGGCTAGATTTTTGCTTACAAGTAAGTAAATAATTTTTGGTAAGCAACCTAACTTCTTGATATCAAATTATGAAGATGTTCTTGTCATCTCAGCGTCGTATTGCAACGATGAAAGCCATTTCTGAAGTACTCCACTCTACTTTGCTTTTGTAGCAGACAACACGACAGATTTACTGGCCTCTGTTGCAGCGGGCGTCTTCATTGAATTGCGTCGGTAAACGAGCGACACAAGCAAGTGCATCGCTATGGCCGTAGAGGCCTCCGCAATGTGCGCTTTTATTTTTTATTTATTATTAATATTATTTTTTTTTTTTTTTTTTTTTTGCTGTGAAGCACTCAGTTTAGTTTAGAGGGGCAAAAATTCCGTAAAATCAAACCGCGTCATGCAGATCAGTTACGACGACGACCTGAAGTGTATTACCGGTGTAGTGCAGGCCAGCAGAAGAAACAAATCGTACGCCGTCGAGGTAAGTCGTTTGTTATTATTATTATTATTATTGAGCTTGTCAGGTTATTAAAAAATCGCAATTTCGCAATTTTTTTTTTGTATACATTAAATTTAGTGGATGTGCTCTTTCGGTGAAGATCTCCATCGAACCCGCGATGAGAGTACAATCTGTAATAAACTCACCTTTTGTTTTTTATCTAGTTCTTTCGCGTTTTGGGGTTTTGCGGAAATCTGAAGAAACTGCAGGAATTTTTTTCCACGCGATGGTTACAACCAGGTACGAAGCACCCTCCCATAGCGCGAGTCCGCAAACAAAATTTGGGATCTCTACCGATCGCCTGAAGTGCTTTTCTCACAGGTGCATTGCGATCTTTTAGCAGACGATCATCTCGATCGACGCCCAGACTTTTGATTGATAAACCATATTTTGCATCGCACCCCACTACGAATTCTTAGAAGTGTCTGAAACTCATTATATTTCAAACAAATGCAATATCAGAATATCGTCTTTATTCACACGATTCAAACGCCGGCGCCGGCATGGCCGGCGGGCGTGTGGCAGACGGCATTCTTCTTGCATTCGTCGTCTGCTGCAGGCATCTTGAGAACCGGAAGTTGCAGTCGTAAATATTTCAGAAACAAGCGATTATCGGCACACTTCTGTCGAAACATATATGATATTCAAGGTTTCTATATCTGTGATTTTTAGAAGTTTAAAATAATACTCCCGATTTTTGAACGGTCGGGTTTTCGTAGCGAAACCGAGCCACATGTATTTGTCCATTACAACGACCCTAGCAACGGTTTGTTTGGATCCATGACGTCACACCTACGGGGTCAATTTGGGGCTTAATATCATGGTTGCCAGTTATCTGAAGTTTCTCTGAAATCGTAGGAAACGTTTTTCCGTCTTCCAGAAGTCTTAAAAAAATTCGCGATAGAGCAAAACGACAAGGCTGAGGAAGTCGCATTATTGACTTGTGACGACCGACAGTTGCGTCTGCTCTCCTCTAAGCACCAAAATGGCGGCACCCAGTAGCAGATCGGGGAACGGAGGGCCCATACTCTAAGCGTAGCTCATGTAGTGGCTCTAGGTTACGAGATTAAGCCCGTTTAATGTAATAGCAGCGTGAAAGAGGAAGAGTGTTATCTAGAAAGGCAGACACGTTCGCACTATTGAAGCCTGTTGGTAAATATGCTATTTTATTTATCAATACAATACGTAACAAACGAAAAAGTGTTCCTGAATAAATTTGGCTTGGATCGATAGGTAATATATTTGTTGAGTCGATTTCTAATCGAATGATTAGATTTTGTATACTTAATATATTTGATAATAATAATAAACTAATAACTATGTAACCAAGTGAGAAAAAAAGTTTCCTAGTTTTTTTTCTTTGCATTGGGGTAAACATCATTCCAGTATTTATATTCGCACATATACAGTATGTTGAACTTTTATGCTCAAAAACGTCGAAGTGTGAAAAAAAAAAAAAAGTTTAAGTTTGGGGTTGGTAAAACAAATTAATTATTCTAGCTGATCAATTAAATTACTCCAAACAGGAATGCCAATCCAAGTTACATTGATTTAGAAGAGTATCACGTCATACTCATATCACATTTGACATTTGAAAATGCTATCTGGATAAAAAAAAAAAAAAAAAAGAGATTCGAGGAACCGGCTCTAACGATGCGGAATGGCTCAAATGTCATTTGAAATGCATTTGAGCCATTCCACATCGCCATTGTAACAGGAGTGTTAAAGCACGTGTTTGAATGTACAGGTGCTAGCTCTCCCTTCATATTAGAATTTTTCATTCTCCAGTGTGGATCTCTAAGCGTAAATATGCCATTAGTAATGTACGACATACAGCTTCGTAAACGTTACAAAAACAAAATTGAAACTATAATTATATTTTTGCAGAGAAAAGGAGAACCTGGCTTAACTTCTTCAAGCTTAACGGTTCTTTCGTGCAAATAGTGACTTTTAATTTAAAAAAAAAAAAGTTCACAGTTGATTCTTTGTTCTTTCTCTACATAAAAAAGTAGTTTCTTATTTTTATTATTACAACGACACAAAATGTGAGAGCATAAAAAAAAAAACGACGCCGACACTGAAGATCACTTATTAAAGGTGAGGTAGCATGTGATTTGGAACCTTACAGCACAGCTTGGCACTTCTTTAACATGCAGCATCCCAAGATACTGCTTGTTAAAAATACTTCGACACGAGCATCACGTTTCAAACAGGCTCGGATTACGATAGCCTCATAGTCATGCATGACTATGTCCGTGGTACTTCACAGCGTTACCGCTTTCCATTACTCTAGTTCAATTACAACGATAAAGCATATTCTCATACCACAAAGAAAGAGCAAAGCACAAACAAAATCTGGTAGCCAGAAATCTCTACTGAAACGTCGGAACCGCGCCCAAAATAGGTTACATTAATCTTATTAATTACTTTAAAACGGACTTACAATCACTTGGTTTACGAAAATATCGAGGTTCCTCGATCTGTTCTACTGCACACGAATTACGCACAATCACACTGCATACTAACCGTGACGTCATGTGACTTCACATTCTCACGTGATGTTATAATGACACGTAGCCCGTTTTGGTCACCCCTGTCAACATTCTTTAGCGTAAAATGTTCGTATATAATCGTGTCTATGCCGCCCATAGACACATTCTGCGTCACATGACATGGTCACGTGACAGGGCTTTCTTGACCGCGAAAATGAACTATGCATGCCAAACGCTCATTCTCTGTCCAAATGTAGCGCTGGAGGTCTGAACTAGATACCAAAGTTTGAGCACCAACCGTTACCTTAGTCAACAGTTATAAGCGATTTCCTGAAATTTTCGATGGGAAAATGGGGGCCAATGAACCTCTTACACGGAGTTCTATGGCACCAGTTAGTTGGCTCACACAAGCGAAAGTGGTCCCCGTTTTCTCCATTAAACATTTCAGAAAATTACTTATAACTTTTGATTAAGATAACGGTTAGGGCTGGAGCTTCGACATATGGTTCGAACCTCCTGCGCTGCATCTAGGCAGAGAATAAGCGTTCGGCGATGCACCGTTTATTTTTGCGGTAAAGAAAACCCTGTAAACATATTTTGGGGGGACACCCTGTATACATTAACAATCGAAATCGCAGTAAAAAGTCAATGAATAGCCTTGCATGGCGGGAGGTTTCGTGTCAGTCACGACTTTTTGTAATTATTTTCTCATTTCCAAATAATGCTGATTCCATCGGAGGAATCATGTCAAGGTGTAATTACGTACAAAAGAAGATGTAAAAATACAAAATAGTTACACAATCACTTGGAACACAGAGGTTAAACGAATGCACCAGCAGATTCTTGGTTAGTAATATCGTAAGAAAGCCCATTCCATTCCACTAGGCTGTCCGAGGGAAAAGAAAAAAGGGAAAACTTAAAACCATTCATGCGTGGTTCGTAAGATAGAATGGTAAGTCAGTGCCTTTGTCGGGTGGCGTAGCCAGTAGAAAACAGTTATGTATTTCCCTACGTTAATTTTATACTGACCCTTCAACAGTTACAATAAAAATCGAAGTCTACATATGTAAGGTTTGTTTTCTTGAACTGAAGCAAACCCAAACCGTTGGGTAAGCCGAAATGCACATATATTTTTTTAATTAGTGCTGCGCTTCAATTAACAGTTCTAATCCGATTAATCGGAACTTTTTAATCGATTAATTAATCGACTAATCGGTATCGTTAATAATATTTTTAGAACGTCAAATTTACATGGCATTTTATTTTTTGCTTTTGTCACATATGTGATAAACGGCACGGTACAGAATTTCCACTATGAATTAATCTCGATGTGTAGTTGAGGACAGTTCAAAAGTACTCACACGCACAGATTCCTACTTCAGCTGCACACGGCGAAAGGGGTTCGTTGATACTCTCCGCAAGAAAGAATGACCTCCTTTGATTGATTACAATAACCTCTGCTGCGATTAACAGACACTCGGACGACGTTCAAGTGGACGGGACACCTATCCTCCTGCACATATCTGGAATTACAAATCTCGCCCCTACGGTGTACTTTAATTTAAAATGTCACCTAAGGTTTCGTCCTTCCTACCGATATACCCGTACACGTCTGCGTGAGAAAAGCGTTTTTTTTTTTCGTTTGGTTTGTTAAAACTTGATTGATTAACCGGTTTAGAAAGAAATCGCAATTAAAGCCTTAATCGATTAATTGGTAGGTTAATCGATCGATTTCCCGTCCTTAATTTTTATATTCATTAAAAAAAGCCTGACACTTTTGTTTAGTCGGTGCTGTTAATGCTTAGTTGTGTGAAGAGATCCCAAATGATCGATAAAAATCGGACGCTTTAGTGCATCTGGACATATGCACCTTTCCAGCTCTTGTCAATCGGGCAAAAATTGCCGAGTCATTGGGCTGTGGGCGCGTGCGCAGCGTGTGATATTCCGCAAGAAGGTAGCCACTGCGCATGCTCAGAACACGTCACACAGCCCAGCAGGTAAAGACGGTAGCGCGTAGATGCCCATTATTGGAACGGTCTTCACCACCGAGACAGAAGAATAAGAAAAAAAAAAAATGAGAAAAACGCGAACGCGGGACGAACAACTTGTTTTATCGCCGTATCAGGTCAGAAAAAACAACGAAAAAAACAGAACTATGCCCTCGTAAATCTTTAACAGAACAAAGTGCACCGCGGGATGGAGGGAGGGTAAACGGTCCGTAAGTATAGAATACACGTGTACGCGTCGAATCTTTTAATCGTGTGTACGCGCGGATTCAAACTTCACTCCTTTCCACAACAAACGGAACGCGCAAAGTATTGTACACTCAACGAAGCATCTCAAGAGGCCGATCCACGGCGCGTCTCATACCGGGAATTTCTCTCGCTGACCCTGGAGCCGGTCTGGTCTAGAAACACGATTGCACGCCGCGGCGCTTTGAAAGCCAGCTGTCCAGCGACCGTGAGAGACCCCAACAAAGCCGATCTCCTTTTACAACCACCTTTTCTTCTTTTTTCCGCTCGCCGAGACTCCAAACAATATAAAACGAACGACAACACAGGGAGAACAACAAGTACAGGATGCTTTTGTAGGGCAAGATACGTTGATGCGCCTGCTGCAGCAGCTGCTGCTGCTGTTGCTCTTTCAAGCAGCTGACCAAAATAGGCGAGCGAAGGAAGCCTGCCATTTAAAAAAACAAAAGTGACAGCCGAACCCTGCGAGAACAAAAACACAGATGAAAAAAGACAACGAAACAAAAAAGTCAGAAGGACCGATTCGGAGCGTGACGTGCTCGTGCCAAAGCTCCCTCTGACTTAACTGGTTGGGTCCTCCATTGTTTTTTTCTTGTTTCTGTTGTCGTGTCTCGAAAAGGAGGGTATACGTTTGTTTTGTCTGGTCCCGCTTGCGCTGCTTGTTCAAAGTGGACGTTGCGTGTGTAGCCTCTAGTTGCGTTCAGACAATGATGTCTGTTTTTGGCGGCTCAAGCCAGAGGGAGGGTATTCAGTTTTCTGATTCTCCAGTCGAAGACATGTCTTGCGCTCTACCTCTTGTTTCCCGTGGGACATCGCGGATGATGGTGGGAAACAAAAACATTTATGGTATCTCTGAATAAGAACGTGCGAGAGATGTATAATCAATGGCAGGGAGTTTGTGGTACCCAGCGGTAGTGATTGAATATTAAAAATGTCTTAACTTATCTATAAAAAGATGCCTCTCTTGGAGGGGTTCGGTATATGTTTCACTACTCTAATGAGTCACGTCGTTTGTTTTGATCTCAGGCCAGAATACTTAAGGGTATAGGACATTATGACAACTTTGTGACTGAAGTGTAGTTATAAACTTGAAAATACTAAAGCGTGATTGAATACTTTTAGAACGATCGTTTTAAAAGTATTTGATCGTTTGTTTTAATTACTACTAGTTTATATTTAACGTTTCGTTACGATTAGCGGTGCCACGCCCTCTCCCTTCCAAACGCTTATGTCACCAGCTAAACAAGGAAAAAGAAAGAAACGCGATAAAGGGGTAATTTAGAGTTCCTGCACCAGGTACGCATAAAAGAAACGTTAATCGTATCATGAATAGCCCTAAAAAGATGTGGGTACTAAAGTAAATTGAGACATTGGTTTTTGTTTAAATCAAATCTATAAAATAAATTGTTATTGTGTTGTGTGTTTGTTTAGCCAGCGGGAAGTCGGTCATGCCAATGGTCGCGTGGTGTCTCCTTTGTAGGTGAGAAATTTAGCCAGTACGTACAACCGCCATCCTGGGGTCTTTAGCGTGCATCACGCTGTAGTGATACACGACCGCACTCCGGCACGATGCTCATGCAGATCGAAACGGACTTCCCACTGGCACTTAGGCCAGTGTAAAGCCAAACAATTATCGTTAAGTCAGCTTTTTTTTTTATACGCCCTCACTCTATCATGAATGTTGATATGATCAATTACATTGTAGGATATCTTTGAACACTTCACATCTTTCAAGAGAAAACGAAAGTTTTTGCTGCTTCCGAAGCGCTCTCCCCAGTTACTCGAGAAAATAGGTCTTCGTTTGTTGTTTTTTTAAGTGGGAATACCTTGAGCAGGTATACCGAAGCCTGTCAGAGCGTAGCTTCCGGTAGCCCCTCTGACCAGCCTTCCATGACGATTGCCTTACGCTTCAACGCTCGTACAACGGCCATTCGCTCGTCATACATGCCTGGTTTTGACCATGTCGAAATTTCTCCGTTTCAATCTGGCTTCTCGTTGTGCTTTGGCCTCTCGGTTACTCCAACGTGATTGTTAGTAACACTGATCTCTATGGCGATTTGCTGGATCGCTGATCGCCACTTCGAGCCCACTGAGCGATTGCGACCACCGGTCGGCCACCTTATACGTCACCCGCTGAAGCGTTGTCAAGGCTGTGGTCACGTGATCTTCGCGTCTGTCGTCACGTGACCCACAGATGGTAACCGTGGTAACTGTCTAGGCTTGGCAGCGCCAGAGCGGGTGACGTAAGATGGCCGACCGGTGGTTATAGTAGATCAGTGGTTAGTAACCGACGTCACCAATGTCGATCATAGCTCGAAGTGACTTTTGCCTCTGTCGTCACGTGACCCACAGATGGTAACTATGGTAACTGTCTAGGCTTGGCAGCGCTAGAGTAAAGAGACTTGGTTCCAGGATTAATCTGAAAGAAATGTGTAAAAACAAAGGGCGCCTTTACAGAAAAAAAATCCTGAGCCATTCCACTCTGTAAAGGTAGATGACCAGCAAAGCTGTTTAGCACGCGACACAAACGGGACACAGGATTTTGAACAAGGTATACTAACACATTTATTGCCTCGATCGGTGGTCATCGTGACGAAAGGTGCGCACACACATGTCGAGGACTATCGCCGCCCCGAGGGGCCGGAGGAAACAAGACACGCGTGACGGGAGCGCCTCCCGGCGGAAGGAATGGAAACTAGGCACGCAAGCGCTTGCAGCGTCGACAAAGAGGGGGCGGTGCCAGCCCTCTCTGAGTTTTTGTTGACACAAACGAAAAATCCACGGAACCCTAGGCATAAACAGCCTCGCTGAAACAAAAATAGGCAAAAATAATGAAGTAATTTCAGTATTTTCAAACGTAATCAAAGAACTGTTGGGATTAATTTCTTAAATATGTTTTCCAATGATTACAGAATTACTCAGAAATGTAATCGATTACAAGTTATTTGATTACTTGCAGTGAGAGCCGTACAAGTCTGCGCGCATTGGGTTCATAAAACAAAAGTGAGGAGAAACAATAAACATAAAAGACAATAAAAAAAATCAAAAACAGGTAAGCAGTATATACGGTGATGTATGCGTACCTTCCGTACTGAGTACTTCCGGAATAACGCTCACGTTTGACTGTCGTGTATATATATATACACATTCGCATGCCGTCACGCTAGAGAAATATCTATCAATATTTCATCAGGCCGAAAGACCCATTGTGCTTTGTTCGACGGTGAATTTTTGGCGTGGCAGAGTTGTGGGGCATATCGTTTCCAACTCTCTCCGTCGTAATCCTGTGTACGACGTGCGTTAGCTATATATAAACTCATGTAACAGGTTAATTACCCCCTTGATACCGTGGCATGTTCTCGTGTCGATCCTTCCATCCACATATAAATGCAGAAAATTCGTGGAATTTAGCCTCAGTAAAAGGTAAGTAAAATTTTGACAAAACTAGGCTAGTTCCTTCGATTTTTTTTTGTGACTAGTTGTTGTGATTGTACAAAAGGTGTGTCTAGTTCAGTTTTCTTTTTGTGTTTTTAGTTTAGATTAAATTTTGTATGTTTTTCTCGTTATGTGTGTGTGCACCTTTCTTATAGGTGTTTGAATGTTTGACCGTACCGGGGCTGAGCGCTTCATAGAATTGATTATCGATCATATTCAAATGTATCGAGTCTACGTTTTATTACATGACGCATTCTAAACTGGAATCTACGAATGCATATTGACAGTTATAATAAATATTCTGTGGGTCTGAGAATAATTCAGGCCTTCAAATACTTTCATTTCGTTTCAGCCAAATACGTAAATGTCCCATTACTGCACTTGGAAAAACCACTATGGTTCCACCTCTAATTCTTCCAGATGGTACCTTAAACAAGTTGGTTAATCATGTTTACAAAAAAGAAAATGTGTGTCATAATAAACGTCAGTCTATTGTAGATGTTATGTCTATTAGCTTCGGTCGAAAGTCAATGCTGTGATGCATTCCTTCTCACCGTGTTCATCTTTTGCGTTGCGCGTCTCTGAATTCATGAACAAAGACTTCACTTGGTGCTTCTTATACCGATGCAAATACTATGAGGTCTTTACAATGAAAAAAACAAAGACAATATTTAGGCGTATCGAGCGAGGGTTTTGACCTGGATTCCTCGAATCTGTATATACCTACCCTTCAGCACCTCTTAGTAGACTTTTTATGCATCTCCTCTCATCCGAATGAGAACACGGAGAGATTCAGCGCCGTTCCCACAGCAGTCCCTCCCAACCAGACACGGTTACGGTTACCGCATTAGTGTTATACCGTTACCGTCACGCCTGCCATTTCAAGAGCAATGCAAGGCGATCCGCTTCCGTAACCACCAGGCGGATTTCGTACATCCCTCCCTCCTCCTCTCTCTCTCCCTCGTTTCCATATTACCCCTAGTCACGTAATCCGAGGCCTGTGAAGAAGGTCAAGCGGAACCGAACACTGCCAAGGGCGACATAAAAGAAAGACCAAAAAAAAAAAAATCGTGCATACAGAAATAAGCAGCGAGACAAAGCGGGTGACATGCTACAATAAATGCGGCTGTCGTTTTGTGGATCGACGATGTAGCCGCAGGAACTGGGGTAACCCGCGCTCTGTGTCCTATTGTGTAATAGATTTTTTTTTGTCATTCCTACGTCTATGTTTGTTATTAAACTCGTGCCTGTTTGGGTGTGTGCAATGTATAATGTGTGTGCACATTATAATGTGTTTGTTTCATGTATAGGATGTGTCTAATGCATGGTGAATAATGTACCCGTAATAAAATATGCACGTAATGTAATTCCTGCGTAGTGTTTAGTGTTTACATTTCCGTGATGCAATGTTGTGTGGCTTAACGTGGGTATAGTGTGTAATATAAAATCTGTCTAATGGAATGTGTGTAGTGTCTAATGTACAATATATGGGTGTATATGTGTATGTATAATATATGCGAGTAATTGACAATGTGTGCATAACATGTGTACAATGTGTACTGTGTGTAACGTATAATCTGTATAATGTATAACGCGTGTGTAATGTGTATGTTGCGTGAAAACACGTGGTTTTCATCGCGTGTTTTCAACTTACATTTACGGCTTTGTCTTTAGACCGCCAGGCACTGTGCATTTCTGATTGTTTGCTCGAGAAGGATGGAGAGTAAACCTGCCGTCACAACTTTATGTTCTAGCCGTTAGGTGCCGTCGATTTCGCTGGAGTCGCCAGTAATCTGTGTGTAATGTAACGTGTGTTTAATGTATATCTGTTTGTATATCGACCCCTCTCTGTCGTTCTGATGTGTACCGGTTTCGTGTGATGAAATTGGGCACGGTTGCGAACGCTCCCATCGTCGAGTGTTTGCATCTTATCTTACGTCAAGAGTGATACGTTTCTACACTCTATGATATTTGTAGCGTCTATACTTTCCCGCAAAGCGCTTGGGCGAGCCGGTCACTGCAGTAGACTCTGTTCGAAATGATGCATAGATTATGTGCGGCCGCCATTAGTTGGTCATGCACTGTGAGCACGCATTGGACACGAGCGCTCCGCCAGCATTCGGAGTGCACTCGGAAGTGTTCGGCGTCAACTCGGAACCAATCACGGGCCTCGCGCCGGAAGCGTTGAGGCCAACTAATGGCGGCTGCGCATAATCTATGCATCATTTCACAATTTCGGAAAGCGTCTACTTATAGAGGGAGGTCCGAAAATGACAAGGCTGTGAATTTATTATGTATTTATTATTTAATTTAATTAATTCAGTTAATTCAATATTTAATTCAGTTTAACTCTAGCTGTTCCCGCGTATATAATTATACGTAAAACTTTGCGTACACGTGCATCGAAATTGTTTTTGGAAGATGAGCCGAAGCGTATAAAATACGTTTGTGTAAATATTGTAATTTTATGCACGTGCATACGGAGTTAAATTTATATTTATTACACAATGCTAAACATATCCCATGAGAGATTGATATATTTTCCGATCTCACGCACGTTTATACTTAAAGTGTACATTTTATATCTATATTATAAATCTATAAATCTAACAAGCGTAAAATCTACGCAAAACGATATACTTATAACATTAAGTTAATTTAAAAAGAAAAACAAGAAATATATGTATACCAAATCGACTGCATCGCAAAACAATTACTACGAAAAGCAACATTAAGCGCAAAAGGTTGATATATTGCATAGAATACTTTACCAATCAATGCTTTTCATGCAGTATATTATACATTACTTGAATATATTAGCGACACATATACATTGCACTACACACATTTCAAGTCACTTACTATACGAACTCACGATTAAACTAGTGCGCATAATATGAATAGTTTACTTACCACGAAGTTCACCAACTTGCTACGGAGCGTATTCACTGGATGTCATATTTCAGGGCGACGTTTAGAGCGCGTGCTCAGAACGAGCTCAGATTAATAGGCTGCTAAGACCGGCAGTCTCGAGGGTGCGGAATACACTTGGCAAAAGAACTGTGCAAGCACGCCGTCAGCACTCGCTCAGCAGTTGAGCACACATCATGGCGATCAAACTTAGGATACTTGAGTCCGTTAAAAGTACTCAAAAGCAAGTCATAATTTGCAAAAAAAAAAGGCATATGCAAGGGGGGGGGGGGGGGGGGGGGGACCTTAAATGTTAGGCATTGTAACTAAAGTAAACTGACATTCGGTCCTTGCTTTCAACCATACTGCGTCTCAGACTACATAAAAAAAAAGTAGCCAAGACAAGACAACACGCACAAATATGGGTATACCAAGCAGCCCGGAACGAACCTTGAGCCAAATGAAAGGAAGTTGACTCATTCTATAATGAGGAGAAAGCCAATCTAGGCGAAGCGACTTTCCCCGCTCGCTTCAGAAATTACGACGCGTACTCTGCGCCATTAACAGCCTCTTTTTCTCGGAAATAGCCGGACTCGCTGAATTAAGTTAGAGATAAAACCACCTGATGGTATGCAGAGCGTGATGCACGCTGAACTGGAAAGACGTGCTTAAACTCTAGAGCTGGGGGTCACTGGGGCAACCGGAGCTGTTTGTTTTACTCCGACGAACGAAAGCGAACAGTTCCATTAGAAAAGTTAACAGTAGACCCTTTTTCGAAATTCCGCCTGGCAACCTTGATCGCTATCATCAACTCAGTGTATGCTAAGAGCAAGTTCGTCAGCTTCTTGCGCAGGGGTTGTGGTGACGTCAGAACGATGCCGAGCTCTGATTGGCTTTCAATGAAAGGATTGGGGGTAGACCTCAATTCTAGATACCTTAATTGGTCTACCCACCATTTTGTTTTTTTTCCAATTAGCCAATAAGGGCTCGACATTCTGTCACATCATCGCAACCCCTGTGCAAAAAGCAGACGAACTTGCCCTCCGCCTATGGCGTCTGTGCCAAGCTAATGGCGGTCTTGTTGAGCCTGTTGAAGAAACAAGTCGAAGATACTACTAAGCGGAGGACATATGGAGCCTGCACGTTCGAGACGTCGGTACAACACGATGCGTGAATTAGATACAACGACTGCGTACGTGTTTACTTTGGGTTGGGGGTCCGATCAGTCTTTTGGCGCAAGTTTGGCGCTAAAGCCCTTTGATGACGGTAAGTTAGTCGAGGCGCTTCGTACCGGTCAGATCTTATGTTCACACCTCCGAAACTGAAACAAATCAAGAACTAATGTGCCCACCGCCAGGGGAAACACATGTTATGTCCGCTAGGGTGCTTGTCGAAAGTGAAACTGCTTTTTGAGTACGCTAAAGTCGGAGTATCTGTCCGGTAGTCTGATCAAGTAACATGCAAAACTGAAGTATGTTGTAGTATGTCTACGTGGCAGGTGAGTAGATGTGTCAGGCATGACGAGATACGTCCATATGTTATAAATAAAGTTCCGTTGTTTTTTTGTTTTGTTTGTTTGTTTGTTTGTTTGTTTTGTCCTTTTTTTTTGTGCAAAAATATTGATTAATTTTTGAAAATTAAGTCCCGAGACAGCCTTCACCAAGATCGGAGATACTCGAAAAACACCGAATTGGAGGTACTTTAATAATAATAATAATAATAATAATAATAATAATAATAATATTTTATTCCAGCATTTGATTTTTTTCATTATGTTAGACTCGGGTCTGTCGAAGCCAGGGTTGGCTTGTGTGACACGACCCAGCAATGATGTTACCCAATGTGAGTGGTAGACGGGCGTTCTTGGTATGCTAATAGCAGTCAGTTTAGAAGTTCAAAAATAGTTCACAAATGGCAGTCAGTAGAAATATTTGAAATAGTTCACAAATGGCAGTCAGTATAGATATTTGAAATAATTCACAAATGGCAAAATAAGAAGCACAGAGATTATTGCTATAACTACACTATACCATCCTTCATGGCAAAGCAATATTTAAACACATGGATAAATCAATGTACACTTTCAAAAAGTAATAAAAAAAGTAAATGTTTGGGAAAAAAAGAAAACGGATATGTGTATACAAGCATATATCACACAAAGATGCTCAGAGGCATATATATATACACAAATTTAGATCTACAGATGCGTTCAGGGATACACAAATATACAGTACTCACAGCATAGACACGGATAAAGACACAAACAAATGCCTATGTGAATTCATCACCAACTGAAGAAAGGTCCAAAGAGTTCAAAATGTTATTCGCAAAAAAAAAAAAAAAAATGCATACATGGTTTCTAGCACATTTTTTTCAGGTGCTTTTTTAAAGATCGTAGAGAATCGAGTTGATTAAAAACGTCTGGTAATTTGTCGAAGATGTAAATAATAATAATAATAATAATAATAATAATAATAATAATAATAATAATAACAATTTACGGAACAATTTTTTTTTTCTACGGCTTTCATTTATGCGGATTAAGAACTCAGTTTGCAATGACCAACCCGCGAGGCTTCTTCCTTCTTCAGAACAATACATCCTAGCTCGTGCTTTGTTCTCGGGTAAAATAGCTTTTTTCTTTGCGTTGGTGTCCCGGACGCTGGAGAACCCCATGCCCGTGTCCTATTTTTTTCGACTTAAACCCCAATCAACTTCGATTCGGCTTCCGACACCAAAATATTGATACCGAAAATCATAAAATCTATGCGAGAAATAAACTCCCCCAAAAAACACCCCCGACTTCGAAGAAAAATAAACACTGAAAACAAAAAAAAAAAAAGAAATTATATATATATATATATATATATATATATATATATATATATATATATATATATATATATATATATATATATATATATATAGTTATATATATATATATATATATAGTTATAAAAGTTAAAGTAGTCGCTGCTGTCTTTGGAGCAAAATTTGGGTCCACCTCTTGTGTGTACTGATGACATAACACGAACAGTGGCGCATAGATGGGCGTGTGCCAGATATGCCAGGATGCATGTAATATCTAACCTACAATACTACATCATGCCCACTGTAAATTGACATATTGTATCACAGATAACGTAATACAGTATTCCTTTTTTTTTCTCACAAAGATGTCGATGTTATATGATGTACTTAGTGGGACTGTATATATGCTTTATAAAATGAGAAAATTTACATCTAATGGTATATAATTGTGAAAGAAACAACCGGTGTTTATAAGTAGAATGTTGCATGAGCATAAACCTTTAAATAAACATAAAATACGAAGGGCAGAAAAAATCACGCTTAGGAAAAGTTAATAAACGAACAAAGCGAACTGTCAAAATATTGCTCTTGAAATTTGAAACGACTTTTCACTGGGTCATTGGGCAAAACATTTGACAAGTCATAATGGTTGTAGCAGAACAAATCTTAAGAAAAAAGGATTATAAGCATTTTATCACTTACAACATTCATATTTCTTGTACTCAGCATTGAACAATGGTAGTATATACCATATTCCTAGCGCACACTCACATAAACCGTAAACATTTTCAAATTACAGTATATAAACACATCAATGTTATATGCAAAACTGAAAAAAAGTAAGACACTCATAAGCTTCTTTGCGTGTTACAGCAATATTTATATATTTGTTACATACAAAGCAAGAGAAAGCACTACAGCTAGGTTTCTAAATATAAGTTAATAACTCGTCCCTATGTATCCAGGGATGGGCAGTATTTCAAATACAAGTATTTGAAATACGTATTTCAAATACTTCGTGTATTTTGCATTTGTATTTAATTACAAATTGGGTAATGTATTTGACGTGTGTACTTAAATACTAAAACATGGGTATTTCAAATACAATTGTAATTAAATACAATTTTGTGCGCGAAAATACATCCCTCCAATTTATTGTCACTGTCCAGAGCAGGAAGAAAACTACGTTCTGCACCGAATGCAGTGTCTCTCAATCAAGCACAAGCGTTTAGTGACTTTGTGATTACGGTGCTAATCCAGGGCAAGATAGTGACGAAATCGACGTTCACGGGCAGACTGGATAAATAAGTGCCTGTGACAACTTCTGATGCTTTTCAGCCTGATTTCCATCCATATTTTTGCCTGGAACATTCTAAATGCGTGGGTCGTTCAGATTTTCGTAACTGGTGCGAGTTGCAACAATAAAAAATTACCTAATTAGTGCTGCGCGTCTTTTCGTCTCGGTTCTTTGTTGGTCTACACCAAAATGTAATCGACAAAAAAGCTACTTGAAGCTCTGTACTTTTCTGCACCTATTACGTCCAGGCTGATTACATTTTTTTGTAATTATATTTCTATTACATTACTAGAGCCTCGCACAATAACTCCCGAGTATGCGATGCAAAATTAAAATGAGATACCCAGAAACCCGTAGCAGGTGCCCTGAAGTCGCTGACGCAAATTTTGAGGAATGTATTTGGAAAAGTATTTGGAGGAGATTAAATACATTTGGTTGTATTTGTATCTTGTACTTAAATGCTTTTTTTGGAAATGTAATTATATTTTTAATTAAATACATTTTTAACAAAGTATTTTGTATTTGTATTTAGATACATATTTGCATGTATTTTGCCCATCCCTGTATGTATCCAAGCACAGACCCCCAGCACGTATAACAGTAGTACCCAAAACTTTACGCCCGCTCGAAGCAGACGGGACGTTCTCATCCATGGCCGACCAACAGGTCGAAATCGTTATCCAACAGGCGTCAGGGATTACTGCCGCATACCGACACGACAACCCCAAGCTATTCACTGCCCATAAAAGAACGTTATGAAACCAGGCACGTGCAACGCCACTCAGATTCCATTGTCACTACACGCGGACATGGAGTCATCAAGTGATAAACGCGAGTGCGTCAAGCACTGCGTGAAGTCAACCACTGTCGTTGACCACACCCACACCCCGGAACCGGCACCTTATTGGAGTGTCGTAAACGATCCGGGAAATGGATCTCGACTAAATTTCGGCACCCAGCGTCGTCGGCGCCCGTTTCCGTGTTTATGACAAGCCAACTACCCCGCAATCTGATAACATACGAGCGAAAAAAAAAGTATATCTATCTACTCACTTTATGGGAACGGAATCGGACGACAGGAGGGGTATATCCGTCTGCAACACACCACTAACGACCGTTGCGCCGCGTCGTCTGCTAACTTCGTCTGCTAACCGCGAACCCGGCTAAAACATGGTGGCAGCAGAAATTCTCGGCTCGCTCCACGGCGCAGCACGCACGCAAACTCCACCAACACACACAACGCCCCACAGAAAGACTGCCGCCGCGCCAAGCGAAGGGTAGCCGAAGTGTGGGGAGAGGAACCGGAGAGGAAAAAGCAAGCAAATAAAGATGGAAAAGCCGCGCCAAAAAGCGTGTGACGGCGACTCGTAAATATCAAAGGATAAGAAGGAAAAAAAAAGTAGGTAAACTGGTTGCGGCCTCCGCGAGTCGGCGCTGTTGGACGACGACGGGCCGGCTTCGTTTGCTTCATTCAGTCGCCGCCAATTTGTTTTGTCTCTGAATTTTCTCTTCTCAGCTGGAGGGGAGAAGAGAAAGGAGACAGGAGGGAGGACTAACACAGGATGAACTCTGGGATATGGTCCAAGCGCGCGGAATGCTGAGATTTGTGGAAGCGCGCACAAGGTGGTTTCGTCGTCTGCGATTCGTGCTGTTTCGTACAATACGATTTTGATATGATCTCGCCTCCCCATCGAATACCACGTCGTGGGACGCTTATTTAAGATAACGGCACTTGTTTGAGGTAAATGTTGAGGAAGGTAAATTTCGGCAGGTTGAATTAGGTGAAATTATTAAAAATCAGTCATAATTTCATACTTTCAATTCATAATTCCACCGGGAAGGAGAGATTTTTTTTTGTGTTCCACAACCATTAAAGTACTGTCTTTTCGCATTCCCTGTTGAAAACAGAAAATTTTCTCCTATGATCTGTTCTGTAAACATATAAGGCGGTATATAAATTTTATCAGAAAACAGTCATATAACTTTTTTTTAACAAGTAGGGTTGTGATCTGCGAGATTATGCAGCATTTCAAGTTCCCATGCATCATGTCACAATACATATATACTATGTATATATAAGTTTCTTGATCAGAATGAATCAGCAACGGAAGCAGGTTTTTATTTTATGAATGGGAAAGGAATGGAGAAATTAGATAATGTGCATCCTAGGATATCGTGTTCGTATGTCCTTGCCCCGGACAACCTAGGGTGCCTCAATGTCCCTCTGTTTAGGGTGATGCCACCCTTTGTAGTACACGATGCCGACAGCACGCGCTCACGGGTAAAATGCAAAGAAATTGACGAAAACAAAATGTCGCCATAGTACAGTCAGCGCCAGAAACGCCTGCAGGGACACGCTCTTTCAACAACAAAGAAAAATAAACGTGCGGGACAAAATGACCAGATGTCTCCACCCTAAGCAAAGCGCACATAAAGGCACCCTGGGACACCCCATTGTCGATAAGTAGTATTTAATCAGGTGAAAGTGATTCCAATCCTCCATGGTTTTATTTTCTTAAAAAACAAACTTTTGCATAGCGATTGTTTTCAATAAAAAAAAAAAAAATGTGGTATAAATCGGGAGCATCGGAAAGCTGTAAAGAGTGGTTCAGCTCAAAGCCCTCCTTCCCTCAATAAGACATCTCACTACTCCCCCACTGCGCTTCCGGCTCGGGGCAAGACGTAACATCCGGTGGCTGACCGCGCACTCTAATCTGTCGTTTCTCTTTCTCTGCTTGTCCTTGGCGGGGGTCCGGTGTTGCGAGACGATGTCTGCTACTCCGTTTTAGAAATGATGCCAAGTTCTTTTTTTCTCTCCTTCTGTCCCGTAGCCTCGTTGGTCTGACCGCGGACTAAAGTGACGCATGCCGACGCAGTCGTAGTGACTAAGGCCCGGCGTGACTAGTGGCGCGTCGAAAAGTCACGCTGTAGTAACTGACTAACGTTTTGAAGTTACCTCAATGTCCGTTCCTCTTCCTTACTTCCACCCGCAGACCCATCCCAACTTTCAATTTACGTCCCACGCAAATAACAAAAAAAAAAAAAAACTCCTAAAACACGGAATTTTAGTTATACCTACACTAGTGTTTGGCAAACTGTGGGTTACGACCACAGGGTCACGACAAATTCAGTAATTAAAGAAATTTTTAAAAAAGTGTTTAGTCGAAAAGCAACTAAAGAATGTAAAAAAAAACTATGCGAACTTGGCTTTTTTTTTTAAGCGTCGATGAAAACAAAGTAAAGGTCGCAGCTGAACCCCAAGCCGGAACTTAGAGTTACGATGTCCAAACTCCGAACTCTGTCCTCGTTTTGAGAAACTTTGCTCTTACAAACAAGCTCACTCTATTTCTTTGGAACAGTCATTCCATCTAAACTGCGTTTACGTCGTATGTTTGTTTTTTGTTGTTATTTTCTCGTTGGTTGTTTTTAGCTTAGCTGATTCACTCGCGTCAATTATGTGTTTTACTCTTCGTGCACTGAAATCGAAAAGCTCCTTGCAGCGCGAAAAGCCGGGTATTGGGCACAATGTTTATTTTTAAAACGTTTATTGATTGATCGCAGGGTAGCAGGGTTTAGGAAGCTGTACACTACGCGAAGTACTTCTTGCGAGATTTGGGTGTCAAATAAAAAGCAAAAACGCAGCTTTTTGCGCTACGTTTTGCTCTTGCGTATTGAGCTGTGGGGCATCAACGTACAAGTCAATCTAAAAGAAGGGCTCGCATAACCCACAACAGGGTTATACCAAGGTTGTCAAGTCCACAGGAAATTGCTGATGGCGCGAATATATAACCTACCAAATATTGATTAATTAAATAGATTTCTTTACTCTCTTTAATCTAATTACTATTGAAGAAACGAAGCATGGTGGCAAAATTTCATAGAAGAAAGCTTACATCGGAGAAATCTCCAACACATTAACTGAATAAAAATAAATAGCATTGCGCTGTATGTAAACATTATTGTTGGACAACGAGTTAACTGGACAAATGGCTTCAAGTCGCTTTTGTTAGTGGTCGTGCGATAAAATTATAATGTTATTAAAGGCTTCATTTGGATTGACACCCTCTTTAAACATACAGCCCAGATCACCGTTTATTAAAGCATGGCGCAGTAATTTAGCACAAAGATTTGGTAAACTATGAATTGACTACATTAAATAACCAGTATTTTATAAAGTTCATTTAGAAGGTACTTGAAGTAAAGTACAAAGGGTTATGTACTTCAAGTAAAGTAGTAAATACTCCGCGCACAATTTATTCGAAGTAAGGTACCGTAAAAATTCGAACCCAACTCAAATCGAGAGAAAATTGGGGAATATAAGGAGTAAGCTAACTTTCGGTGTGCAATAAAAAAAAAAGTATAAAAAATCCTATTTTTAGATTACGTGTCTCTGTCAAACTTGTTGTCGCGGCGAGGGGCAATGAAGCAAAGACGACTGCACTTCCCAGTCAGCACTGTTCGCTTAGATACCGCCATAGCTAACTAGACGCATTTACGCCGAGGTCATCGCTGATCCCGACACTACGATTACTAGGAGTGGGCTGTCTTTCGGAGTTTAAAAGAGAATAGCAAATCAAGCCAAAAATAGGGGTGGGTGACTTTTCGGGGGTGGGGCATCCCCCGGGATTTTACGGTACTATAAATACATTGTACTCGCAAAGTAAAGTAGAAGTACTTTTTAAGCACAATCTTTAATGATTTCCTTTCATTCGCTCTACAGATTTTTTTTTTTTTAATTGGAGTACATTGTTTTGGGGGTAATTGGGAGAGCATCAGTTTATTTTTTGGAAATGGCGGCGATTATTGGATAAAGTCAAGTAACCACAGAGAAGTTGTTTTACTCTCGCTGATGAACTATATTCAACACAATCAACTTCTAAGACACCCGTTTGTATCGGTATTATAGCCGCCATTGCTTACAGAAATGACCGGATAACGTCTCGAAAGACGATAGCACGTGTTCACATAATGACCATAACCCTTTTTCTTCTTCTTTTTTTTTTTTTTTTTTTTTTTTTTTTTTTTGTTAGAGGTTGATGTGTTCATATATATACTCGACCTCGAAAGTTGTTTAGTATAGCACTGAGAAAGCCAAGGACGCGAGCGTGTGTTCCTTGAATGAGTTTAATTTCATCGAGCGTAAGAAGGCACTTCTCTGATTAACGCGCTCGTCCCCGTGCCTTTTTCAAAACTTTACGCAGCCATAACACCCTAAAAAAAGAAGTGTTACCTTACACTTTTTTGTCCCATATAATTAGGGTGTGTACTTTCCGGTGTTTATTTGTGAGAAAAATCGGCGGATGTTTTTCGGTGTTTATTTGTTTTCAAAACACTGGTGTATTTCGGTGGAACGTGTCACGACAAGGCTAAAATCGGTGAATATCGGTGAAAAAAAAGCGATTGATCACATACAGAGAGTTCCGATTTTATTCACATAGTTCATACACTTCTTCTCTAGGAAGCAACTATTTCTCACACTTTGTTATCATAGTAGATGCAAGCATACTTTCATGCTTACATCTACACGCAAGGAACGTGCTGCCGTCATGGCAGCACGTTCCTGGCGGTTTGCAACCCGCAAGGATGAAAACGCACGCTCCTGTACGACACGGACGTTGGCAGTGTCTTCCAGGAACCACAGCAACCTCTGAATACATGGCTTGCACCGACATCACTTGGCCAGACACAATGAGAAAAAGGCACGTGAGAGCCTACCCTCCACTGTGTTAATTTTTCCACAAAAGGGGGCCATGGGAGACACAATAGGGGAAAGGCGTATGAGAGCTTAGCTTCCACTGCGTTCACTAGACGCTTTTGACCCCCAAAAAGGAGGGCGCACTGACGCCACCTGCAAGCCATGTATAAACACTGGAAGAATGCAGGATCCACGAGATAACGCGTTCGCTAGGTCGGAAACTAACAACGACCGGTGTTTTTCGGTTTTAACCAGGGCGTAAATATCCAACCACCGGTGTTCTTCGGTTTTAACCGATTTTATATTTTCGTCACCGACGGATGTTTATCGGTGTTTTTCGGTTAAAACCGGAAAATGCACACCTTACATATAATGCACACCAAACTCTTCAATTCGACGTACAGCGCACTATAGTCGAACATACGGCCCCAAATGTTACGAGGGGCTTGACAACGGTGCGATATAACTTATTAAATAGCTAAAGTACGTATCAAAGACCCCGCCCTCCCCCCCCCCCCCCCCCCCCAAAAAAAAAAAAAAAAACAGATTGTGCAGGGGGCCAAAAAAAAACCCGATTATTTTTATTATTTTTTTGTAGTCAATAACACGTGCATTAACTATTTTAATAAGTTGTACCCCACGGCTATCAAGTCCCTCGTGAAAGTTTGTACCATCAGATCGACGTCAGTCCGCTGTACGTCAAACTGAAGTTTTGGGGTTTCTTATACGGGACGAAGGGTGTAATAATACACCCTTTTTTTCGGAGGGTGTAGTTACTGCCTACTGAGAGTGACAAGAGATGGCTTCCGTGGAAGTTCACTCCTGCGGGAACCCGGCAGGGTGGAGATTTTCTACCGATCTGGTGAAAATACATATAAATCCGCACCCCGACAGAAAAAGGATTGGGCAGTGGATGCCAAAAACAACGGAGTAATCCCAACTTTCCCGAAATGCACTTTTTCGTGCCCTTTGTCGACCACTCTGTCCATAGGGAGCCGCCTTATACCGGAAGGCACCAGAAAGTTTACGCTTTAAAAACCGACGACCAGTTCGCGCTTTCCACTTTTCCCCAACTTCCTCCTCTCCCCCTTCTACCCTGTCCACCGTTGCCTCTTTCCTCTTCCCCCAGGGTGAGGAGGATCTTCTGCCTTGCAGAATCTCGAGTCTGGTCGTCGGCCTTTAAGTAAAGTACAAGTACATCATCAACGAATATACACTTCAAGTAATGAAGTTTTAGAGCGCAGCTCTTAGGGGCCCGTTTCCGGCTTGAGCGGCGTCGCCGTCGCCGTCGCCGTCGCCGTCGGCGTAACCGCGCGGTGCATCATGGGAAATGTCCCATAATGCACCGCGCGAACCCCCCACCGGGGTCACGTGACCTCGTGGGGGGTCACGTGACCCCCCGAGGTCACGTGACCCCCCCCCCCCCCCCCGAGGTCACGTGACTCCCCTAAGGTCACGTGACCCCCTCCTCGAGGTCACGTGACCCCCGCCGATGTCGCGTGACCCCCCGATGACGTCATCGTCACTGATGACGTCACCGGCATCCACATCGTCATCGTCATCATCACTGATGACGTCACCGGCATCCACATCGTCATCATCACTGATGACGTCACCGGCATCCACATCGTCATCGTCATCATCAATGATGACGTCGCCGGCATCCGCATCGTCATCGTCATCATCACTGATGACGTCACCGGCATCCACATCGTCATCGTCATCATCACTGATGACGTCACCGGCATCCACATCGTCATCGTCATCATCACTGATGACGTCACCGGCATCCGCATCGTCATCGTCATCATCGCTGATGACGTCACCGGCATTCACATCGTCATCGTCATCATCACTGATGACGTCACCGGCATCCACATCGTCATCGTCATCATCACTATTGACGTCCCCGGCATCCGCATCGTCATCGTCATCATCACTAATGACGTTACCGACATCCGCATTGTCATCGTCATCATCACTGATGACGTCATCAGTGACGTCACTGATGTCGTCACCGGCATCCGCATCGTCATCGTCATTATCACTGATGACGTCATCAGCGACGTCACTGATGACGTCACCGACATTCGCATCGTCATCGTCATCATCACTGGTGAAGTCATCAGTGACGTCACTAATGACGTCATCGGTACCCGCATCACCATCGTCACTGATGACGTCACCAGTGACGTCAGTGATGACATCATCGGCATTGGGGGTCACGTGACCCCCCCTGGTTAGTTTAACCCCCCCCCCCCTAGTGCCCTTCCCTCCTCCTCCTCAAGAGCTGCGCTCTAATCCGGCGTTACAGGGAGTTGTAAGCGGCTTTCATTTTTTAAACCTATTTTACCTATACTTAAAGTAGTACTTTAAGTACAGTGCACTTAAAGTACTTCCCAACACTTTAAATAACAACATGAACAGTTGTACGCAGTGGTCGAATGGAATAATACCAAAATGCTACCTTTCTTCCTTCTCGTATCGTGTTAAAAAAACACAAAATAACGCAGCGCCATTTATTTCTTCACAGTGACGCGCGCTTAATCAGAAAGTTTTGAATACGACATATTCTAAATTTATTAATAACTCTCGACCGAAAAAAGTTCGTGCTTTCATTAAGAAAAAAAGAGAAACAAAAAATGCCCACCTCTGCGCGTTCAAATCAAAAGTGAATTGTCATTATCTTCGAAACGAATATCATTCAAAAGTTTATTACAACTAAATATAGCACGGAAAAGAAGCCAACAAAAAGACACAGACCATTCGCAACCAATACAAGGGTTACCACACCTCCCATGGTTGTGCCTTCAAGCAAGCAATAAACTGTGTTCTCAATTTACACACACAAAAATTAGAATAGAGGCCTGCATTTTGCGTCAGTATGTTTTTTGTTTCTTATTTTTTTTCTGTGTTAAGTTGACGTCATTTTTTACAGCGAAGCTGTTAAGGGCTAGTTTCCCCAGCATCGTGTCCGTCAGCAAACAAAGGATGACACGAAACTCTGGACAGCTACCGCCATCTATAACCGAAGGTGTCCATCAGACAACCTGCTTGTTGGTTGCCTGGTTGCCGCCGTCACTCATAGACGGCGGCAACTTTTCCAGCCTTTCCACTCTGGCTTGCCGACTTGCGGCCGGCCATCACTTCATTCCCACCATAGTACAGCTTCTCTGGTCTTCCGTCTTCACCAAAAAAAAAAAAAAAAAGCTAATTTTTTTTTTTTTGTATTATGGTTTTTTACGATTTTTTAAACATCTTTGCACCAAACCGATGTTCGCGGTAAACGACTTCAAAACGAGACATTTGCACACTCGTGCCAGGAAACCATCCCCAAAATCGCAAGCAAAAACCTAACCGTTCAAAAATTGTAGTTACGCTATTTTTTTAGAAACAAGCATACGTACAGTCGGGAGCAAAAGTTTACGGGGCACGGGAGCGCGTGCCGAAATGCATCGCCGCGCCGTGCAACGGCGCGCTGCCGCATTAAAAAGCCGCGTTTTGCGCATGCGCGTCCTTCGTGCTGGCAGTCATGTCTCTTTCGCTCGTTTCTATCCGACTCACTCCTGATAACCGGGGTCGGCGCCAGGGGCGCAAATTGCCGTTTCACTGGCTGCCATGTCTCGCGTCCTCTTTAGCTGCCTCAGCAGCCGCGCTGGGTGACGGAGCGTCTGGTTGTCCCCCCCTTCCCCCCCCCCCCCCCCCCCCCCCCCGAGCTCCGTCACAAAGCGCGGCCGCGGCGGCTGAGGCGGCTGAAGCAGACGCTCAGCATGACAGCCAGCGAAGCGCTAACTCGCGCCCCTGCCGCCAGCTCCTGTTATCAGGAGTGCGTCGGAAAGAAACGAGCGAAAGAGACAGGATAGCGTGCACGAAAGGCGCGCATGCGCAAAGCGCGGCTCCTTAATGCGGCGCCGCGCCGTCGAACGGCGCGGTAATGCATTTCGGCACGCTCTCCGGTGCCCCGCAAACTTTTGCTCCCGACTGTACGCTGCACACAAACTGCAAATATGGTTTAGTCAAAAGCCTATCTACTTTCTCGAAAAGATGGCGTGGAACAATACTTCGTTGAATTGCAGAGGTAATGGGACCAATCAGGTAGTGTCAAAAGAGCAAGTCATATAGGTCTTTAATGTTTATGATTGGTTAAGCCAGGATAGATCCCGTACAGAAATATGACCAACACCATGATGGTGCGTTTTTGACACTCTCCGATAGGTCCCATCAACTTGTAGCGTCGGCTGGTGAAACATATCACAGCTCTGATCGTCGTGCGTTTATCGCTTGGTGTCCAACTCTTTACTCCGATCATTGTAGCGAGCGATTTATACACATAATGGTCGCATAAATCGCGCAGGTGTCATCACCACGCAAAAACAAAAACCTGCGCGTACACGAAACGTAGCGAGAGGCCTCGCTGCCCCGTCTACACTGGGATCGGTAGCAGCTGGTTCAGAGGTCAAGGGAGACCAGTTCGACGAGACTTCAGTTCATCTCGCGCTTCAGTACCGCTATGCGCGCATCCCTCGTGCCCCGGAATAATCCACATCGTGACCGGAGCCGGTCATTTCGTCGGGTGCCGCAATGAGGCCGCCCCGAGATCGCTGCTCTTGCGGTGAGTCAGTCTCCAAGGATAAGATATCGCCGCGCCTTCGTCGTCAGAGAGCCTTCGGCGTTCAAGAGTCAAGGGGGCACCAAGACAATGAGGGAGGGGGCCTTCGGGCTCGCGGGCGTTGTGTCAGCCTGTTGTATGTATAAGGTATGAAAAGAACGGTAGCCCGCAGGTTCAACCAGCGAATCTGGTTCGTGGTTTCGGTACACAGAGTTCGTGCAATCGTCTAGGAAAAAAACAAGATCCCAGGCATTTGGGCCGATTTAGAGCTGCGGGGCGGAGACGCGGACATCGGCGGTCCCAGTCCCGATGGGCCGATATATCGCTGTGTCTGAAATGCCGAGGCTCAATGTAAAATGGCCCGTAAAACTCGGCGCCTGCACGTAGCATTCTAAACTTTCCGCCAAAGGTGTACTTCATAGGTGAGATCTACGTTGTAAAATTACAAGGCGCACAGTCAACGGCGGACGGCGACGCGGACGATCGAGTCGAGTGACGGGCCGACTTATCAGAATCCCGGAGAAAAGCTCACCGGAAAAAATCTCACCGGAGAAGAGCTCACCGGAGATAAGCTCACCGGAGAAAAGCTCACCGGCCATTGAGCGTATGAAGAAAAAAGCTGACCGATTTTTTTTTCCCTTTTTTTTATAGATGAAGGCTGTTGTATCATGCGTAACATATATTAAATTTATTATCATTAACATTCGTCAACTTTGTAAAAAAGAAAATGTCCATTTCTGTTAAGCTTATTGGGTATATTGCTCCCAAATTTATAATTGCCGGCGAGTATTTTTTGTGGTTTACCCTCTAGGCAACGAAATCCTGACTGAAAACTTTATGAACTTGCAGAACAGGAAAAAGTTTGAAAACTTAATAATATCTGCTTAAAACCTAAAAATCAAAACTCTAAATGCCAAAAATCCGGAAGTGGATGCGCAACACCGCGATGTCTGATATTCTCTTTGAGGCTTTTGTTAACTTCTGAAAAAAATGATAAAACAGTCAATAAGATATCGAGGTGTCTTTCTTCCACGGACATGCACGTTTTCTAGCCGTTCGTGCTGGTGTTTCCACTCGTTGCCTTTGTGGGATAGTGCCCTTCTACGGCGAGCCACCCATGACCTTCACAGCTGCACACTGTCACCGCTGTTACTCGTGACCTATATAAAAACTAGTGTTCTCTAAGGTAGCGAATTGGGCGAGTTGGTAAACGTTATACATGATGGAAACCGCTGAAACGGCGAAGACTGAGTGAGGCCAACACACACGACCAGGACGAGGCTGTTCTCTCAGCTAAAGTATTATTAGTGAAAATAACAGAAAGAAAACAGCGTAGCCGACACTGATTACATCAACAAACACATACTTATCTATCAGGCACAACACAATCTTTGTAGCTGATGTGGTTCACCACACCGCTATTCATATTAGCTCGCGAAGAACAAACCTCTATATCTGAAAGAGCTACAAACGCGCACTGTCAGCTGCCAATAAATTGTTGTCTTTCTTTTCGGTGTCCGATGTTCTGACTTTATACTTGCAGCTTCAGTAATATACAAAATAGATTATTACTAATTTCTGAGGAATTAGTAAATATGCCCAAGAACTTCAATAATATTACAAAAAAATATGACATATTTTTAATGAAGTGACGAATTCGAATTCTGTTAAATTGCCGCGTATGACGCAGAATCCGCTAAGTTAAGAGAACAATTTTAAGAATTGTTGAGCTTTTCTCCGCATTCGCTCAAAGATCGGTGAGCTTTTCTCCGTATCCGCCTGTTTTGCGGTGAGCTTTTCTCCGGTGAGCTTTTCTCCGCCGCCCGAGTTATCAGACAATAGACGCTTTGCAGCAGCCTTCAGTTTTTGTTTCCTCTTATTCCGCTTACTTCCCTTCACCATTACCGCAGCAGGACAGGCTATTGCAATTTTAGTTTTCACTGGATCCTTTTCCCTAGCACTGGCATTTGTGGAAAGATCGTCAACGCCCGCTTCGGTGACTCGGCACCTTGAAGACAAGAGAAGGTCACCAATGGCGTGCAGACTAATTAAACGACAGTTTGAGACACACCCTCACAGCGAAACAGGGTTCATTTCAGGCAGACGCCTTTTATCAAGCAAGCATAAAGCTTGGGTTTGCGCTACTTGGTTTTTCATTATTTTTTGTTCTGCGCTGCGAAAGTTTTCAATCTAGGACGAAGAAGGACAACACACACACACAGGAAAGGCGCAACTAACAATTGGTTTATTTTTCCTTCAAAACAAGCATGGTTGAAAGAAAACACACTGAAAAGATCAAAGAGGGACGTACATAACGAGATCTAACGCAGTCATGCAGTCATGCAAGTGCGGTCGTTGGCCTCCAGTGGGTCACCGAGGGTGATGATGAATTTTTAGCGGCGTTCGGGGTGGTAACTGCGAATGGATTAAGAGTTAGAGGTTAGGGGAGGGTCATAGACTGATACAAAGAGAGGAACACAAGCCCCCGGAAGGTCGTGCGTTTGCCAGGAACACCACCCTTCATACTGGGAAGAAAAAAAAGGTATCTCTGATCATTTTTTTTGCCATTTTTGCAAAAGTACTTTAGAGGCATTCCGTTACATAAAAGATAAATGGTATTTTGGTTTGAAAATGCATATATCGCAGTGTTTGTAATCCATCATATTTTTTTATATAACTGCCCCGCCCTGCCTTTTGCCGATTCGGATGCTGTGTTTGAGCGCTTCCACAGAAAAAAACAGAAAAAAAGGGGGTCGCTTTAATTATACCCACCAAAAATAACATTTTTTGAAAAAATATATAAAATGTTTTTTTTTAATAAGCCGAGTTCAAATTATAGTTATATTTTTTTTGTTTTTTTTTTCTTGACAAAATGTAGGAGTTTAAATAAATTATTTTCTGAAAATAAATTAAACTAAAGTGGTACCAGTCGATAACACATGTATAGACCTACAAGCGTATAAAATATTACAGTAAATAAAATATACAATAAATTCTAAGATACGAGGTTCCAGATATGTAACCAAATAGTAAAAAATGCGATGTTTGCCTTTATATTTTTTTATTATTATTATTTCTCGCGTGAAATCTACCACACGAGTGTAGTTTAAATAAAAAAATAAACCGTGCATTATACATTTGCAAGAAAAAATTATTGTGAGTGTTTTCGTTTTTATCTATTCATAACAACCGACAGAACTGGGTACGTTCATAACAACCGACAGAACTGGGCGCGATCTTTTCCCCTCTCTTTTTTCTTCGACCAAGTTTCCCAGCTTTTACCACAGTCTCGGGTATTCTACATCATGATCATGCACAAAAATCACGCAGCCTAAATGTAGAATTTCACGTTCCAAAGTTTTGTGGTGACAAAAAATAATTAAAAAGGGCTTTGTTCGTTACGGAAATGTGGCTGTAATATATAATTTCTTGAGACAAATCAAAATACCCACCCCGACACGCGTGTTCGATTTCAAATGAAACCACCCAGGGCCTCAAACACCGTGTGTCGGAAGGGTATATATGACCCGAATCAGCGCGTAACTTTTGCATTCCTGAAGCGTGGGTAAGCGTGGGTAAGCGTTACCCCTCACCTCCATCAGAATGTCGCGGATGACGAGTGGGGAAACGATGAATAACTGAGAAAACTGAATGTTTAATGAGGCGAACTTGTACCTACAAGCTAAAATAGAAGGCGTCGAGCATCCTGAGTAGGAAGGGTGACTGTCTCGAAGCGGCACGTTACCGTCGCTCTCGTACACCTTACGTTCAGGAACGCTCTGAACCAGAACACACGATGACAGCCAAGAATGGGCTGAAACTTTCTTGAAGAACAATGATTTATGAAAGAAAGGAACCATGCCCAGGGGGAAGCGGACCCCGTTCCTTCTTGTGACAGGAGCGTGCGTTGCCGAACTCAGCCACTCACGTGGCATTACACTTTCTCTAAGAAGCGGCGGACAGCTGCTTACCGAAAGACAGCCAAAATAAAGAGTTGATTCACTCCACAACAAGGTTACAGGAGGACACTTAAGACTGCTTACGTGTAGGAATCCGAAAGCATTCCTGCACGCAGCGCATTCGTACAAGCAGCGTGCCACGTCTTCTTCTTTCGCACGCCGCACTCTGCATGGCGGTGACACCACGCGCCTTACTTCTTCTAAAGCGCTACCACAGAAAGAGAAAGAAGTTGTTTTTGAAGCATCACCATTGACATTAACATCACTATCAGGGACACATCATCGCGACCTAGAGCATCTCGTGCCAATCACAATACAGAACACCGGGTGGTTCAGCGCTAATTTATCTTCTGCAAGAGCTCGACGACGCCGGGCGACGCCAAGCAAGTCCTGATGAACAAGATGGTGACCCGGGCGAGACGGGAGGAGGCCGAGAGGTCCCTCGTGTTCAGAGCGGCGGCCATGTTGGGTGTCCTGCTCATCTTGACACTTCTGGGTACCGTGGCAGTGGCCGGCTACATGGCGTTCGGAGCGCCGGGATCCTTCATGAGGCTTCGCTAGAGTTTTATATATTATTTTTCTCTCGCTCCAACTGAATCATTGACCTGAAGCCCACCTTGCGTTCGAAGACATCTACCATTTGACGCTCCCCTTACCACCTAGTCCGCACACATCTTTGACGTCTGGAAGACTGGAAGACTCCATGGAAGCATGAGGAGGTGCCCATTCGTAGTGTTAGTATACCAGCGGCATCTGGGTATACGATCCGGAACTTTGAGGTGCTGCGGACGCCAATAAATTCGCCAACACGTATTTATACCTGCGTGACTTGTTTTGGTATTGCTTTAGCTTCCTTACTTGAAAACCCTTTGAACAAAGAAACATGGCACTGTTGCGCTAGGTATACCGTTCTGGTCTCTGCTTCTTGCAGTGACTTCAGGATTTCATCACATGGGACAGTGAGGCAAACGCTTATCTCAACCAGTTTGCGATTCGCTGGTTGGAGGTGACGATCATCTTTGCCTCAAGTACTTACATGTGCCGATGAGCACATATTGAAATACAGTTTGTTTGGGCACCACAGCCACATTGGCATATCTGAAAATGATGTGGCCGCCCTGGCACAAGCTTTAGTAATTTTCCTGTTGTTTAGGTTATCCCCTCCCTTCAGTTTGTGCCGAGTGCATGCGTGCCCGATTCCTTCGGTACAGCTCATTCTTCTCATACATGGCAAAAATTGAGATCTATACACAGGTTGATTACCGCGAGTCCCGATAGTATGAGTTGGTATCTCAATGCGTTTATGCAGAATTGCCTCTTTGGCTATATCCTTGTGCCTCTAATATAAAACCCATAAAAGAAATTGGGTTGTGTGTATGTTTATACAGCCTAGAACTTGGTCTGCCTCACAGGGGCGACGAGGCGACTTTTGGATGTATCGCCAAAAGTGTGATGTATCGCGAGTAAGACCCAGTAGCAGCCATTAGTCGCTCGACTCGTTCGTTTTAATCATGGCTCCCGACTGACCGAGACCCGTGCTCTTTCAACTGACTCACTACTAGCACCCTATCCCCTTCCGGTGTTAGCCCTGGGATGCGAAAGTTGATTCACACTCACAAGGGTGTAATGTTTCGAGTGTGAAGGTAACTGAGTAAACGCAATAGCTGAGCCAAAAGTGTGATGTATCGCGAGTAAGACCCAGTAGCAGCCATTAGTCGCTCGACTCGTTCGTTTTAATCATGGCTCCCGACTGACCGAGACCCGTGCTCTTTCAACTGACTCACTACTAGCACCCTATCCCCTTCCGGTGTTAGCCCTGGGATGCGAAAGTTGATTCACACTCACAAGGGTGTAATGTTTCGAGTGTGAAGGTAACTGAGTAAACGCAATAGCTGAGCCAAAAGTGTGATGTATCGCGAGTAAGACCCAGTAGCAGCCATTAGTCGCTCGACTCGTTCGTTTTAATCATGGCTCCCGACTGACCGAGACCCGTGCTCTTTCAACTGACTCACATCTAGCACCCTATCCCCTTCCGGTGTTAGCCCTGGGATGCGAAAGTTGATTCACACTCACAAGGGTGTAATGTTTCGAGTGTGATGCTGATGACTGATGACTGATGACCTCACTGGTGAGGTCATCAGTACACCGCAGCAAGGACAGCGGTGTACCCATTGCCTACGATTTCCGAGATACTAGCGAATCTCCAGGGCGGATCAGTGTTTTCAACTCTGGATCTCACTCAGGCCTATCAACAACTGAGCCTGACTGCTGAGACTGCAAACGTGTTGACCATCAACACCACAAAGGGACTTTTTAGGGTCAAGAGGATGCCTTTCGGTATTTCAGCAGCTCCGGCGATTTTTCAACGAATTATGGAGACAGTGCTAGCAGGAATTCCTGGAATCGGAATATACTTAGACGACGTAATTATCAGCGGATCAACACCATCGCAACATCTGGAAAGGCTCAATACGGTATTATCACGACTTTTCCAAGCAGGCTTTCGTCTCAAAAGGGAAAAGTGTCGTTTCGCAGTTGAGCGAGTGCGGTACCTCGGACACATCATTGATGCGGCAGGCGTTCATGCTACCGACGATAAGCTCAAAGCCATCAAGGAGATGCCTGAGCCAACGAATCGCACAACTTTGCAGTCGTTTCTCGGCCTGTTAGCAATCTATGACCGATTTATAGCAAATCGGGCAACCATTGCAAAGGAGCTCTACGCTCTCCTCGAAAAAGACGCTCCCTGGAAATGGGACAAAAGGCACCGGGAAGCTTTTCAACAATTGAAAGAAGCCATTACCCAGGAAACGGTGTTAGCACATTATGACGAGAAGAAAGGCTTGGTGGTATCATGCGACGCGTCACCGTATGGCGTTGGAGCGGTTTTAGCGCAGCTAGACAAAGACGCAAACGAAGCTCCCATCATGTTTACCTCGAGAACCTTGGGAGAAGCGGAAAAGAACTATTCGCAATTGGATCGAGAAGGACTGGCGATTGTGTTTGCCATGCAACGTTTCCACCGATATCTTGCCGGACGTCACGTGAAAGTAACCACCGACCATCAGCCTTTGCCTGGGATAATGGGTCCGAAAGCTCCAGTGGCAGCGGTTCTGTCACCGCGCATGACACGATGGTGTGTGAAATTAGCTGCATACGACTACGAACTCGTCTACAGAGCAGGAAAACACAACCAAAACGCAGACGCGTTGAGCAGACTACCATTAAGAGAAAGTGAAGATGAACCGCCACCACCAGGGGACGTTCTTATGATGGAAGCATTGACTAAGCCTCCCATGACAGCTAAAGACCTTGCAGACCATACTGCTGTGGACCTCACGCTTCCTGAAGTTCTACAAGCAGTCAAGAGCGGAGAGGTCAAGAAGCTAGCTGGCGAGCGTTTCACAGCCTACAAGATGAAGTCCACGGAACTATCCATACACCGAGGTTGCCTAATCTGGGGATCGCGCATCGTAATTCCCACTTCTATGAGACCAGAGGCGTTAGCCTTGGTACATGCAGGACACAGGGGAGTGGTCGCCATGAAGGCTTGCGCCCGAAGTTACCTCTGGTGGCCGGGAATCGACAAGGAGATTGAGTCCTGTGTGGCCCAGTGCGACACGTGTCAACGACACCAGAAGGTGATACCCAAAGGAAGCAGCCCAACATGGGAAAGACCATCGACTCCGTGGGACACCCTTCATGTAGACTTTGCGGGACCGGTGGACGGAAAAGTGTTCCTGGTCATTGTGGATGCGTTCACTAAATGGCTTGAAGTACGCGCTATTTCGAGTATGACCTCAGCATCCGTTATCTGCGAGTTACGCAACGTTTTTGCGACGTTTGGTGTACCACAAAAAGTGGTATCGGATAATGGGTCGGCTTTTGTTTCAAATGAGATAAAGACATTTTACCGCCTAAATGGAGTTTTGCCGGTCACAAGTGCACCGTACCACCCCGCAACAAACGGTCAAGCGGAACGGATGGTGCAGCAGCTGAAGCAGGCGCTTGCTAAAAGAGGAAGGGAGGAATTAAAGTGTTTTCTACCACGGTTCCTCTACAAGCAACATACCACAGTGCACACAGCGACAGGCAAGACACCAGCGTGGATGATGTTTGGGCGAGAGTTGCCATCTCCACTTGAGAGACTGATACGCGTACGCAAGGACGAAGTACAAGCGACAACCGAAAATCCACACCAGTTTATGGTGGGACAATCCGTATGGGTTCTGAAGTTCCCAAGTGGACGAATTTGGATGTCGGGGGTCATCACAGAGCGCCTGGGTTCGCGGTCATGGATAATCCAGACAGAAGACGGACTAGTTCGACGGCACATGGACCACATACGACTAAGGCTATTAGCTGCACGTCGGTCGAGTGATACACCTTCAGCAGCCTGGGGCTTGGACGTTCAGGCCGAAGAGGTACCAGCTGACGTGATAAGTGCAGAAGGCCACGAACTGTCCGAACCTGTGGCTATGCCCATCCGGGCAGGAACGCGGGAAAGAAGACCGCCCACAAGATACGGGATCACAGCCAAGTGAGGGGAAGATGTGATGTATCTGCTTATGCTATAGCAGATGGCGGGACATGTTGGGAAGAGCGCGGTTTGAAAGAGCACGGGTCTCGGTCAGTCGGGAGCCATGATTAAAACGAACAAGTCGAGCGACTAACGGCTGCAACTGGGTCTTACTCGCGATACATCACACCCAACACCCGAACACGGGCGTAGCAATTTCCTGACAGGGCAGGGGCAGTATCGCGATGCAAATGTATCGCAGAGATACTTTCGAGTATTTGTGCTTCTGTATCGAAATACATTTAAAAAATGCATTTGTGTTTCAGTAGTGAAATACATTTAAAAATTGCATTTGTGTTTCAGTAGTGAAATACATTTAAAATGTATCACTTGTATCGCGATACTTTGCCAGACTTAGTTATCCCGTTACATTTGTTGCCATTTTTACGATAAATTAAAAATATACGAAACATGTGTTTGGCGGAAGTTTCTTCAGAATTTATTACATGAATCTGCCGTATATCACGATCACCAACATAAGAAAAACACCTCTAGGTTTAAAGAAGGTTACTTGCAAGAATAACAAAATACGCTCCTCTCACAAAGTCCTCCACTCTTTCTAATAGAACCCTTTAAAAAATAACGTCCCATATATATATATATATATATATATATATATATATATATATATAAAAAACAAGAAAAAAAAAGTGAAAGCCGTTTACAACTCCCTGTAACGCCGAATTAGAGCGCAGCTCTTGAGGAGGAGGAGGGAAGGGTACTGAGGGGGTAAAGTGACCCGGGGTGGGGGTCACGTAACCTGGGGGGTCACGTGACGATGACGATGCCGATGACGTCATCAGTAACGATGACGATGCGGATATCGATGACGTCATCAGTGATGATGACAATGACAATGCGGGTGCCGGTGACGTCATCAGTGATGATGACGATGACGATGCGGATGCCGGTGACGTCCTCAGTGACGTCACTGATGACGTCATCAGCGATGATGACGATGACGATGCGGATGCCGGTGACATCATCAGTGATGATGACGATGACGATGCTGATGCCGGTGACGTCACTGATGACGTCATCAGTGATGATGACAATGACGATGTGGATGCCGGTGACGCCGTCCGTGATGATGACGATGACGATGCGGATGCCGGTGACGTCATCAGTGACGTCACTGATGACGTCATCAGTGATGATGACGCTGACGATGCGGATGCCGGTGACGTCATCATTGACGTCACTGGTGACGTCATCGGGGGTCACGTGACTTGGGGAGCCACGTGACTTTGGGTGTCACGTGACTTGGGGAGCCACGTGACTTTGGGTGTCACGTGACCTTGGGGATACCTTGGGGAGTCACGTGACCTTGGGTGTCACGTGACCGACCTTAGGATGACCTTGGGGTCAAGTGACCTTGGGATGACCTTGGTTACGCCGACGGCGACGGCGCTCAAGCCGGGAACGGGCCCCTAAGAGCTGCGCTCTAAAACGGTTTATTGCACATTGGTGGAACCACCGACGCCGCGGAACCTGAAAGTAGCGCCTTTTCATTTTAGTAGTTGCCTCACCGGCGGATAGAGGGCGCTGACGCACTCGGCGCCATTGGGTTGCTTCAATTTGGTTAATTTCGGTTTCAACATGAACGCGGCTATGTTGCTGTTTTACGTTGTTCTTGCTTAATTTTGCGATACAGTCCTTTTTCTTGTACCACACAACCAATGAAACAGTGCTTTTGAGCCACTTTGAGGACTACGAGGTGTATTTTAGCCTAAATTGCGAGATATGGTTTACCAACTCCTTTGATGTACCTGATTATGGTCGGTTGCGAAACGCCTGACTGATGAACAGGGAAGATTACTATATATATCGTCTACGGCCGTACCCGATGAAACTAGTTTCAAGAAAAACAAACTGATGACGAGACTAACATGGGAATGTAAAGAAGCATATCGACAGCTTGATTAGCAATGTGCTGATTCGGTCAGAACTGATGAACTCACGAGTTTACTACTCACTGTTTGGTTTTCGAGGGCACCCAAACTTTAGTGAACTTCGCTGACTAAAAATGTATCGTGATATAAACAAGTAGTATCGTCTAGGCCTCTTTTTTTTTTAATTGAGTACTCGAGCATGTTTTGACGGGCCGAGTAGGAAATTTCTTAAATTATCAACCCTCCTAATGTACTCATAAGCAGCATTTCGCGATATTGGCCCAATGAAATAAATTATTGTTATATGAACATTTGCTTACTCAAGATATGATATACCTAACAGGCCCGTCAAACTAAATCTGGCATTTGTCTTCCCAAAAATTGACCAAATAAAATTAAAGGGCGCGGGAGGAGAAATCCCTCGGAAAGTTTCGCTGAATCCTAGCGCTAGGACAAAACTTCGCAGACCTGTGTGAACAATTATTTATTTGCTTGAACAGATTGGCTTTGTAAATTTCGGCGTCGCCAGCCACCAAAAGTAAACCTATATTCGCCATCGGCAATCCTAAATTCGAGTAATTGCTATGCAGACGGCTCTTTTTTTTTTTTTTTTTTTTGTCGGCGCCAATGATTGCGGATTTTAGATACTAACAAAAACAAAACAACGTACGCAAAGAAAAAAAAAAGCGTCGTCAATATTGTTTATGCGTCGAACCCAAACCGCGTTTGGATTTGCAAATAGAAACAAACGACGTTATCTCTTAGTGCACTTTTTTTCTAAAACTCGCTACTGTAAAGTGTCTGTACCAGTTTCTTACGCGGGCAGTCCCAACCTTTGTGTTAAAATAAATTAAGTGGATTGAACTGGTTATTTAAATATAATCAATAAATCACTTAAATGAGTGTCGAAATGGGAGCAACCACGGTATACTATTTCTTAAACTTCATAAGTGCAAAAAAAAAAAAAAAAGATTGAGAGCCTACTACACATGTAGGTGTGATATTATGAATAAATAAATCGCCTGACCTCAGATAAAATACAAGTTGAACGTTCGTTGTCTATCTCCTCTGCGAGTTTCCTCACATAATCAAAGGAAACGTTGCAAAGAACGATACTTTCAGGAAATACAGATAGTTTTCTTGCGATGACTATTCTTGAGTCCTTCCGATCTTAAATGCGCGATATAAATACACGCGCTTCTAAAGCGTGTTTCACATGCAGCGATTTTGGCCCTAAAGCGGCGCGATTTCTGCCGTCACGGTGCTCGTGCCACTGAATTGCTGGTGCTGGCCAGAGCGCCGCTACGGCAGAAATCGCGCCGCTCTAGGGCCAAAACCGCTGCATGTGAACTAAGCTTTACTGAGAATGTTCCGCCACTATTAGTAAACAAACCTCAGTTGTCAGAAGGACATCTGAGTCCCCGAGATGTCTTAGTCGTCGAGTATACGTATCGGACTACAGTTTCCGAGGTAAGGCAACAAAGCGCGGTGAAACGCAACGAAAAACACGAATACAACGCATCCGCCAAGGCGCGGAGGGGAGAGCGGAGCAGCAAGTTGAAGCAACCTAAAGCTGCCGCGTCACGTGATTTCAAGATGGCAGCGCCCATGCCGAGGAGGGTGAAAAGGTCTATACTGGCAAGGCCTGGAAGATCGCCACGAGAAGCAGCCAGCAGCCGTTGAAATTGAAAAGTTAGAGCGCCAGACAACGGATGAGAGGAGAAGCACGCGACGGGCGCTCCGCTGCGGCGAGACGCCGAAACACTTCTCCCGCACGAAAGGGGAAATGAGTACACCACTTCACCGGCACACTCAACGAACCTGTTCTGATGGTTTTTGGTGCAGCATACTGTTCGGTGGAAATCAGGTGAGTTGACTTGTTTAAACAAGTTGCCAAGCTTCCACCGAACAGTATGCTGCACCAAAAACCATCAGAACAGGTTCGTTGAGTGTGCCGATGAAGTGGTGTACTCATTTCCCCTTTCGTGCGGGAAAGTGTACATAGGTCAGACCGGACGATGCCTTAATGATAGGCTCCGGGAACACAACAACAACAGCTCCAGAGCCAACTCAGGGCATCTAGGCATACACTGCCGGGATTGTGGGTGCGACGTTCACCTGCCATCCTGTACAATTTTAGGTAGAAACAGAAACCAATTAACTCGAGAAATTATCGACGCAGAACATATCGCCAGGAACTATAACAACTGTATAAGTACTCCATCTTTACACCTGACAGAAAAAGAGAAAACATTTTTAGGCATCTAGGAGATCGGTGCGCGTGATTTGGGAAATTCGGTGGTGCTAGAGGTTGAAGAAGACAAAGTTATATAAAAAGAGTTGTCAGTCAGCGCGGTTTGTTTGAATTTCGCTTTATTTTTCGTGTGTAAGGTGTGAGTGTTGTTTGCTATAGTGCGCTGTGGTGTGTGTAATCATGTGCAACCAACTCGCCCAAGCTGCTACGTTAACAAGCTTTGTGTCAAGCATAGCACGCAGTCTTTACCGTTCAGCAACTATGTGGTTCACCGGGTGTGACATGCTTTTTTTAGTTGCATTAGTTCGAGGAAAGAGGAAGTGCATGAAATGACACAAAACGAGGAGCACAAGCATAAATTGCCATTGGCATTCGCCACGAACTACGCCCTCCCCACATAGCACCGTTCGCGAACACATGTATCTGTATTCCGGAATACTTTTTCGTCGTTTTTCCAGAAGTATCTCAGGGCTATCCCGTCGCATAAAAGACAAATAAGGTAGGGTGAGGGAAAGGCAGGCAGGAGAGGAGGAAGCAGACGGAACCAAGTCACTAAATAACGCTAATCCTCCCAAGCCGTCCTTTCCCTCGCCCCAACTTTTTGAGTTGCAACGGACTAGTAGTACTATCTGTACTTTGGGCTTTATATACATGTATCTCGGTATTTGCATTCCCGAATACTTTTTGGAGTATCCCTGCCCAGCCCTGCTTTCCGGGCATGTAATCGCCCGCAAATTCTCGGGGCAGCGAAGGCGAAACCCATCATAAATATAATGAAAAAAAAGGGGGAAAAAAAAGGGGGGGGGGGGGAGAGGGGGGTAGAGGTAGATAGGTAGATAGCTACCGCCTACAAGCTTACGGCGTAACAAGAACGCGATATTTGCCCCCAGAACAAGAAGCAGTACGTCAAAAACGCGCCGACGTGTATTTGTCATTTTAAAAGCGGTTTAACGACTGCTAGTCGTTAAATACTCCCTGGTAAACGATTAATGAACAAGATGTCATAATCATTTTAGTGAAACACAACTAAGAGAGCACTTTAGGAGTAAATTTGAGGAAAGGTTCGAGTTCGAACAGTTCGAACTTCGAACCACACGATGTTTGTCGCAGCCGACTAGCGCCTCCGACGATCAACATCGGCGCTACCGCCACTGCCATCACGACAATATGGCGGACGAAAACATATACTGCGGGAGCTGGAAGGTCAGAAAAACTTTTTATTTCATAATACTGTCGAATTTCGGGCACGCAATTAACCCGACGGCACCGCAAGGGTCGATTCTTCCGACCACACCTCAAATTTGATTGCATGCACTCGTGTGAGGTTCGTGCGCGCCACTCTAGCAGCACAGGCCGTCGGTACACTGGCTTTCCTTCGTCTGACATTTAATGCGACTGGTTTGTTTACAAATATCCGTGCAAATGTTACCTTTGCGCAGTTCTTTTGAATAGCCTTTGCTATTGCAGTAAGAGTTGAATCGTGTTATTACGCTTCATTTTGAGTCTCGTCTGGACGCCTAGACCGCAGAAAAATGCTCTTTTCTCCATCTCAATGTTTCGACTTCACAGCTGATCGTTGGACGGGGGGAACGGGGAGGAGAGAAGCCTGGAAATATTCCTGGATGACTTCGGCTCACCAAAACAGCCGCAAATCATTGTTTGTTTAGATAACTCCCGTGTGGGCGTCGTCCCTAGCCCTTGACGGATCAATAGGAGCCTGAGAAATTATGCGAATGTGTAAATATAATTAAGGTAGTTGTCCCGTTTGGGTGGATCGAGACGGTGTATCTCGTTTTTGTCCTGCAGCTTGTCGCAAAGACCTGTATGAAAGACCTGCGTTTTTACCGCTGTGTGATGGCGGAAACGGGATTTTTCTGTCTTCCAAATATCGGCTGCCTTCGTTTATCTGGCTCGAGCCGATTCCTTTTATCTGGGTAGTGAAGAAAAAGACAGGCTCGCACCATAACCTTAACCAACCATCTCACAATATCCAGCACCTAATTACTTCAGTTTATAATTTTTTTCCCATGCATTTGTATTTGCACTGATGTTATACTAGTAGTCAGGTGACCCCGATGAATTGTCCACTTTTTCTTATCATGCTCGTCTCTACGCTTCTCTATGCCAACACCATTCAAAATGAAAGGAAAAAGAGACTCCGTAAATTGCCGTCACCGAACCGGCATACCTGCCATGCCTGGCCTGACGGTCCAATGGAGACGACATTCGGCTGTTCAAACACCGACCTCTTTCCAGTACGGGTTGGGTGGCACGCACTGCTTGGACTGTTGTTGAGTTGCGGACACATCATAATTTCTCTTTCTGGAATTGCAGATCACGAAATGCATATCGCTGGCCGCAGGAACTGAGGTTGCAGATGTCGAAGGGTAATATATTACACGCTGTTCTTATTCATCTTGATAGAGGTTTTAACACGAAATGTGTTTTGTTAGTCATTTGCTATAAGCAAGTCGTTGTGGACGAGTTTCGGGAATGATTGACATTGATGAGCGATACGCTAAGGGCATGACATGACGTTAAGGTCGTATATGAAACTCGAACCTGGGTCGATGTGGTGGCAGTCGGGTGCAATGGCCGCTGAGCTGCGTAGCACAGCTACTCTGAAAGCATTGCGCTCCTGGCAAAACGTGCCAGTGAGAGCGGTGTGACGTCGTGCCACGTAACCGCTCACCTCATTGACGTCACGCATTGCTCGAGAACCATATGGGCTAGTGCCTGTGCGGTGCGCTCGCCTGTTCTCTCTCTACCCGTGGCTAACATCTATGGTGCACAAAGAAAGAACTTGCACAGACCGCACATTCTGTGCTCCGTGGTCTCTGTCGGCACGATCGAGCTTGTGTGTTTTTATCTTTCACGGCTCTCCTAGAGCCTTCTAGTAGCATTGCGTAACATACCGCTCGTTTTAAAGTATGAAATGCTTTTTAACGCTATCCCCCCCCCCCCCAATCAAAAAGTTTTGTCTGGTTGTCCGTCCGTATCCCACTAAATTTAGCGAGGAATTGGATGTCATGTGCCCTATGCACGAATTCAGGTTCTATGCTAAATTTAGTGGAATCATTGATGTTGTGTGAATTGATGTCACGGGACCTACAGACAAATTCAGGTTTCCCGCTAGATTTAGCGGAAAAATTGACGTCACGTGACTTATGCACCAGTTCAGTTTCCCGGCTAAATTTCGCAGGAAAATTGATATCACATGATCTGATGTCATGTGCCCTATACAACACATTCAGATTAAAATAGAAACAAATTAAAGAATGATCCCTTTTTAAAATACTGCATTTCATACATTAAAAGTCTTTGAACGTAAAGGTCGCTGCCAATTTTTTTTACATTGACGGACCGCAAGGGAGTATGTCTGTTTTTGAGTAAAGTTTTTGGTCAACAAAGCTTTTCACATCAGTCTCTATCTTCCGCCAGGACGGAGTTCACGCTCGACGAAAGCGGAGACCTTACTTGGAAGATTCCGGACAACGCGGAATCCATGCCCTTCTTCAGTTGTGAGACTTTCGAGGTAAAACTTTCTGCGCGTTAGCTAGCCCATACTGCGTTTCGTCTTACGATCGACCGAAGCAGTTGCTACTGACTGCCCCGCCAATCCAACGCCGTAAAAGTGTCGCGCAGCTCTGCACTTCGCTTGTCACGGTGTGTCACTGCGCCCCAACCGAGAGGCGCTTGCACGGCGTTAGATGACTGATGTCTCGTAGTGTCTCCATCGTGAGATGCAACAGAGTATGTATAGTGATTTTTTTAGGGGGCTAAATGACGATCGTTTTGGAGGCTAAAAACGTGAGACGTGCAAGATTTTTACCAGATGGTATCTGTAGAGCTCTCTGCAATTTTTGATAATCACACGGCATCATAAAGTTTCACAGATTCTGACATCCTTGCATTCAAAAATTCCTCTAGAATTTTACATACCTTTCGTATGCTCCGTAATCAACTGATAGTGTGGTCGCTTTTGATACATATTTTTGTTCCTGCTAGTCTAGTGACACTACAAAAGTTTTATGTCACTACAGATATTTATACGGAAAGAGCTATCGTCAGCAGTCTTGGATATTTCCCTGAAAAGCGTTTTTCTACATTCTACTGTGTCTAATATTTTCTAAATGTATCTAACTGTTAAAAAGCAGTCAAACAATTTCGTATAGCACATTTTGTAGACATCAACATGGACCTGTACTCTGTTTTGTGGGATTAGATAGCAGCTTCAGATGCTGGCCAGAAATCTTTTATATTGATTGTAGTCAAACTTTGAAGAAGCTTTATTTTTTCAAGCCAGCAGGGGAACTATTTTTAAAAAAGTTAACTACCGAAATATCCCAAAAGATGCCCCACCCCTGAAAGATAACCCACCCCTATTTCTGGCTTGATTTGCTATTTTATTTTAAACACCGAAAGATAGCCCACTCCTGGTTATCGTAGTGTTCGGATCAATGACGACTTCTGCATAAAAGCGGCTAATTAGCCATGACGGGATATACCGTAAAGTACCAAGCGCCCGCACCCAAATTTCGCAACATCTCAAAGAAATATGCACAATACATATATAGGTAAAATTGATGACCTAACAAGCGCCCATTCCCCCCTTTTTTACGATTATCTCCATATTTTGAGTGTGCGCTTGCTCGGTATTATACGGTAAGCAAACACTGCTTACTAAGAAGTACAGTTGCTTCCTTGTCCCTTACCATGATAACTAGTCTAGCAGAAAACATCATCTAAAAAAAGTGTTGTTTTTCAACTTCTCTTCATTTTACACCAAAAGTTAGCCCACTCCCTATTTTTACCAGATTTTCTCTCAATTTTGGGTGGGCTATCCCTCAAGATATTACGGTGAGCATGGCTTTAAAGGGAAACTTCGGTCAATTCCGAAAATTCTGTTATTACGGGTGATTATCATGTTAAAACAAGTAATAAATGTTTCTGTGACATTCGTTTCCCAAAAAGCTAAATAGTTTTTTTGCGAACCTTGCTTAAACAAAAATCACAAAGCGAAACCGAAACCTTGCCCACAGCGGCAACATTGGTCCTGCTTGTCAATTACTAGACATCACGTGGTGCGGACACGTCAGCTATGTCATCAACGAAAGCGGCGGACAGCACCCCACGCTCTCTTTTTTTTCTCCCTCTCTCGCTCTTTGCGCCTCGAAAAGTAAGAAATAAAGAAAACTATTCTTCCAGCTGTTGTTGTTCCGTGCAGCGTTGGCTGTGTCCACACAGCGGCGTTAACTGCTCTGCTCCGCATGTCGCCTGCTAGATTGGGCGGGTTTCGGTAACTGTGGAGCCGTTCCAAATTCGTTAATCGGGTTAATAAACTTTTAGACCGAACTGCATCATAATATTTTACGTGTAGGCTTTTCAGATGATACGACATAGGACTGCATTGTTTTCTCAACATAGAAATTTGACCGGAGTTGCTATTTAAAACCCTGTCATAAGGGGTGAAATATCATGAGACCAAGCTTGTTTTGATGCGAACTGGCTGGTCTTTGGTGCGTTAGTTGCTTTTATATTTTTTTTTTGTTACAGGTGTTTCTTGGGAACCCGCACTACATCAGATTCTTCGGTACCTTTGCCGGTCACGTCATTGAGTTTCGGGTGGGTTGGGTCTCTACCATCTTGCCTCTGTAGTGTATTTCTTAATTCATCGACTCCGAACCTTGTGATTCTGATTGCCACTTTCATTATGAAACGCTCGTGTATTTCTGGGGTCGTGCACTTGACTTGTGCAGTCTTGGTTCGTCGTCTGTGCTCATGGATTTTGCGTCTGTTCCTTCGTAGGTGGCCCATTCCGACGAAGACGGCATTAACCTGATTTATGAGGGTTGGTGCGTCCTGCAATGCGTAAAGGTGGCGGTCCTTCTTTCGATCTTCCCGCAATTCATCTCCTTTTCTTTTTTTTTCGTGCATTTTTATAACTGTTTTAACCTCTTGTTAAGTCGTCGGTTACGTCCCTGCCTTTGTCCTCACTCTATCTTTTGTTCTTGTCTCAGTCTCTGCAGTTGTCTCTTTTCCAGTCTTCATTCTCGCCTTGCTGTAAATCTTTATACTTTTTTGCTTATTTTTTAAACTTTATTGTTGCATTCACATTGCTTTGCATTTTTGCCTTTATGTCTATTTTCCTAAAGATAACCGACTTTACTTGGCAGGTCCTTCTGTAACATTAATGGGGAATTCCTCTAGTGGACTTTGAGCATTTTTAGAGCTCTTTTTTCAGAAGGATATTGTGTGCTAGTATTTACCGCTTTACAGGTGCAGGCATGGAACGATTTTGGATTGCTTTAAATCTCCCGGGGATCTCTCAACGAATGAGGGGCTGTATAATTGCTATTGCACATGCGAGGAAATTGGGAAGCTCGCATTGAAATTATATTAATGTCGCAACATTAATGTAACATTAAGGCAACGATACTTTGAAAGCGAACCTGCTGGAAAAATCAGAGTTGTAGGCAAACATTTCGCTGCAAGTCAAAGCTTTCTGCCGGCTCTGACCACCTTCACGTTTTGTCGGTGACATTAACATTAAAAAAATGTCCTACCTAACATTGCTTCCTCCACAGCTGGCACAAGCAGAAACGGGTTGGGACGAGCCTTTCAGCTATCTGCATGCGCTCGAGGAAGGCTACTTCTCCGACGCTGTTATCACGGCGGAAGGTGGAAAACAGGTAGGCATTTTTCTTTCTCTCTTTCTTTCCCTAACCGGTGAAACAGCCGCAACATCTTGCTGCCGATTTTGTAGACGCCTTAGATGTCTCTGTTCACAGGTGAGACCTCAGAAGTCACTTCTGCAAGTGTGTCACTTACAGATGTGAATGTGAGCAAGTGTCGAAGTGTCTCACCTGCAAACATTTTTGTGTTTGAGACCCTCGCAGAAGTGTCCTTTGACAGAGACACTCGAATAAGTTTTGCTTATGAGAGTGTCTGTGTCTCATTTACAAATACATGCTTTTTTGAGTGAGACTCTTTCATAAGTGTCTCGCTTATTGGAGTGTCTTTGGGTGTCTCACCGACAGGCACCTCCAGAATATCTTTTAGATCAGGGGTCTTCAGACGTTTTGGCTAAGGGGCCAGATTAGCAATCTATCGCAATCTTGAGGGTTGAAAAAAAAAAAAAAAAGAATAATCAGAAACGAAGAAAAACTAAAGAAATTAACGAAGATAGGCATCTAAACACAAAACTGAGTTTTAGAGTATGTATTAAAGAAACCCTAAGTGGATTAATACATATGCTTGAATTTGAAATTTATTGTTCAGTGAAAAATGACATTTCACACACATTTGGCCAAGAAGACTCACCAGAAGTTAATCAAAGCGAACTTTGGCACCTTCGGGGAGGGCAAAAGACTAATTACAATAATTAGACTAATGCTGACAATGTGCAGTAGTCGCGACAGAGGACACTAAGCGCAATGTGCACGCAGAAGCCATTTAATTTTAACATAGTTATACATACATAAAGGGACTAAGAATGGTGATTCTGGTGATGACGATGTTCATTCAATAATATAGTGAGAGGAGCCGTGTTATGATGCAGCTTCTTTCATTTTTCTGGTACCCTAGTTTGTGCATCTGGAGCGCGTCACGGCGCCGTCGCTTTACGCACACTTTTTGCACTGCTAGCAGCGGGTCTTCTGGAAGCGGGCCAGGCTTTGTCGCAATGACTGCGGCCAGCCGCAGGCCGGTCAGAAGACTACCGTGGGCCGGGCCTTAGAGAACCTTGTTGTAGGTGATTGACTTGCGGAAGTATCCACAAGTGTCTCGATTAGAAACGTTTCTGTGAGCGAGACACTTCTGTAACTGTTCTGCAGACGGGAGATTTCCCGGGTGTCCAACTGGCAGACACCTACAAACTTCTCCCTCGCGCAAAGAGGTAATTGAGGAAACGCGCCAAGATCTGACATTGGGTTCCGCGTTGCAGCTTCCGGTGCACCTGACATTGCTCCGGCTGAGCTGTCCCCTGGTGGACTGGAGGTCCGGAAGTCCGCTGGACGGACTTCCGGACCCTGTGGTGCGGGCGGCCCTGCACTGCGCCTACGCGGACTGCCTGCCTCCTGGAACCACCGAGGAGACTGCACGGTCCTGCCTCGCACTGCTCGGGTCTCCTGTTGTGGGGTTCGAGAGGTTGACCGCGCTCTGCCAGCTCTTCCTCCACAATGCGGCCGTGCGGCAACGTGAGGCTTCGTCCAATGACTTTGTCTCGGTCACGGCATTTTGGGGGTTAACTCATTTTGATTCATGGGTGAGCGACTTCTGAATTTCCCAATGGCCTGTCGGTGCTTGCAGTTTGTTCTGTTGAGGGAAGATGCAAGTAAAAAAACGGCAATATTTTGCACAAGAAAAAAAGAAGTGATTTGGGGTTTTAAGGGGTTTTATTATTTTGAGTCTTTATATTTGATGTATAAAAATAATTAGTGACAGTTATGATTGCGAAATTAGTCAAACGCACATTTGATGACATCCAGGCAGCCCAGAACGGCATGAGTTCGAGCCATTTTTTTCTGTGTGGTTCTTCAAGTTGTGATGTCGCCCGCCATCACATTTACGTTGTCAAGTAGGCCTAGCCGTCTCCTTTTCGCTGCAGTTTTCTGTAGCTTTAGTTTTTCGCAGACATTTTTTTATAAAATGTTATTTTCGGCACCGCAGAAAAGTCTAACTATTCATCTACCATACAGTTTGAGCGCTTTGTTCTTTTTATGTAATTTTGGGGCATATTCACAGTTTGTGCACAAGAAGTTTTGTTCTTAATATTGTCCTATCACCATCAAATTTTCCATGTGTATACTTTAGAATGTATATATCTTTTATATTTATGAAAGCATTTAAGAAACTTCTGTTAACCCCTTGAAATGCCATATTTCATTTTTTTAATTATTTTAAAGTTAAGCAAGCGTCACATAGATTATTTTTGTTATTCATTGCACTCAGTGGTTTAGAAGGTGTGGATGAGTTTATTTTACTAGGCTTGTTTAAGTGTGATGCCATGCCTAACGTGTGCACAAAAACATGTTTTTTCTGCATGTACATTGCACCAAGAACCTAAATAATCAAGCTATATCAAATCTAACAGCAAATTTACAAAGAAAGGTTAAGCACCATAAACTGTAAAAATTTTATTTTGATAGTGTAAATAATAATAAAAACATTCCCCTGGCACGTGTCCCCTTAAAAGGCCCCTGAAAAGAAAAACAAATTTTTTTGAAACAGTTTGGTTAGGACACGCGTGTCAAAAAATTATTTTACGTGAAAAAAAACACTTTCTTAGAGCAATATCGACGGCGCGAGACGCAATTTGGTTGGTAGTCACCTCCTTTCCACTTGTTTTCTGTCCCGACATTTTGGGCGCGTGGAGGAGCGGTGGATCAACTTCGCCTTCACGTTGAGGTCGAAAGAGCGAATGACCATTCCTTTACGTCATGGACTTTGCACGCAGAATTTCAGATAAGTCTCTCGCCGTCAATACTGCTAAAAAAATTTTTCTTTGCGTAAAATTAATTTTTTTGACACGCGTTCTCAACGAGACTGTTTAAAAAGAATGTTTTTTTTAAGGGGCCCTTTAAATGTTTATTTTGGTCATGATGTAGTTAGATGTTGCAGAAAAGGAGGAAGGAGGCATTCTTTTCTGCATTGCCTCGGTGCAGTAAAAAATATTTTGGAACAAAGTCAACAACGTCAAAATAGGGCTCTCTGTCTAGCAAGGTCTAGGAATGACGTGCCCATTAAATGGGCGCGTCATTTCGTGGTCACACTTAAAACACGTGTTTGTGTAATAGTGCTTGAGTTGCACATGAAACATGTGACCCTTTCATGTTGCACATGCAACCTTGTGCAATCATTTCATGGTTGCACATGGTCACATATTTGCAAAATGCGACCATTTCATGGTCGCACTTTGCACATGTCGTGAGATGGGTGGAACTTAGTTTATCCCCATGAACACACAGCCAGCAAAGGACTCTCGAAGTCCTCTTCTGCACCATTTTGTCATAAAGAGGCACACATGATGCTGCACAATCATTGTTGTCATTGGCGTCTAAGAAAGGGGGCACAACAACAATGCCTCTGCAGCGTCGCACGTGTAGCTCTCCTCAAAGATCACCCATTTCCATCCTCACACCATGCGTTCCACCTCCGTGCCATGCATTCCACTTCTGCGCAGAGGTGGTATCCCTGGTCGCCGACATGCACCGCTGCGCATCGAGCGTCGTCGACTGCTTCAGCGCCAAGGTCGGCCCAGAGAACTCGCCCGGCGGTGGGCACCGAAGTGGCGGTGCGGTGGCTAACGCCGCAGCCGCGCCGGCACGCCTCTGCTACGTGGTGGGGCAGGCCCTGCGGGAGTGTGCGGTGGCAGCCTCCAAGCTGCTGCTGCTGTGTGACCTCTTCTCCCGCCACAAGCACCAGCTCTCGCGCGAGGAGAGGCGCGACCTCATCAAGTACTGCGTGTCCAGGTGAAAGGGCCTCGTCTGTATCCTGGGCATCGCACATTTTAACTAGAAGTGTTTTACAGTGGAGTTGTTAAAGGCTAGTTTCCCCAGGATTGTATCCGTCAGTAAACAAATGATGACACAGAAGTTTGGACAGCTACTGCCATTTATGAGTGATGGTGGCAACCAGACAACCGGCTTGCCGGTTGTCTGGTTGCCACTGTCACTCATAGAGGGCGACAACCTTTCGAGCCTTTCCATTTTGGCTTGCCGACTAGTGGCTCGCCATTACTTCATTCTTACCATAGTACAGCTTCCCTGGTCTTTTATCTTCACCGGAGTGGAAAAGCTGAAATTTTTTTTGGCTGGGTGTTCAGCATTGGGTGAAGCCCTGATAGAAGCATGGCCAGGAGGCTCGACGCCGATTGGCTGACGGATGGGAGAGGAGGAGTGAGGTGCTCGATGCCGATTGGTTTACAAAGAGGTTGTGTGACCAGAAGGGTAGGTGAGGAGGGGTGAGGTAGGCGAGAAGGAGCTCGACCACTCGTGCGCACTGAGGGAGAGGGGCTCGAAAGTGTGGAAAACTTTGGAAAATCGCCAGCTTCATCAGTTTGATTAGTGATAATACCGCTTCATTCTAGGAACAACTATTGAATTTACTCACGGTACACGTTAAACTGTCTGATGAAGAGTGCCTTGATTGTAGGCATCTGGTGTCGGGAAACTCTAGTATCGCTAAACGTTTGTGATGCTAGGACGTTTGACACATGCAACACAATGGCCTAGTAATTTGCCATAAATTTCTTTTTAATATTATTTATTTATGATTTAGAAATACTGCCAGCCACCATTGGAAGCCAAGGCAAGGGCGAGCGTATAAAAAGGAAGGCAAAAAGAATGCAGATTGAGATCTCTCGCGGCACTGCGAGCAACACACAAAAAACAGTAGGCTATCATGGCGGAAAAAGTTGTTGGTTGAATCATTGTTGGCAATGATTCCACGGTAGATGCGTTTGTAACGCTCTCTGGCAAGCTGTCCCGGTCGTTGATCATACTTGCGAAAAATACCAGCATCGGTGCGACGTCCGCCGTCCTTACAGGAACTAGCAGACGCGGAGGTTGGAGCAATGGTGCCTGGAGCGCATCATTGACTGGTGTGTTAAAGGTGAACTCCGCCGACTTTTCGAGCTACCGAATCCAAGGGCATAATCTGAATGTGGATGGCTTCCTGATTCTGAAATGCTATCTCGTTCTCCCAAATTGACTCTAGTTAATTTAAAAAAGTGATATTTTGTTTGTTGCCGAAACTGAAACATCGTTCTCCCTAGGTTTTTCCCAGTTTTCCCCACCGCCCAAGTGTGACGTCACTTGTGTGCAGCGAGGCACGCTGCCGGCAATCAAGTATGCTCGCGCCTGCCTTTCTCGCGTCTAACGGCAAGAAAACCTGGGCGTTCGTGCTGTTTGAAGTTGATAATTATATATATTTGCATAAAGTATGGCCTTGGTCTACGTGCACAACTATAAGAAAGTAAAAAGAAAAGAACAACGGGAGCAATTGGAATTTTTATAAAACCGGTTTTGCAACTCGCTACGCTCAAGCCGCGCCTCACTAGTTTCGTGATATTGCTGGTGGATCTGTTCCCTTTTATTAGAAGATGGCTGGCGAAGAAAGGTCGAAGAGTCACGCGATACATCTTTTGATGAATTGCCAAAGCACCGCAAGAAATGCTCGGAACGTGGGTACAGGTGCCCCACACGCTCGTATCACCTGAAGAAACGTGCCATTTGTTTTATATTTTCTTTTGAAAAGTTACTGTTGCAGGCATCAGCACGTGTAACTACTCTTGTGGCATCAATATGCTCCTTGGTGCTTAAGTAATTTAGCAAGGGATCTGTAGACATTTCTGAAAAGCGCTTCTGGTCGATGCCATTTTCAGCGTTCGTGCGTGTGGCGCATACATTGCTCGCCTTCCAAAGCGATGAACATTTGCGTGCTGGGCTGGGACCTAAGATATGTAGACTTTCTCAAAAAGAATGAAATGTTAAGAATGGAATGAACTGCATTCGTTTAGATCAGATGGCAGGTTACTGATCATGAAGATTGTGTTGAAATGACGATTAAAAGAACTTCACAACCACCAAGCCAAACATCAAGGTGCAATGGAATGCATATAAAATACACAAATACACTGTTCATCTCCAAATAAAGAATATTTGCTTGAAGATACAATAGTGTGTGAGGTACAGAAAGACATCATAAACCTTTTAATTCAATAAGTTAACAAAAGTTAATAAAAAAATGTACCCGTATTTTTTTCTTTTTACTTTTGCGGTAGAATGCAACGCGTTCAAACGCCCATCCACGAGAGCACATGGGAAGGGGGTAATTCTATATAAGATTTTTTTTAAGGTTAAGTTGGTTTAGCACAGTTTTCATCAGCTGTAAATTGGCATGCTTCCCTTTAGCACCATAATTATTTTCATAATTAAAAAAAAAAACTTCTCAGCCTTATATAAAATTTCTCCGCAATATAATAAATTAAAAACGTTTTCATCACTTCTGTAGCGAATATTGCACGCCAACCATTTGACAAACCAGGCAAGGCTCTATCGTATATTAATGGAGCTCAACACCTGCTTCATGAACCTCTGTAATAGCAGAGAGGAATAGCAATATGTCGAAAGTCATGTCTAAATTCAGTCTTGAACTTTGTTTAGACGTTTCACTTCTCGTCTTCAACATATCGGCCGCGTGAGTGGAACTCCGAGAGTAGATTCGACGTCCGAAACAAATATAGTGTTTGTAAAAAAAAAAAAAAGAAATCACTCAACCAATTGTGAATAACAAATGTGACTTTGCCAAATGTCGACTATGGTGCTAGTGTACTATTTTTTCTCAATATTATTAGCGCTCTTTGGACGGATGTCATAATGGCCACAGCTGGCCTGAGTTTGTGCTTGCCGCTCTTGAAACTGTTCCAGCTGCTGAAGGATACTCAGCTCGCAGCTATAAAGTATTCCGAGCAAAAGTGAAAATGTTTCACGTGACACTAGTTCTCCTGGCACACAGCTCGCGCAAAAGCACCTTGACGTGGCTGGCCTCCATTGCTGCCGGGGAACGTTTTTTTTTTTTTTTCTGCCATGAAAACAAGGGTAAAAAAGAAGCTTTTTCCCGGCACTGTTTCGACAATCTATTGCGGAGCACAGATTGCTACCCATTGCATAGGAACTTGCAACCTTGAAGCTGCAAAAAAATTATCTCGATCGCTGGCGTCCGGAAAGCCACTTCGCAGCTGCCCGAGTCGCTTGTCCGCCTGCACATGTGTGACGTATGCGGGTAGGGAAAAGTAGGGATTTTTTATTGTTGCCAGTAGAAAGTTGCCCCCTGGGACCCTCGCGGCCGGCGTAACTTGAAAATTTAATATTTTCACGAAAAAATTTTATTTCTTTAAAATATTTTGGTTATCTGATAAGAAAGGGTTATTAATGCGGTCTGCAAATTTCCAACCAAATCAAGGTCTACCAAAAAATTGGCGGAGTTCCCCTTTAAGTGCCCTACACCCTGTTGGGAAAATAAATTTAATTGAATTGAATTGAAGATGTGGGTAGACACACTAGTGTGAGACACATCCGAAGCACAGCACCACAACTTGTGGCTCATGAATACGTGCCTCGTGTTGGCATTTGTTGAACGAAAATGTATGGTTCTTGAGAGCGTTTTGCCTTACTTGCGTCACTGGCGCTGCCTTGCAGGCTACCCATCTTCATGAACCAGCTGCAGAAACTGCTCGAGGCGGTCAAGCGGTCATTCGGGAACCTGTCTTTCACGGAGCGCACGGTCATCGCGGCCTACGTCGTACCCGAGGTGGGTCCGAAGGCGCCCATTACTGAGGATCTCTGGCGCCGCCATCTTGGCGTTGAGTGTACTGTCGAACTCTGTCGCTTCTCCTGGATGGACATCTCGAGGTTCCCCGCTCGGTGTCCAAGTTGAAGCATGGAGGCATTCAACTTGCTGGTGTCGGAGGGCAGCATATTACCAGATTCTTTTTGTAGCGTTAGCTACACTGGCCGAAATTGAGCAGTTTCGTGTGGCCTTCATAATGGGCCGTGCTCATTATGTGAGCCGTGCTCATTATGCGGAGTGCGCGGCAACAGAGCTCCGCATAATGAGCTCGCATATTGAGTGCGCAATATTGAGCACGGCTCGCATAATGAGCACGGCTCATTATGAAAGCCGCGCGAAGCCGCCGCCGTGCACCGTGCCGCTGCCGCACGCTCCGCCGCCGCTGCGCTTGCCTTGCCGGTCTGCCCATTCCAGAGGAGTGACGTCACAGCCGTGGAAGACGCACTGGCGCCGCCGCGTGCCCAGCTGTGCGCCTCCGTTGCGCAGTAGCCAAGTCTGACGCTGCACCGGAGCCGCTTGATAGCACCTCTCATTTTGTGCGTATAAACTCATGCTACGTATATCCTGGCATAACTGAGCCAAGCCACCGCAATTGTTTGTTGCGACTCCACCTCGTGGTAAGGAGGATGAGCACAAACTATTTGGAAACTTTTTAGGGGCACGTGAGATTTGGGTGATCAGCAACTTGATCTTGATCCAAACTGACACAAATTCCAGAAGATGAGAGAGATTGATGGTGCACTGAACAACTCCGATATTGCTAGTTATACTATGTATTGATCTTTTGAGATTCAGTTAAAAAAAAAAAAACACACTGAAAATCACCTACCCCCTTGCCAAAATGGCTGTCATTAGTTCAGAATCGTTGAAAATTTCTCACACAATTTGTTTTGCTACTTTATTATGGTAGACTCTCATTAATTAAATCTCTAGGAAGCCACAAATTTTCTTTGAATTATCAGAAGTTTGAATTATCAAAACTTCATCTAAATATGCCACAAAATAAAATTATGATTTGCTATATGAATGGCTACACATACAAAGCAGATACTCAATGATTTCCTCTACATAACCCTACTGATCGGGGGCAGGTATGCCGCACGAGAAAAATTTGTGAAATATATGACATAGGTTTATTTATCCCTCAAAAAAGTTGTTTATCGTGGACTGTTTAGACAGCACATGACAACTCAAAACAAAATTAAGATTGTTTATTGGGCCAAGAAGTTGTCTAATGGGAACTATTAAGCAGTGGACAGAGGAGCAATGAAAACGGGCACCGCGCGGGAGTTTTCACAGCAACTTGCACGGAAGCTGTGACGTGGACCCATGCCGTGCCACCATGTCGCAGCATCTGCGCAAGTTGCTATGGAAATTTCCGCGCGGTGCCCGTTTTTATAGCTTGTGGCACCCTGCTCCAGCCCCGTTGAGAGCGCTTTTCACCGAGCACCCGTGCACTGTGGAGAAGCAGCACCCGCAGAAGCAAGCTTCGCAGGTGTTGCCTCTTGAAATTTGTTTGAATCAACCAAAAGTATGAAATATCCATGTTTGAATTAGCGTGAGACTACTGTGCTTTCAACCCTTCTGAACCCGGGCCTAGTTTGCAGCATACAGAACCCATGCAAACGAGGTTATTTACAACGTCGCCGTTGCCTCATTATTTGGACCATCAGTTGTTTGCGGGCATGGAAATAGAGACGGAACGACGATGGCACGATGCCAAACGTTGGCCCGCGCAGATCGAGTCTTCCCTGGACTCGCTGTTCCAACTGATTGCGGAGGCCAAGTGTGCCCTGGACCTGATCATCAGCCGGATGAGCAACGACAAGGGGTGCTCCGCATCCGCGGCCTCGGACTCCGAGGGGAAGGCCACCGTCGGACAAGTCCTCAACCGGTCCCTCAGAAACGTGAGCGGCTCCCTCGAAACCGCTGTCGTTTCACGGCGAAACCTCTAAAACGTCGCAACCAAAGATCCCCAGACCATCCGGCGCAGCTTGACCTTGGGTTACATAAGCAGCCCTTTTTTGACGAGGGTTTGATTCTGTGGTGCATCATAAATTTGCTGATACAAATTTGTTTTGTCACAGCACGCCACCTTTGTTGGTACTTGTTCAGTGAATTACGCTGGTACGTGTTTTTAATGCAAAAGCATTAACTGTCTCATGGAGCGAGCCAACGTCATCAGCTTTTAAACCGTGCCAAAAGGTACTATGAATCCTTTCTCCAAGTGAAGCCAGCTCCCAGCTATGAAACCACGCGCAAAGCTAGCCAACGGGACCAAAATTCCCGATCCCAAAGCAGCGGAGTAAAGCTGATGGATTTTCGGCTTCAATCTCATTGGCTGGTGTGCGTCAACGAGGCTACCATTGGCCGGACACGCAGTGCCATGGGATGGCCGCTCGTTGAAACTGACGCTGCACGTTAGTTTCAATGACCGGCCACCCCATGGCGCTGCGCGTCCGTCAGCATGCCAATACGAAACGTCCAAGGTCACAGCGGCTCTCTTTTCGCCGGCAGAGCAGAGTGGAAGAATGATGTACATGCTTTCGCATTCACAACTCATGAGAGGTGCTTAGTTGTACCTCGAGCCTTTTCTGAAAAAGTCTCGACTGTACAAGGGTCGAGTTATGTCGATGCCTCAGGTTCCAGTACTAGAAGCACAAGCAACTTTGTTTTCCTACTTTCATGGCTTTAATACGCGAGTGCTTAATAGGGAGAGTTTCCGCCGGTAATCACCTAGTGAGCGAATTGGGTACTGGTACTTCGGAAATTAAAGATTTATTTCTTGTTCCTCCGGAGAAGTGTGGGGACAAATGGCACAGGGGAGACGAAATTAGGACATCAGATCAGTTGCCGTAGTCTTTATCCGCATCCCTTTTTGTTCTCTGCTTGTGTCTGATAACATCCAGGCTTATGACTGACCTGCTAAAACCCATAAAAAAACAGTTTTTTGTCCCCGTTTTCAAAATGCTAAAATTAGACTAATGGGAAGTCGTCCATCGCAAAACTCATCACGGCATCATAAAAATCTTCTCTCTCTCTTGTCCATCATGCTTGCAGTCCCTGAACGTGCGGGAACTGGTGAAGCTGCGCAGTTTCTACGAAAAGGTGTTTGTGACCTTCATCAGCCTCATGCGGAAAAAGTGAGTCTCGCTCGTGCCTACGTCCTCGTGCCCGTGGGGCCGGCCCGCGTTTAATGATGGATGTGCGTCGGATGTGCAGGGAAAGCTTCTGCGACATGGGCAGTGGGAGCAAGATCCGGTCGGTTGCGAAGAAGTTGGAGCAGTTCATCGATGAGGTGGGTCCATGTTGATCCTTTGGAAATTAGGGCATTTGCAAAAAAAGCTTCACAGTCACTTCGGACACTTGCCATGTGTGATACTTCCGCGATGTAGTGACAGCTCAATATTTTAACCCTAATCTTGAAATGGAATTCTAGTTCATAGTCACTTCTGATAAATCTAAACCCTAGTGGCAGTCCGCTATCTTAACCTTAAGTTCAAAATAGAATTCTAACATCCACGTAAAGAGCTGCTTTTTATTTTTTGGGGAGGCTCGTTGCTGGAAAGAAGTGCCCTTTCTTTTTACCCAGACCGGTGCACCGATGATGTTGTGGCTTTGCCACAGGCCACCCGTGTTGTGAGGGAAGTTCGCTTGTCAATGTGGGAGAGCCCTCTCTAATAAACTTTTAAGATGTAATTTTAGAGCGAATTCGAAGCGAATAGAGGTTTTGGCCCAATGTTCTCTAATCGAATATCAAATAGTTTTTTCTAAGCCTTGCATTGCTGTTGCACCATGTTTATATGAAAACCCAGCTAAACCTGTGAAGGTTGTTTTCAAGCTTCACTTGTCTATTTATTAGCTAATTTTAATATAATTATAATTATCCACCATACCTAATTGAGTGGATTTACAAATCTTGACATCTACAAATATTTTTTTATTAATCTTTAATATAAAAACAGAATTAATCATGAATGATGAGCACAGGTTTTCAGGGCATCTCTGCCTTGCATACTCTTGCATAACAGCGACAGTTAATTTTGAAATATTTACTGCAACATAAATATCAATGCTAATGTTGAAGCTTGGGTGAGTTGGTACATACTTGAGAATTGAAACAGTGCAAAGGACGAGAGACGGGGTGAAGGACAGACAGTGCACTGAACTGTGGCGACACGGACAGAGCACTGAACTGTAGATATCAACATTAACGAAGTTCCCATTTCTTTTTAAATACACCAGGCACGCAGGTGCATCATCCCGCTTTGAAAGTGGGCTTTTCTCCCAAATATGCAATTGCGACATTCATGTTTTTCCAAGTGTTGATGGTGGCGGGTTACCCTATTGAGGGCGCTTCTTACTGAGCACCGATGCACTGTGGAGAAGCAACACCTGCGGAGCTCGCTTCTACGGGTCTTGCTTCTCCTCAGTGCACCCGTGCTCGGTGAGAAGCACGCTCAACAAGGCTAAACCATCGTTACCAACTCTTAGAAAAATATGAATATCGCAGTTCATCGCAAAGCGGATATCGAATAGTGCACTATTCGAAACTACTATTCGAAATTTTGAATATTTGCACAACACCACATAATTTACAAAACAAAATCCGAAGCACTTTTTCGTTTGAAGGTGAAATTAAACACTATAAATCAAGATTAGAAACTTGAATAGTCATAGAAATGGTTACAATACACTACTAGGTATTCGATTTAATACTTTGTAAAGAATATCTGTAAAAATTCAGTTTAATATAAGCAAGTTTAGAATGTTTGTTGAAAAAGTTAGAATTTGTCTCCATTTGAATCTATTAGAAAAATTTAGAATATATTTCTGGAAAGCATTCAGACCTACTTGAATCATGCTATAATTACTATACTTTAGAACTGGAGGACTGGGGTGTGTTTGTGCACTCTTGCTAAGCATGGGAGAAACTGTGCTCACCCCAACTTCGGTGTTCTCCATTTTTTACATCGAAAGTTTGCTTTGAATGGCCTAGTTTGAAACAAGGGAATGTGAATCTTTCTGGCGACGCAGATTCCCATGCTGCTTCTGCGCATCGAAGAGCTTCGCTCGGCGGTCTTGGAAAAGCAGAGCTGGAAAGAGTGGAAGTTTCTCTTCAAGCTTGGCACTTCCAAAGTGGTGAGTCGCACTCGCCGTGCCCGCTTACGCTCTCGTCATCTCAAAGCTACACAGGGGAGGTTCTTGGCTTTTAGAAACCATACCTTGATCTACATGCTTTCTAGGTTCAAAAGTTCTTCCATCTGTATCTCCATGTGTGGCCTCCCCTATTTAAAACTTTGACAAAAGATTTTGGTCCGAGGAAAAAAGAGAACTTCACCTCTTTCCCACAGTATGGTGGCAAAGGCAGCGGTAGCACAGCATGTATTCAAACCAATCAAATCAGTTTTATTCACAAAAAGGATTGATGCAATTGGGTGAAAAATGCAGATGCATCCGTAGCCAGTCGGCTAGTTCGGGTCCATTAAAAATACTATTTATTACATAAAGTGAATCAAGGAGCTTAACGAAGCAGGACTGGGATATTTAGGAAACAATATATAAAGCACCTGATGTCTGAAGCTGCAGTAATTTACTGATCGAGGGATGATCAAGAGGGTGAATTTGATTTAAGAGAAGAGCAGAAGGTATTTTTAAGTGCTTCGTTGAAGTTATGTAGATTGCAAATTTTTGTACCACGGAACTGAATTCTTCTTTCTCCTTATGCATTATGAAATTGTGGAAGGCTAAAAGGCCAGATGAGTTAGCTCTAGTGTTACGAGGACCCTTGTTGTGTGGTGCTTCTCATGCATTTCGTGCCTCGGTGGCTTAAACGTTGCGGAGCTTAGCATCTCCGAAAGAAAATCCTTCTAAAGCTAGTGCTTCAGCAGGGGTGGAATGCAAAGTTTGCATTCCCCACTGTCGTGCAGCCCGGCTTTGACCCTGCTACTTCTCGTCTTCCCATTTCCTCTGAAGCATGTGGAGATCCTGTTCTTTAACATTTTTCTGTAATTTGTGGCCTATTATATATTAATTTTCACCTCTACTTTCAAGTTCTTGTGCTAAGCACAATCATAAGCACAGTTTTTTTCGATCAATTGTGGTTTTCAAGAAAACCTTCAACTTTATCACAAACGTTTCTGCCCAAATTTGTTCACAGCACCCCCATCAAAAAGTATGACACAAAATATAGGAGTGTGTTACAAAGAGAAGAGGGTGTGGCAAGACTTGTTTTAATTTTGGCATCATGCTAGAAAAAGTTGTCTCAAGTTGAAAGGTTTCTGCTTATAATTAGAAACAAGTCATCAAAGTCTCTGCCAATTAGAGAATTTTGTAGTTGATGTTTCCCAGGAATAGTAGTCTCGTCGCACCCTTCGATATATCAGGTATTGAACGCCGAATAATGTATTCAGGTTCAAGTTTTGGACCTAAAGATACCGTGGGCAAAACTTTGTGTCGTGACAAAAAAAAATGAATTCCGAGAAAACGGGACAAGATTTCCCAACAGGCTTACGAATAGCATGGACACAAAGCTTTGAATCAATGTAAATATATATAAATGTGCCTTTCCTGAGTCTAGTACTTGCAATACGTTTTGTTTGTCACTTATAGATGAAGAGAAAAGAAAATAAATAAAAGGTAACTTCTTTTTTCTATTTTTGTGTTTCAAGACCAGGGTCTCCCCTTAAGATAACAAGGCCATGGCTGCTTCAGCTTTCGGCTGGAATTCACGTTCAGTCAGCGCTGGCATGAATTCCAGTCGAACGCCGACGCGGCACTGATACGATGCTCATTCATCACGGGAGTGCGTCACCGGAAACTGTTGGGTGCCAGCTGGCCGTACAGCATGTCTTCCGTTAAAGAACGACCTCGAAACCTTTTACAGCGACAGCTGTTGGTGAGAACCTCCCTCGAGGATTACGTGGCGGTCCGCCACAAAAACTCCCGCCAGCATCGTCAACCATATTGTCAATCGTGCAATCGCTCCCAGTTCTGCCGCTTCTGGGAATCCCTGCTGTGCCTGCCTCCGCTGTAGTTGGCACACTGTTGGGCTGGTGCATGAGCATGACCATCCGAGACCGGCATCGCCTCTCCTTCTCTGGTGCTCGCTGTTGAGGTTGGGGGGGGGGGCAGAAAGTACCAGCAAGATTGCCGCCGTGTGGGCAGACCTGTGGACCTTCAAAAGTCCGTGGCAGGTCTGAAGAATGCGACCTTTGGTTATGGCGTGTGAAGGAGATTCATTGTAGACGGGGTACGGATCGGGAACGGAAGCGAAACCAAGCTGTTGCTGCGACACGTGCATTTCGGTGCACCTTTGTTCGGGAGGCGAAGCCAGCGACTTCGTCGTTCGTTTTCGTTTTGTTCACTGACGGCGGTCGTCGTGCACTTGCAGACCTGGGTGCTGAACAAGCTGGTGTCTCACCGTTCCACCCTGAAGACGGTGGTGGCCCACTTGTGCGACCTGGTAGCCAGGGACCAGTTCACCTCGGCGCTTGTGCAGCTGGGAGTCTTGACACCTGCGTCCGGGCAGCCGCACCAGAACGGCGTGGAAAACGACGATGCGACGTCAGCGCCGGTTGCAGCGGCAGTCTCGCCCGCTGTGGATTCCTTGCAGGCGAGTAGCCTTCTCTCAATTGATTAATGTTTAAAGGCTCAAGAGCACATGCTAAAAACTGTTTCCTAATTGCTTGATTGATTGGTCGAGGTTTAGTGAACCAGAAGCCGCTAAGGCTCTGATGTACCAAATGAGCTTTGGCTATGATATGTCAAATGCATTAATTTGATTGATTGATTGATTGATTGATTGATTGATTGGACAGGTTTTAATTGCCCAAAACCAACTAGGGTTATGATCCACTAAATACCCTTCATTGTATGATGATGCTTTATATTTCATTAGCACTTTTAATATCTAACATGTGAATGCCTCTTTTTTTTTTTTTGCATTGGCTAGCAATGCGCTTTGTTTCATGTTTATTTCATGAAGTCTGTCTTAATAGCCACAGTTTTCTGTGTCTATGAGCATTTAATTGCAACCTTCTGATATTAGTGTTTTGGTTATCTGGCATTACTTGCGACAGATACTGCCATTGTGCTCGATGTATGCATAATAAGCTTTTTCTTTTGTGATGTTGCTTTTTTTGTCTGCACCACTGCATGCATAACGACAAAGCCAGTAGAAAGAACCTGAAAAAGAATCTCCTTGATTTTTGGCGTGCACCTGTCGTAACCGGCTCGAAACATGGCGGTGACGTCTCCTGTCGTTTCAGACGGAATCGCTGGAATCCCTGTGCGTTCCGCCTCCGGCCAGGGATAGCCGGCTGGCCAAGGACAGTCTGCAGTTGCTGCTGGACGGCAAGGACACAGACATGTCCTTTGAGATTGTGCCACCCGTCGTCCCCGGTGAGCCACGGTAGCGCTTTTTGTTTCCCCCGTGTAAATGTTTGGGTTTCGGATTCTGGGGACGGAAGTCCCGGTACTGCGGTGGTCGGATCGTATTTTGTTGCATTTTGTGTCTTCTGTCAAACTAGGGTCAACCTTTTCAATTTACGGTCTTGTCCCCGTTGTCCCCGTCAAATTTCAATCTCAGTCCCATCAAAGTACAGTCTCCACCCCCGTAAGTACTATGTGTTCTGACGGAAACCACTTTTCGACAAAATGAGGCATAATGAGGTAGGAAAAGGGGCGGAACTTGACCACACACTGGCCAGTCGCCGTCTCGCATGAAGCACGTGATGTTTGGTTGGCTGGTGCCTGGTTGTACATGTTTGGCCATCTTTCCAACGGTTGTTCATGCATGTGCACAGCCCAATCCAAACTCTTGTGATTATGACACGTTTGAGCCCACTAAAAGAGCCCTGCAAGGATGTTGTTCTATGGTCATTGGTGAGCTGGATACAGATGTCTGGGTGTGGGAGTGACACACTCATAGAAAATGGTCCCGGCAGGGCATGCAAAAACTGCCACACCAGTGGTACAAAAGCATTTCGCTTCAGAAGGAATACGTCTAGAGGCTGACATACCCACCGACCTCTAAGTGGTTGGTATCTGCAACAAAAAAAATAGGTGTAAATCATAATGGTACACTTCTCGTAGCACGTACGGAATGGAGAATGCACCTATTCCATTTGCTGTCACAGTTTTACTGGACATGTGCTTGTCTAACCCTAAGAAAAAAAAACTGATATTGTAGTACAGTTTTTAGGCCAGATGTTTTTGAATATTGATTGACTTTGGAGATTGAATGCAATTTTGCCATTTGAATATACTTTCAAATTGAATTTAATAGAGCTATAGATTACATGTGTAACTTGTACAAGAGTATTAACGCTTGCCTAAATAGGTTCAAAAAGCAAATCATCCTTTTTTACTAGTGTTCCTTAACAGTCATTTGTATATAAACAATGCTGCAGGGTGTAATCAGCAACATTGTTTTTAAAACATTTGTTTCAATTGAAAGAAAGCTGCAGGTCAGCTGTTTTCATTTGCCATTTCTCTTCTGGAGGAGAGGTACATAAATTGTGATTGATTGATTTGGATGATTGATGGTGATTATGATTAATTAATGATGATGATTCTTGGTTGATTGTGATTATTATTAAGATGTATTGATTGTGATTATAATTGATTGATTAAGTGTGACAATTATGATTGATTGATGGTCATTGTCATCATTGATTGATTGAGTGATTGATTGAATGATTGATTGTGATTATTATGATTACCATAGATTGATGATCTGATGCGTTCAAATTCCTGCTTGAAGGTTACGGAGGCGAGTCCAGTCCAGAAAGCGGAGGCGACGCACTGACAGTGTCGCACCGTCGAATCGAGGCCCATCGGGTCGTGGTGGCAACACGCTGCAACTGGTTCAAGAAGGCGCTGCTAAGCGGCATGCGGGAATCCATTGACAGGCAAGTGACGGAAAGTGCGGTCTAGTTTTACCACTAATAAAATTAATATTGATGATAATGAAATTACTCGCATCCCTCTGAGGTGCGAGACCCAGCAAAGCCAAAAGAAGAGTAACACTAATGTTGCCCCCGGCACCTCCTATTGGCAGTAACAGCATCCCCCTGAAATCGGGAGTTGGATTAAACCAGGGGTCAGCAACCAGCAGCCCGTGGGCCAGATTTGGCCCGCGAGGTCATATGATACGGCCCCTGGCACGCTACCAGAAAGCCCCACACATACATTCATACTCATACTCTCAAGGACTAATGGAGCAAGAAATATGGTTGGGTGCAAACCTTGTACTCGGACGTATTAATTCTGCAACAGCACACCAGGGAGTTGTCTCTGTATGTATCACCTATCCGCAGTTGTTGTGCACCAAGGTGAATCATTGAGAATCAATAATTAAGATCATCATGTCCAGCATAAACTGTACGAAATTACGGTTTTGTACCGTTGCCAATTTGAACAGTTTCTATCACACACGGAGGCTTAGTATGTAAATTCTGGCCAAGCGACTGGTCAGAATTTTAGCCTAAATCGTGTACGCCATTATTACAGAAACCAATTGGACTGACGGAGTTTAGTGTGCCTGATTTTTGGATGTTGGAATAAGAACTGTGTGACCTTAAAAATTATGGAGGCGGAAGCTGGGCCCCGGGAGCCTCACAAGATGCAGCGTGCAGCACAGGACAAGGCAGTTCACTGTGCGTCATATCGTTCATGTTTAAAAGCTGATCACCCCCCCCCCTCCCGGGCCCTTGTTTCCTATGCGGCCCGCTCCGCCTCCGTTTCGCGGCGGTTTGGTCCACTGCAGCGAAAAGGTGGTTAACCCCTGGATTAAACGAAAGTGAGGTGCAGAAGAATGTATTATATGTGCAGCCATGTCAGTTTACCTCAAGAAAAAACTTTAGTATATTTACTCTGTTGGCTCTTCAAGTGGCGTTATCACCAGCGTTACAAGTCTCACAAAAGTAATGTTGTTCCGTTAGTAAAAAAACACTTGTGCTAAGTTTGTAACATTGGTAGAAGCACCTGAGGTACTTTGTAATAAGGGTGTTGAATTAGTGGAGCTTAAAAAGTGCTGAATTTACTATAAATATTTGAATACATGATATGAATATGAATGCAGTTAAGAAAAGTCACGTTAGGCTCGTAATGGTGATGTAGGCTTTTGAGCTTCTGGTGTAATGAAAATAATGTTTTATTTTTAACACAGAATGTGTTACAGGGACAGTTTTCATGAAATCAGTGTAATATAACGAAGGAGCGCCACAAAAACCGTACCAAGGCCGCTAAGTTAGCCGACTTACGCCTGTAAACTTAAGGCCCGTTCACACTCTTGCAACCGAGTGCGACCGAGAGAGACCAAACCGGTTTTTAAGCCTCTTGCAATCTCTTAGGACCAGCTCCGCTCAGTGCATCCGGTCCCAAGAAGTCTTTCTCGGTCGTACTCGGTTGCAAGAGTGTGAACGCACCTTTAATTAACAATGATTTAATTGAGAGTCATGCCAATTTATTGTGCTTTATTTGATTTAATTAGACCAATTTAATTATTTTGTTTAAATCAGTTTAATGGAATTTGATGTAACTTAATTTATTCAATGTATTTAAATTAGTTTAATTGATTGCTAAATTAATCAATAACATTAATTTAATTTGATTTGATATATGTAGCTATTTCAAACTTAAATACTTTAATTCAGACTAATTTATTTACTTTAAATTAGTTAACAAGTATTAAAGGGAAGATGGGACACTTCTGCATTTGAGAAAAAACAGTTGTATTGCGTTCATTTGGCCTTTAGAATAACAGATTTCACAATTATGTTTCAATGTGATGCGCCGGAGAGCCATAAGAGCAATTTCAAAGTAGGGCTGAAGCCCCGCCTCCCTAGCCTTGGGCAGCCAAAAGATCCGTCGATGACGTCACGTACAGCGGCTGTCTTTCGCGGTTTCTCGCGTTCAACAATACTTGTGCAGCAAATGGTTTGGGTATTCGGGTTCACGGGGCACAAATACACTAGAATTCACCTCTAATTTTTTTCAAGAAGCTCCGTAGCTTCCCTTTAAGTAGTAATTACACCAACTCACTTTTTTAAGTGGATAACTATTTGTGTCCTGCTGCAGATTTTATGCCTCCGACTATCTATAAGATTAAGATACATTGAATTAAAAGTAATTCATTGTGCTTTTTGAGGTGGTGGCTGCGGGGGGATAAAGATGAAAGCAGAACACAGCAAATCTTAAGCACTGACATCGGTAGCTTCCAGAGGAAGAAGCAAGAAGACAACGACAGAAGGGTGGAGAGAGAAAGCAGACGGTAGGTTAGCCGTGTTCGTTTTGCTGCGACGAGTTGAAGTCGTCTGAGCGTTTGACAGCTTTATTTATTCTTATACGATACGCCAAATAAGGCTAGAGAGACGCTAGTTCCAGGCCGTGCAAGCAACGTTTTTTCCACTTCTTCGTGTGTAAAAAAACGTTGCCAGCAATACACCAACATTCGCATCCATGCCCCACCTTTTCGAAGCGGTTGCGATGAGTGGGACCTTTTCCTCCGGATGATTATATTAACTCCACGAGTGTCCGTCGTCGCACCGCAGGAAAATAGTGGTCCACGACACTCACCCCGAGGTGTTCCGGCTCTTCCTGGAGTACCTCTACCGGGGCTGCCTGGACTCGCGGACTCTGGCCACGGAACAGCTGGTGGAACTCATGCAGCTCGGAGACCGTTATGAGGTTCGTGGTTGGTTCCAACTTCTCGCCTTTACCTTCCTAACGTCCCGAGGCCCGCTCACCCACTCGCGTCTGCTTAGACCGAGTTGTGGTCTTTCAAGACGAGAAGACTCATCGGCTTGCTGGCGCCCTCTGCGAGGCAACCCCGGAACCGCATTTTACTAGAGCGAAGGTTTCACGGTATTTGCGAGACCAAATGTAAGCGCTATTTACGCCTCGTTCCCCGATTGTCTCGTGGGCGCCTTTGCCTTGGTTGCCTGGTCCGGTGCAAGCACAACCGGTAATAGTTAGGACTAGAAAGTGCGACTTCCCAAGCTCTAAATGCGGCGCAAGTGAGCTCTGGCAATGTCGTTTCGCTTTGACGGTGACTTCTTGAAATGCCTCCGGAGGACGGAAAAGCATTTTCTGCAATGTCGGATGAAGTGTCGGATGACCGGCAACGACTATTTTAAGTTTTGATATGATTTTTATACTCCATTCACCCTTGCTGAGGCTAGAAGGTCTGGTTTCAGCGCGAGCTTTCTGCCTTTGCTAACACAAGTGTGAAAGTGCAGGCACGCACAACCAAAACACTTCGGAAGTCAGCGAGCTCGGTTGAAAGCGGAGCTTCTGGTCTTAGCTTTAGGGCAAACGGAATATAGGCTAGGCAGAGCCGTATATGTAGAGAGTTTGGCCATTCGTTGGGAAATATAGGAGACAAATGAGGAGGCGCCATTGGCCGAAAGTGGGCTGGGCGTGTTCCAGGGCGTCTTCAGGAATTCAAATGTGACCAACCAGAAGCCGGAAATAATACCCTGGCAGTGGTCGCGAGAAACAAACCTGATAACTGCATTGGAGTAACTCTCGATGGCTGAAAATATGGTACACGTGATGTTTCAATCACGCTCATCCAAAATGATGGTGGAAGAGTGCGACTAGCGGAACGATCGACATAATCCGTACGCCAAACGCCGAGGGTCGGGAATCGGCCGTCCGAGCGGTCACACTCTGTTTGCGCAAAACAGAGTTGAGCGGCGCATTCGTTTCTTACATCTTTCTGCATGATCATGATCAAAACAACACGTGCACCCTATTTTCAACCACGAATAGTTACTATACTTCACTCTTACGCGCTTATTAAAACCATTTACGAACATAGACCTTTGATCAGAACTGTTTCTCGCTACCACCGCTAGGGGATTCTTTTCGGCTTCTGGTTGGTCAAGAGAGCATGCCAAGCCCTCTTTCCGAGTCTGGTGCACGCCCTGGCTCTGCCCGCGCCTCCCCATTGACGAAATCTCTACATATACGGCTCTGAAGCTAGGTTGTGCAAGCATTCCAATTTTTGAATTGTAGTTTCAAATAGTACGCTGTTTGATGTTTGCTTTGAGGTGAACTGCGATATTCATATTTTTTCAAGTGTTTATCTTAGCAAGTTGGCCCCATGGAGCATGCTTTTTAGAGAGCACCGGTGCACTGCTGAGAAGCAAAACCCGTGGAAGCAAGCTCCGTGGGTGTTGCTTCTCCGCGGCACACCGGTGCTCGGCAAGAAGCACATCCCACGGGGCTAACCCACCGTGATCGACGTTTCGAAAAGTACAAATATTGTGATTGCATGCTTCGGTGAAAAGCGCACTTTCAATGTAGGAAGGGTGACGCACGTGTCTGATGTAGAAAGAAGCGAAAAATTTGGGAATGTTGGCATCTACATTGCTGTAAAGTTTTAAAAATAAACTGGGGCTGTTATGCAAGGGTATTTGTAAGGCAGGGATGCCCTGACAACCTGCGTTCATCATTTTTTATTGACTTTTTTTTAGATTTGAAATTGAAGAATATTTGCATGTAGCAAGATTTATAAATTCCCTCGATAAGTCGTAGCTGGGTTTAATAGGTTTAATTTTATGTCAAATCCGTTGTTTACTTGCCATCCCAATGTAGGCATTGAACTTCTTAACGCCGCAGCTGGTAAATGCGAGTTTGATTTGAAAATATTCGGCCAAAACCACTATTCCCTTCAAACTCAAAATCCCCTCTTTGCACATGCCTACTAAAAGTGTTGTTACTCTATGTTTTAGTCGCAACCATGCAACCATCTTTCTGCCAGTATCCGACTATTTTTGCTTGGAGTAGACTTTCCAAAGCAACGGCAGAACTGTTCTCATCAGCACACACATTTTTTCTGTTGTTCTGTCCGCGTCTTGTGATTTTTTATAACGTTATCTGTCACATCGAAATTTGGGGACGAAGTGTTGGCCTTCAATAGTGTGTTTCTTTTCTTTTTTCTCCCAGGTGGACATGCTGAAGCAGATATCAGAGGATGCGCTCAGAGACCACCTGGACGAGGACTCGGCGCTGTTCCTGTTGAATTTGGCTGATCAGCTGAATGCACGAAACCTCAGGGTGACTGCTTCACCTTCTTTTTTTTGCCTCCCCTTAGCAGGGCTTGAACCTTAATTTGACTTTCCCGCTTAAATACGTCAACATGCTGGTGTTAAGCCTTGCGCCTTTTAGTTTTGACGTCTGACATAGCTTGGCCATAAGCTTTTCGGTTTTAACCGAAAAAAATACCGATAAACATACTTCGGTGTAAAAACATGAAATTGTTAAAACTGAAAAACACTGATAAACATTTGTTAGTGTCAAAAAATACAAAATCAATTTAAACCGGAAGATACCGGTTTCTTGAAACTTATGCTCCAGCTGGGACTGTTTTTGTAGAAACCATCGCCTCTTAGACTAAAACTCTTAGCTTTTTATTAGATTTTTTTTCACCAACTATCACCGTTTTTCTCGTCCCTTCGAAGTATGTCATCCAAGTAAACCCATATATTAAAAATGAATAGTAAACACTGACTAGCTTTCACTGATTTCCTTTCTAAATAAACACCATACAATCTATTTCCTAGACATAACCTACCATAATATCCCGAGTCATCGCCCATCCCCGAGCCATCGCCCACCCCATTTTTTGGGCCAATATCGATATCCGAAAAAACACCGAGTCATCGCCCACCCCTTCAAATACCCCAGCGCGGACTCTGCGATCCGCAAACACTCATCCTACCCGAATGAGGCGGCTGCGGACCTTACAGTTGGAGGACCTCCGTGACAAAGTAAAACGAAGGAGGGAAAGACACTTCTTTTTGTTTACGCATTTCCTCCGTGAGCGACCCCAAAGTGGTCGTGTATCCGTGCGAAACGAAAACGATGGAGATAACAAAATAAGAGTTTGTTAACGTAGCCGCGGAGTGTTAGGTCAAAGTCTGTCTCCGCCGAAGTAAGGTCACCGCGAACCCGCTCCTTCTTCCCGCCCGTGGCGACCACGGTTGTGCAATATTTTAGGCAAAGCCAAAGCGTAAATAAAGCGTCGCTGGAACATCCTACACAGACGTTTGCAGAGCGTCCCAACCATGCATTGATAGCCCGCCGTGCACGGACGCACGTATGTACGCACCAAACAAGAAAGTTGCGCAAGAGCTTGCAATTGACAAGGCGCCCGACTTGGCCCGACGCCAAAGTATTTGCCAACGCAACCGCCGGCTTTCACGCTTTCCCAGCATTGCTCTTGGTAGCTTCTTTGGACCGCTCGCTCGCTGGCTCGCTCGTTGCGCCTGGTCGGTTTTTCTATTTTCTTGTGGACTTTTCTTTCTTTTTTTTACTAACTAGGAGAACATAATGGTGACATTCTTTCACGGAACAAACTTTCGTGCTATATGCAGATCGGCGGTGTTTCTAGCGCGTATGCAAGCAACGGACTTCGCTATAGTAAAATATTCTTTCGTGAGCATTTTTTTCTATAAAACAATGAAACTAAATCGAGTTTTGAGTTTGATGTATCTCTTGTGCATCAGCGCTAGATACGCAGAAAAAAATAGGCGTTTTTTTCCGCTTTTTTTCAAGTGTTTGTGCTCACCCACCGAGACATGGCCCACCCCACTTTTTTAACGAATTTCAGGCGGTTGGGGGGTGGGCGATGACTCGGGATATTACGGTATACTATACACTCCGGGAAATACGGTGCTCTGTTCTAGTTTGTGGTGTACGCTCTTGTTTCCCGTGCATTGGGTTTCACTGAAACGTGTTTCTGGTCCGTTTTCCGACGTGTGCAGAACTCAGTTCTGGAGTTTGTGGCCATCAACAAAGACGTTGTGAAGAGTGAGGGCTACTTCGAGTTGCCCAAGGACCTGCAGACGGAGATCATGGAGACTATCACCTGGTTTGAGCTCAGGTTCGAGGCACTTCTCTCTTTTATTTGCCAAGTGGCATATGTGTTGTGTGAAATCTGCTTTCTCATGGGGAAGCATTACTTTCCATGGGAAAAAAATTGCTACTCATAGAAAAGTGGGTAGCTTTTTCTCCCAAATCATTCTTCATGGAGAAACTTATTCCACATTAGAAAGCTTCCCCTTAAGAAAGAATCACTTTTCTCTTTAGTTTGCCGAGTCATATGTTGTAGATGATTGAAAAAACCTGCCCCTCCCCCTTTCCCCTCCCTTAAATTTTTACAAATTCGGAATTTAAGGGGAGGGTGTCACATCCTGACTCCCCCTTCTAAATCCATTACTGCCCATGAGTTACTCCTTGGAATCCGGCTTGAGAACCCACGTTTTGACCGAATAGACGGCCCACACTTCCGCAGGAGTTCCCAGAGGGCGGAGGACACTGCCCCTTTTGGCCGGCCGTTTGAGGTCACCAGCCCCGGCTCGGCGTCTTCCAGCCTGCTCGACATGGACGAGTTTGCCTCGGCACTCAACATCTCGGGCAAGGAGCTGACCGGCAACGGACACGTGAGCGACCTCACGAGCCGCGTCGTGCGACGCTTTATGTTTCGACGCAGAGTCTGTTCGCGTGGCTGGCTCCTAGCCCTCCTGTTTAGTATTTTCGTAACGGAAGAGTGTTGCACGAGTGCTGCATCAGCAATTGGCTGCAACTTGTGTCCTTACCGATTGGCAGTGTTGGGAAGTACCTCAAGTATGTTGTGCTTAAAGTACTACTTGGAGTAGGTTTAGAAAACTTGTACTTTATTTGAGGTGCATTCTCTGAGTGTGTACTTGTACTTTGCATAAAGTATTTTTTCTGGTACTTTCCAAAGAAAGAATAACTCAACTTCAATGTACATTACCCATGTTTTGTCTCGGTGAAATTAGCCTCTTTTCAAGGACCACATGCTCGCGTCCTTGACTTTCCCACTACTATACACGTTTGCAAGTCCGGTCTCAGGGCGCCGCCATCTTCCTCAGTGGGGTGCGCTCTCGGGAGCGGCCATAATCCGATTACGACGCCTTAGCAAGGCTTCGTAATCGGATTATGACTGGTCCAAGCGCACCCCAGACAGGCAAGATGGCAGCGCCCTGAAGCCGGACTTGCAAACGTGTATACACAACTCCTGAGGTCCAGCATAAAGATTCACCAACCTCTAACAAAAACTGGCGCATCGTTGTGGGAATATGCGTTACCGTCTTCCAAGATGTCATTTGGTCGGTTCTGTAAGTGGAGTAATGGCGGCTATAAGACCACTACAAATACATGCCTTATAGGTTGATTGTGTTAAATAGTTTGTCAGCGAGAGTAACACAACTACTACTCTGTGGCCACTTGACTTTATCCAGTATTCGCCGCCATTTCCGAAAACAACTGATGCACCCCCGATTACCCCTGGGGCAATGCATACGAGTTAAATAAACACTGAATGAAAGGGCACTATTAAAATTGTGTTAAAAAGTACTTGCATTGTACTCTGAAAGTACATTCTATTTATTGTACTTTACATCAAGTACATTGCACCTGGTGTACTTACTATTTTAGTTGAAATACCGGTACATAACCTCTCGTTTACTTTGTAAGTTACTTTGAGCACTTTGTGGATGTACTTTACCCAGCACTGCCAATTGGACACAGGATTCGGCTGATAGATGACGCAGTACCCGCGTCCAATCTGCGCCTGGTAGGCAACATAAAAAATATGTCGTGCACTATGGCCTTGTCACCTGTTAGGCGTTGAGTGAGTGCGCTTGCACATAGTATTAGGGCAAAGGAGTTGCAGGCCACTCCAAGCACAACTAGACATACTGGTTGATTGATTAGACGTATTGGCATCATGTGGTGAAGGCGGTGCGACCCGATAAAGCACTATTAGACAAATGGGCGTATCGGTTAATGGGTTTATTGAGTAGACCAGTGGTTCTCGACCATTGATGTTGATGTTTCGGAAATTTCTTGTGAATCGGCGATGATGCAGGACCCTGTTCGTGGTGAGGTTAAGGGTAAGGTATAGGTTAATTATGATAATGATTTAATAAATGCATATAACTAAGGGCTAATATGAAGTAGACTTTACCCATCGACAGATACACGAGAAAACTCGCGCGAAAATTAGTTTCTTCTCAATCTGAAAAAAAAAAAAAAAGACAACTTTTATTGCTGGTGCTTGACTGATGAGGCAGGGCTTAGCAACCCCAAAGGTTTCTTAGACCCCCATTTGAGAACCAAAGGAGTGGACATTGCAGAGAGAGATGAGGCCCACTTGCACTAGTCAGCATATTGATTAATTGACTGCCTCACATCAACGGCGTAGGGCAAAGGAGGGGTGGCATATGTGAACACTAATAGAAAAGTAAATGTGCTAGTTAATTGACTGATTAATTGACTAGACAATATGAACTGAGGGGTATGGCCCAACATTGGGCCTATAGGCATATTGGTTGATTGATTGATTGATTGGCAACATGGGGTAAAGGCGGTAGAGCCAATTTTAACACTAATTGAAGAGTACACACCTTGATTGATTAATCAATTGACTGGTTAGCATTGACAACACAGGGTGAGATGTACAGTCTACTGCAGCACTAATGGCCATATTGTCAATTGATTGATTGGCTGGATAGCATCAACAACACAGGGCACAGGAGGTAAAGCATGTTAGTTAATTGATTGACCTATTGACCAGACAACACAGAGTGAAAGGTGTGGCTCACTCCGGCACTAACCACACACATTGGTCAATTGATTGATCGGCTGCCTGTTATTGACAACACGGACGAAGGACGAGCAGCCCTTTCCATTGCCCAATAACACGAATAACCATATTGGTTAATCGATCGACCGACTGATCGATGGACCGGTCGGCGTTGACAACGCAGGGCGAGCGAGGCGCGGCTCAGTCCAGCAGCTGGAACTCCTTGGAAGAGCTGCCCCTGACCCACGACTCGGCACAACTCGAGGTGTGCGTGGAACAACTCCGCGACGTCGTCGGCGAGGCTGTCCCCCGGGAGGCCCTCGTGCAAGTGTCCCTGGCCGCCGACTACGACGTCAACCGGGCTCTCAACTTCTTCTTCGCCTGAGAGCCTGCATTGTGCTGCAGCGCGAGTCACGGCCCGAGCTGAAACCAGCGGTCGTAGCGAGTTGCCTTTTGTTTGAATGCGGCTGCCTCTCGCATCGCAGGTTTCTGCGTCGGAGAGAGATATTCTAGGTGTCTCTCTCTCTCTCGCGATTACCTCCACGGGTTCATCAAATGCTCACCGCGGCGTCTTGAGTATGATAAATCCTACTTTTACGGATGGAAATGAGACGGACATCGGACTGCCAATTTTGACAGTGTCGGCGTAAGGACGCGACGATTAACAAGCTTCCACCGCGCTTTCTACGCACACTATCGAGACTGTCGCTGGCAGTCAATGATCCCGGTCATGACGTCCCGGTTAGGAGTCGTGCGAGAGAGCCACCGAAACGTCTCATTGCCAATGGTCGCCTCTGCCTTTTGCTCTCTCGCGGTAAAGGCACTCGACAGAGCCACCTTCCGGAGAGATGGGTCGCGAGCAAATTTGTCGCCGTTGTCTAGTGTCGACTTGTGAGAACTTGGGTTCGAGATTTTGCCCTGCAACGAAGGACGGTTCTTGTTGGTCGCTCATGGCGTTGAGGTCGTCGTTGAGTGCATTCGCTTGTGGGCAAGTTTGTCGGCGGATTCGTGACTGGGGTCGCGAGGCCCGACTTTCTGGTCTTGGGTGTAAGGCCTCGTGTTGAGTTTTAAACCTTTGTGCGACATTTCGAGGTCAATTTTAGGGTGTCTTAGGAATTGAGTACCTCGGATCGGGTTCCTCGGTTTGAGGCAGTCTTAACTCTGAAACTATTTTTGTGGTTAGCTTGACAAAGGTCAACAACTTGGGAAGCTCTGTTCCTAGAACCCCCTGAATAGGCGGGCTTGCTACGAGGTAATTTGGATGTTGCGTTGGTTTCAGAAACAATCACGAGCTTTGAGAGCTGCTGCTTTTAATTCAGAGATGGCCTTAGAGCAGCCATGATCAAGCTAGCTGTTCAAGGTCACGATGATAGGCGACTTTCAACGACCTGCCGCATTTTAGATCAATTTAGATAACTTGAGACACTCCAAGAAAATAGTTTGCTGACCGGCACAATGACAACGACACATCTTTAGGAAGTGCTGATGAGAGCTCTATTTACTTGGGTTTTATTTTATCCTCATTTAATTGAAGGACAGAAAGGTTGATGTTTTCCCAGCAGTATGAAGTGGGCAGCCTGCCTGGAACGTATCGGGCCACATCACCCACTCCGACTGCATTTCCGAAGGCCTGATATTTGTCATTGAGGGGAAAAAAGATATATTAAGGGTCGCACATTATCAGGGGCACATTTGCAAGGACTGTAACTTGCTTTACATGAGGTTGGTGTACAGCCACTAAATGTTACATATTTACATTACACATGCATCACATAACTAAACTGTGTACTAGAGGAAGTTTTTTTGTTCTGTTTTTTTATTTCCGCAGCCCAGTGGAAAGCTTTGCTAAACTTCAATTTGGAGATGAGAACATCTTAGAGAGCAAGCACGAAGCTAAGCAGGAGCCCCGCGAAAAGCGTCAAACTAAAATGCCCAAAACACGTCTCCTTGCGGGGGACGGCTTGTTTGATGTGTAACTTGACCTTGACGTGTCCTAGTTAACTTGCAAAGCCAGTGGGGCAGCAGGTGTTGTTGTTTTTGCACTCGCAGTGTTCAAAGCACTCGTTACAACGCGTTTCTCCGTCTTATAGCACGACAATACATTGTTTGTCTCTGTGTGTGTGTGTGAACATGCCTTTTGGAAGTTTTATATAGAACTCTACATGTGCAAGGGAGAACAGAGCCGCTTGAGAACAGTTGTGATAGCACCATTTCAGTCTGTTCGAGGGCGTGCGCTAGCGTCGGCGACGACGATTTAGCATTTCCGAAAGCACCACGTACCCCGTCACTTTAAAGGTTCGAAAGATCACTTACTAGTGCTGTTGTGCTCTGGAGTTATCTCTTAATCTCTCATCACCCCAAGACCCTATCATGTTGGGAATTCTGAAATCAACCTCTCCTTTTGCACACGAAACGCGTAACGTTTGGAACCAAGATTTATTGCAAGGACAGAAGGATACATGCACTGCAGAGGACACAATGATTAAGGACAGTTCTTAACAGCCATGTCTCTACGATTCTTCATTTAATATTCCTCGGGACCATTACCGCCCTTCCTTCCTTAACCCGGCCGCACTTCTACCTGCAATGCGTTGAGTGGTGTTGACATACATAGTCTACCATACGGACGGACAGCATGGTCCCATAAATGTCCCGGTGACGTTCGGGGGAATGAAACGACATCCTGAAGACGTCCTTGAAAGCACGTGTCCTGTCAGGGTATAGCCACTGTTTGAGCGAGCCAGCTTCCTTCGTTTTAGTTACGCATTCGATCAAGCAAATGCGTCCGTGGTGCTCTTTGCTCCGTGGTTTCTCTGCAGCACACAGGTGCAATAGGGAAAAGTATCCTGCCCTGTCGCTTTCCCCGTGGTATTGTGGCGCACTGCGGGAAAGCGTCTCTCTGCGTCACTTTCTCGCAGAAGGCTTGGCTGGTGTCGGAAAGGGATTTGTCTGTTTGGCTGTGTGGTTGAGGTGAAGAGCTCCTTCCTAAATGTTTTCTTTGTGTTCCAACGTTGGGAGACCAGACTGCCGCTATTCGTTGAGCGAGTATGATAGTGTCTTCTGAGTGGCTGTTACCTGCTTTATTTGTCTGTTCTCTTTCCTAAGGCGCAGGCATTGCAAACGGTAGACTACGCCGAGATTCATTTTAAACTCTCAAGGTACAAAGCGCTGTGCCATCGCCACCGAGAGCAGTTGTCAAGGCGAGAACTGCAGGGTTATGTAGAGAGAAGGAAACTCGGTTTTTCATCCCGCATAAATAAACTTTGCGTCGCAGTAGGCTGAAACTCTGTGAGAATGTGACGCTAGCGGTGGTCATAGAATGGAAAAGTTTGAGCAATGACGTTACCTGGATAAAAAGATAGAAAAGAAAAACAATCTCTCGGCGAGCTGACGTCCACCTAAGCCTAGTATTCATCAAACTGAAATTTGAAATTGTGGGTGCCTGTAGGATTTATTTTAGTCAAAGAACTTGTCGGTAAGAACGAAAACAATGTCATCCTTCTAACTGGCACGCTTTTTTCTCTGAAATAATTGCTACGGGACCCTGCGATTTCAAATTTCGGTTTGATGCTGAATATTAATCGGGCCTAGTGGACGTCGGCTCGTAGAGAAATTTTTTTTCTTTTGTATCTTTCGATTTAGGTAACATCATGTGCTTTAGCATTTGATCTCTACCGCTAGCACCACAATCTCGCGTAGTTCCAGCTTTCTGCGATGCGTAGTAGTTTATTTCTGCGGGCGGATAAACCGGGTTTCATTTTGAATGTCTAACCCTGTCTGAGCATCGGATCTGATGGCACCTATCGCTCGGAGCGTGTGACGTTGTAGTAGTACCTGTGTCACCATAAATCGTAAGGATGAATGAGCTTGTGCAGCTTCCAGGCAGCTAACTTTGGCAGGTCAGCCTCTTCTTCTTCTTCAACTCCTTTTTTATTGTGCAGGCATAAGCGTCTCATCGTGTTACCTAGTCTCTCCGCAGTTTTTGGAACTAGGCGGGTTCCGTCATTGCGACGACTGTGAACCGACCAGCCGAACCTCTTACGCGGGGCCGGATGGGTGACAGTTTTTACCTAGTGTCTTAAATTGTCGGTATTGTACCGTATAGATGTTTGTGTGTGTGGTTTGCTTTTATTGTTGTGCGTATGTTCTGCCTCTTTTTTTTTTTTTTTTTTTGCTGGCAAAGTTTTTTTAAGTGGGATGCACCTTGAGCTGTTCGGTCACCTGCAAACAAAAATGGTCATGCTCGTATCGACGGAAATTGGAAGGCTACGACTACTTCAATGTGCCTCACTCTGCCGCCATATGACGTGCTACTCTGCAATGTGAAAATGGTCACGGCACTTGTAGGGTGCCTGGACAGTTTTTGTTCGGGCCCGTACATCACGAGTCAACGTTTCCGTGTGTTGAGCGCTGTGCTCGAGTTTACAATGCGGCAGAATTTGTCTATTTTTTAGGTATTAAAAGTCTGCAAAAATATAAATGGAGGAAGAAAAAGGCTTGAAAGCTCTTCCTAGCCTAGTCAGAAAAGGAGTTGTGCATTATGAGTTAGTAATTTGAATTTATAGCTCCTTCCCTAGTTTAAATCATCATAAATGACCCACAAACACAGTGTATCGCGAAGATAGCACTGTCAAATCGAAGCAAGGAAATTTCATGGCTGTGCTATCACAAGCTCTCTGACTGTGCTTTAGTGCCATTTTAAACTCCCTCGCTTTGCATACCTCTACAGTCGCAAGCCATTTGATTATACTTTAATGCCATTTGCAGCTTCCCCACGTTACGCATATGTACTTCTCTGCATTGACTTGTTGCACTGCAAATAAGCATTCTGTGTGATGGGTAAAGTTTGCGAAAGAAAGCTCCACAGAAGTATCTCTAAGGGCACCAGAATGATACGGTTGCTTGCAGGTTTTGAGTATGTTCAAATGGAAGTTACTGAGACCTAATATTTAATTTAAATGATCTCAAAAGAGGCACTACACTTGCAAGGAAATTCAATACACTTCTAGTCTTGTTGTCGACTTGTCTATTCTTGCATTGTTCACTTTGGTGTTCATTGATGCCGTTTCCATTTTTGTTTTTGGGGAGGTGGGTTTTTCTCTAGTTTATGCTTATCTTTTTGTTGTCTCTTTTCTCACAGTCGCTTTTGATGCCTTTATACACCTTGTTATCTCGAGGAAATTATTTTATATTTTGTGTGCCCGTGTTTACCCAGGCATTCCGAAGTGATGCTGTGGATTGCTTGAGGGAGTGTTTGCAATATTTTATGCACCCTTTGTTTGCTGTGATATGTGTGTAATATCTTTTAGCAGTGCCATAGTGGCGGCATTATTAAGAACGATAGACTGCTCCACGGCAATAGCATACTTATTTACCGTTGCTTGATTGTTATTTCTAGTTTTCTGGATCACTTGACTTTCTGATTTCTCTTAAAAATGTTTTCGGTGTCGTCGACTGTCCCAGGCAGGAGCCGGTTTACCGTGCAGTCGCGCTTATGGGGGTTGCGTAAAGTTGGCCGTATCACCACGACCCGTTTTATCTTGTCAGTCCCGTCCGGGATGTTCGAAAAGTAAGGTGGCTCAGTATGTTTTCGAAAATTGTTTTCATTGCTGCTTTATGACTCGCCATGCCATTAACCCTTTGAGTGCCAACTTTTTGGGGTTTTTTTTCTCGTGCTGAACGGACATTTCGGTCTCAGTAACACTGCAGCGTGCTCTGTGAAGGCTGTTTATTTGTATAAAAGACACTTTTAGGGGCAAAAAAAAAAAAGAAAAAGTTTTTTGACGTCTGCATGCCTCCAACCCAGGACACATTTCTCGTATTGTAACTTTTTAGCTGTTGTAGAGGCACCTTGACCTCGCACCCCGAGGTCACTCTTTTGGGTGGCCTTCACGGCCTTTTGTTTATTCGACACTGTAACTTCTTTGTTTTTGATGGTTGTCAAATATCAAATTTGTTAGTAATTTCTAGATCTCGATGTTTGGCTTGAAGAGCAAGGTTGACCGTCATGGATTCCTCGTTCTGTAACAACGAAGGAGCATACTGAAATAGAACTTGCCTAAACAAAACAATGACATGCTACCAAAAAGTGGCACCACAAATAGGAGAGTGCTTTTATCGCTTGCTCACACATGCCACTACACATTAAAAAGAAAAAGAATATTGCAAATTAGTTGAGAGGGCCAGGGAGCAAACTACATCCTGGGGCATGGCACTCAAAGGGTTAAACATACTTTCCATTTAATGCTGCACTGTTCAGCATTAAATGCACATAGCAGCACGCACTCTGGGCACGTTTACTTGTGAGTGTAATGCAAAACAGTTAAAAGCAAAAAAAAAAAAAAAGAAACTGGCTGGCTGATTGGCTGCAAGGCATATACTAGTAGCACTTTATTGGAATTCGGTGCATTGTCACAACAGCTCAAGTTGAACCATAACCGAATTCATCCTAGAAAAATGCTCGAGCATTGTCTTGAACATCGTACTAGAACTTCGGTGTGGTTGCAATTCCGTGCTATGCCTTTAGGAACGTAATACTAACTTTGAGTACTTTGATTTCTCGTGTTTGTCACAATGCTTTAATTACCGTAATGTCCCGAGAGATGCCCCAGCCCCAAAAGATAACTTACCCCTATTTTTAGCTTGATTTGCTATTTTCTTTTAAACACCGAAAGATAGCCCACTCCTAGTAATTATAGTGGCCGGATCAATGATGACCTCGACGTAAATGCGGCAAGGTTGCTATGGCGGGATATAAGTGGACATTGCCGACTGGAAATTGTGCTGTCATCTCTGCTTCACTGTCCCTCGCCGCGATAACGAGTTTGGCAGGAAAACATGATCTAAAAATAGTGTTTTTTCAACTTGTTTTGGTTGCACATCGAAAGTTAGCCTACTCCTTATTTTTACCCAATTCGCCCTTGATTTTAGGTGGGCTATCTTGGGATATTACGGTATTATTTCCTGGTAAAACATTCTGTTGCCTTACCCTTCGATTGTCCGTGGTACTTCCAAGAGTTAGGTCAGGGTTATTGGTCTAGCTTGTTTCAGAGTTGTTGCATTAGCGGTGTACAATATAAGTGTTGCAATACTTTTGCCGTTGGTTTAGTTTGAGCCACTAGTCTGCAAAGGCATACTTTTATTCCGACCTCTTAATCGAATGCGAGATTTCTTTCCTCCTAGGCATTCGCTGTCCACTGCATAGACATTGTACATATTGTTGCCTCTGTGCGTGAACTAGCAGCGAATAAACATTATTTCAAAACCTTTATGACCATGTCTTCGAGGTGTCTTTTTCAAGATCAGCTTGTGTCATTGAACCTGGCAATTAATGATGTATCAATACATTACAGCTTATTTTATCGATAGATTGGCGTTACAAAAACAAAGATTTGACCCAACTCTGACATTGATAATGAAAGATGTGCCACCAGGATAGTGCTTAGAAATGAGCGGGCGATCACGTGGGACTATTAAAATCCAATAACGCGTTATACAGTGAAATCCGTTTAGAACAAACCCACGTACAGCGAATTATTGTCGATATCGAACTTAAGGAAAATTTAGGTGAATAAAAATGGATGTAAAAAGTATGTTTTATAACGAACAACATATTGGCTATGTCAAACTTTTTCCCCCGGGAAAGTTTCCGAAAACGCGCAAACAATCGTCTTCTAGCCTGTCCCTTCCCCCAAAAAAGAAGTACCGTAGGAAAGAAAGAAAATTCAAAAAGCTCAAGTTGCGAACATAGTTGAACGAAGAGAAGCAATTCAGAAGGGGAGAAAGCTAAAAAATACATTCTGCACACACACACAAAAAAAAAAAAAAACCCCAAAGCATTTGCCCACGAAGAAAAGGAATTCAAAAGGAGGAGCTAAAAGAAATAAACTCTGCACAAAAAAAAACACAAAAAATGTTTTAGCGAGTTGTTACAAGGCGGAAGTCAAGAGATGTGAAAGAAAGAGAGGTTCTTGCCTTAGAATGAGCTCATCGTGGAAGTTCGTCGTAAATGGTTTCTGCTATATCGAACTACTTGCTATATCGAACTGATCGTAGTGTTTCCTGCTGTTCGTTTTAAACGGGTTTGTCTGTATTTTAAATAGGGGTGGGCGAATATTCAAAATTTCGAATATGAATTGAATATTATAAATTCATTTTTTGTATTCGATTCGTAAACTAAATCTTTGGTAATTTTTGAATATTCGTCGCAACACGAATATTCGAAATCAATCGAATATTCGAGATCGTTTTCACAAGCGAAAGTTTTGCTTTCGTCTTCAGTTTCACTAAGTAAAGCCCATTGGGGGGAGGGGGGGGGGGGGGGACAGTGACATAGCTGCATGGCAGCTTCAACCTAAACTGGTGGCTCGGTGTCGGTAGCGGTAAGCTGCGAGTTTCTGTTCCCTTGCGACTCCTGACTTTTTTAAACTGCTCACTTTCGCGGTCGCCCACCCGTGTTATGGCGGATGGAGGTGTTTGCGGGGAATTGTCTGCGAAGCGGAGAAACGAGCGGAAAACGACACAAAAACGAAGAGAGGGGCGCTATTGGGAAATATTTTGCGAGGGTGACGGCATCAATGGTGAAATGTACTGCATGCGAGTCAATGCTTAAAGCACCCACAGGTACGACAACGCCCCTTGTCAACCATCTCAAAGTACATCCAGCGTTGTTGAAAGAGTGTCGTGAGATTACCGCTGGTACGCCAGGAAAATATCATCCGATGCCGACGGACTTCGTGCGCCGCGCGGAGCCCGTGCCAGAAAAGAGGGTGCAAGCGCCAAATAACAAGGAGGCCGCCATGGTGGCGCTTGATTTACAGCCTTGCAGCATTGTGGAAGACCGCGGCTTCAGAGAACTTCTGACAGAAGCCGTTCCCAACTATCGCCTGCCATCCCGCTCTACACTCTCGCGCGTGCCTGTGCCACTGATGTATGGCGTGAGAAGGTGAAAGCAGAGCTCAACAGTGCCTTTGAAGGTGGCACTACCGCTGTTGGCTTCACAAGTGACATGTGGGCATTGCGCGCTAACGAAAGTTACGTGAGCTTCACCTGCCACCTTCTCACTCCAAAATTTATGATGAAGCAATTCACATTGAACACTCGACACACGGCTGCCAGTCACAGTGCTGTGAACATTGCAACTATGCTGGAAGAAATGTGCCGTGACTGGGAGACACCCAATGAATGTGCGAAGTTCATCATAACGTATAATGGGTGCAACATCCGTGCTGCTGTAAGGAGACTTCCGTGGACTGAAAGAGCGTGCTTCATGCATACGCATCAACTGGCGATTAATGACGCGAGATCCCGTTCGCCGGCCATTGATCGCCTGTGCAAGAAAGTGAGGCATATTGTGGAACATCACAAGTACAGTTCATCAGCCTAGAAAAGGTTTGAGGAGTGCCAAAAGAAAATGGGAAAGGACACACTACGTCTGGTGCAAGACGGGGAGACGAGATGGAATAGCCAATACCTAATGTTGTTTCTCCTTCTGGAACTAAAAAAAAAACAGTCACTGTGGAGCTTGCTAGACTGTGACATCGATGGACTTGATTCATTAGAGTGGAAAGATGCTTCTGAATACATACAGTCGTGCGCGATACGAAGGTGAACGCCGGGTTGTCGACCGCTTCGTGCTATTAGCGCCATGACGCGACTGCCGTGGCAGCCACGTCATGGCGCTGATAGCACGGAGCGGTGGACGGTCCGCGGTGTTCACCCTTGTCGGTGATGGGGAACTGTCGGCCTTTAACGAGGAGGTCTAACCTTCTTGTTAAAGGCTGACGTACAACCTCGGTTTTCTGCAAGGAAGATAATCCTCTTACCGCTCCCCCTTTCCTAAGCTGCGAGGAGACCCAGGTGGGGCAAGGTAAAACGTGGAGAGGATATAGAAAAGGAGGAGGCGGGCAAAAGTGGAAAGCGCGAAGTGTACGTCGGTGTTTAAGATATCAAAGTCTGGCGAAGCTTTGCACCAAATACTGGGCAATACATCAGTGCCAAATAAAAAAGTTTTTTTTTTTTTTTTTTTTTTGCGGTTGGAGGCGTAGTTTTTATTTGGAGGGAGCACCTCCTACCTGACCATGTGCAGCAGTTGATTTCTCTGCATGACAACTTGTGACCTTCCTTACACCTAGTATTTTCGTTTTTGTGTTTTTATCCTCGTTACCACCAGTGAGGCACTGGTGTGAACGAGAATAAAATACAAAAACGAAAATACTAGGTGTAGGGAAGATCACAAGTTGTCATGCAGAAAAATCAAATCTGCAATTCAAAAATAAAAATATTTAAAAGAAAAAAAAGACATGTGAAGATAAAAATGCTGTGAATAAATGCACCGTGCCTTCGACTATTCAACCTTCGATAACATATTCGAAGCTAACTATTCGTATTCGATTCGTATTCGAAAATATTAGCATTCGCACACCCCTAATTTTAAATTTTGATAATTGATGAAATACAACAAAACAAAAAAACGCAACTTTCCAAAACGTAATGGTGCGGCTTATACGCGAGGCTAAATTTGAGCGAAGTGTTTTATTTTTGTTTGTCTGGTCTACTCCAATGTGCGTAAACAATTTATAAAGTAATTGTTTCTATAGGAACTCAATTATACTGCGCTTTAACATCTGGTGAATCATCGGCAAGTCCATATTTCGCTTTTTAATTTTTATTCGATATATCTACCAGCGCCATAATGTCAATGGGGACAGTGTGGGTACTACGGTACTATTCAGTCGCTGGTGCTTCATGGCGTTCCGCTCCTGACATGATCAGACGCTTTTGTAGAGTTCGCATTGCCTGAGGAAAAACAACAAACCTAATCGAGATTAGAGATCGACGCAAATATGGATTTAGAAGACATCGAAAACTCTTCCAACGTCCAAGCTGAGACGAGCTTTGAGGTTCAGCTATACATTTACGATCTTTCACGGGGCCTGGCCAAGTCTCTCACACCGCTGTTTTTAGGTGAGTTGTCAGATTTCAGCACCCCATTACCCTCGATTTCTATCATAAATTCGCCAAACTCACGGTCGTGACTTAGGGATCGTGACCTTTAACTTGACTTTCAATGGAGGAGCACGCGGCGCTTGTTTATTTGGAGAGAAAGCTTTGAAAATAATCAGCGAGCGTACTGAGCGCTCCGTGATGTGGGAGGGAGCGTGTTTATTTTTAGGTTGTAGCTTTTTGGGCATCTCTGATTTCGAGCAGACTTTGTTATGTGCTTTTTTTTTTTTTATTATAAATAAACTTGGAGGGGGTTACATTTTGTTACCGAACGCGAGTCGATCCATGTAATGGTGTTGAGAGGTCGAAAAATCACTTCGTCATGCCCGTGTCGTTTTGCCGGTGTCAAGAACTTCCTCGTATAAAATTCCGGATTCTCAAGGTCGTGTGGACGTGTGTCAGTCCTCTTCATTGACACCAGGGCCATTTCCTCTGGGGTCTTCGATGCCCAAGATTTTTGGATATTATTTTACGCGCGTTTGAAACAATGTATGACTTCTCTTGGCGCGTCCCTGTTTTGTTTTGGACAAATTTGATAGGCGTGCAAAAATAAGAATGACCAGAATTTATATGATTTTCTGAATAATCAAAATGGTACTAGAACCGCATGTTACGAATACGAACCTAGGCCCCTTGTATAAAAGTTTTCGTAAACAGGTAATACAGATTTGACACATTTTAGGATGTGTACTGTCAGTTGTGCTTGTCTAACATGCGAAGCAAAAAAAAAAAAAAAAAAAAAAAGAAGAAAGGAAAATTAATGTGATGCAAAATATTGTTGTTTATGTATTCTTTCCAGGCCTTGACAACACGCACCATAAAATAATTAGGGACTTGGGGGATGAGCTTCAACATTTTTAAACTGATAGTCATGATGATGGAGACAGCAGAGATCTAATGCAACTCATCTGCTGTGGTTCATGAGAACTGTTGCAGTGACCGAACTTTATAAGAAGTTCCCAGAACAACTTTTATGGTCTAAATTAAAATCTCAAAAATTGGTTTAGCAAAGTATGACAGGTATGACTGCCATTTGCTTCCAAGGTGCAGCTAGCTGGCTCGCCTGTTTTTGTGAACATGTAAAACAAAGAACTTGTCTCAATCAACGATCACCAAATGCAGCATACATACACTCCTAAAAAACTTCAGTTTTTTTTTTCTACCGCATTAATGGATGATGAAACTTAGGCATCAAACCAGGTGCCTAAATTTCAGAACTAACCATTACCTTATTCAAAAGTTTTAAGTGATTTTTTGAAAATTTCAATGAGAAAATGGGGCTCGTTTTTTGAAACTGGCTTCATCAATCACCATTTTCCCATAAAAAATTTTAAGAAATCGCTTACGACGGTTAGTTGTGAAACTTTGGTACCTGGCTCGAACCACTAGCGCTACGTTTGGGCAGATAATGAGTGTCCGGCAATGCATGATTTGTCATTCTGTACATGCGCGTACCAACCGGGGGGGGGGCAAGGGGGCACTTGCCCCCCCCCCCCCCCCCCCCTGAAACAGCCGCCACTGGGCAGGGCAAACACTGACCGGCGGCGCCCAAGGGATGCCGAGAGCACCGCCTCCTGGCCCTGGGGGGGGGGGGGGGGGGGGGGGGGGGAGGAGAGGGGAGGAGGGGAGGGGAGGGGAGGGAGGGAGGGAGGGAGGGAGGGAGGGAGGGAGGGAGGGAGGGAGGGAGGGAGGGAGAGAGAGAGAGAGGGAGGGAGGGAGGGAGGGAGGGGGGGGAGGGGGAGGAGGAAGGGAGGGAGGGAGTGCTTCTGGTTTGCCCTCTCACTCAAAAACAAGTTGCTACGCCACTGATTCTGTATTATTTTACTTCTTTTTTATGGGTGGGGGATGACGTTCTGTACAATTTTTAATGTTTCTATGGACTTTCCTCATATTCTCAGGGGGAAAAAAAAGAAAAAGGAAAGAAATTATGGTGCTGCGGGTCATTCTGATCAAATAAAGACAGGGAAGTATATGTGAATCTAACCAACAAATATGAAGAGAAAGGTCTTTTTTTTTTTAATGACATTTTTGTTAATTTAAGTGGCCAAGGGCGGGAGCAAAGCAACTGTCCCGTTAACTGTGGGGTAGCAGTGCAGCTGGACTTTCGGTTTTATTTCAAGCGCATCACACATCTCTGGAGGTGATAAAATAAAGTGAAACAACTGCTGAGTGGCGGAAATGCTCACAGAAGGATGGGACGTCAGGGGTGGCCAGACTACTTATATTTTGTAATTAAATTACGTTCCTAATTACTCTGCCTGGTACACCTGAAATGTATTATATTACATAAAAAATACTACAGAAGAAAATTTTATTATTGCAGCTAGGCGGCTATTTGGGCCAGTTGGTTCATGGTCATAACCTAACCTTTTAATTAATTGCAATTACAAATTACTAAAAAAATGACATTATTTTCGAATTACAATACTTTTTTTTTCTCCTTATATGAACCAAAAAGCAATTATTACTTTCTTGCAATAGGTAATTTTGTCTACATTGTAATCACTTTATAAGCCACTCTTCGGAGTCTGCCACACCAGATCCAAAGCATTGTAAAGCTAAATGTGAGAAAAGAGAGGAGAGTTTGAAACGAGAGGTCTGGCAGGCAATTTTTGGGGTGACTCCACAACTCTAGGCTATTCACGTTTTGTGCACGTTCCGGCTGTTGCGTGCATTTTCACTGTGTTTGGTGGATTTTGGACAAAACGGGGTAGATATAATTGCCGGCTTCGTTTCCAGTTTCCCGCAATATCCTCTAAAGAAAGCAAAAATAAGGGACCAGCAGCTGCCAGTGTTTTTACAAAGAAGAAAAAGGCTACACATTTTTGAAAACCGGAGACGACGGACGAAGAAGGGGACAACACACAAAACGTCTCAAACGCAGCTACTAAATTTTATTTGAACAGTCGTTTATATAGCATCTCTCCCACACGTCTTCCGGAACTGCCCACGTCACAGCAACTTTTAGCCAGGGTACATCTCGTCTTAACCCTTTTTTTTTTTTTTTCTCTTTCTCTCTTTTATCACCTCACTTAGTTTGTACAAAGCATTGCAATACAAGCACCATCATCACACCCGCTAAAGTCGGACCCAAGGAACCACACCTTCACACCCCACGTAACCTAACCGGCAAAAAAAAAAAAAAAAAATTGATAACAACACAAAACTTTTTGGGTGGCTTCGTCTAGTCTGATAACAATTCAAATCTCCGAACTCCCTTCATTGTCGCAACCCCCGAAGGTCAGATCCAACGCACACACCTTCACACAAGCTGCAAGGCCTAACTCGCATCTCGTATCACGCACAAGCACGCCGCATTAAAACACAAAAAAAAAAAAAAAAAATTACAACAGCAAAAATTTTCGGGTCGCTTCGTCTAATGCGATTGACGGCTGACTGATACAGTTTCCTACAGTCGTGATTCTAATTGTCTCTTTCAAAACTCTTTTTGCGCAATCTTTTTCTTTGCTTAAAACAACAGTAGACCCCCACACCGGCAGACAATTATTGCACTCCTGTACGTGTTTAGCAATCTCAGAGTTTGAAGACCCGATCTTAACTGCCCTCATGTGTTCAAGCAGTCTCTCATTCAAGCACCTTTTTGTCTGCCCCACGTAGGTGAAACCGCAGGCCTTCTTCGTCCGTCGTCTCCGGTTTTCAAAAATGTGTAACATCAACCAGCTCGCCTGCCTACTTACTTTATCTTCAAAAAGGCTACCTTTGATTTTTAATAATCGACCAAATATCTGTTTGGTGGTAGATCTATTATGAAACCTCTTACACTGGCCTCTCATCTCTCACTTTACTAAATTCCCTCTTTAACTGTAGATCCTGTTTCGTGACGAGAATGCGCAGCACACTCAAGGTATTCATGCAACCAATCTCGCGATAGAAGTGCCATAGTTGTTTTGAGAACAAAGGTTACGCCTTTGAATTCCTGCGTCCACTTCAATTTTTTAAAATTATTTTTTAAACTGGTAACATTGTGTGTTTGCACACTCCTCCTCTGGTTGTTCTGTTCTTCCAACGACCTAAGTTCCTTCTGTTCTTCAAGGCTTGTCCCTCCATGAGTCACATACTCTCTTTTTTATGTATTATAACATTTATAATATAATTAATATTAGGGTTGTACGTATAGTGGATTTTGAGTTTGAATCGAATTCGAAGCGAATAGTGATTTTGGACAAATATTTTCGAATTGAATATAGAATACTTGCCGTTCAAAATGCTTGGCTGCTTTTAGAGGGAAATTTAGAGAAATACTTCCAAACTGGATTTTTCCCACTGTCATTAGAGTCCATCTTGCCTAGGGGTGTCGCAAACTTTTGTCGAACCACATTTTTAGGCTCAACTTCGAGGGTTCGACTGGGTCGAACTGGTTTGACTGGATCGAACCGGTTTGACGAACCTTCAAACTTTTAACCAGGTTCGACCGGTTCGACTTTATGGACAGCGTGGCCAGACCTTGATACAAGCATGTCTAGGTTTGGAGAAATTTTTTTTATGCAAAGGATTATTTTAATTTTGTGAACCGTTGCAATTAAAAGAAACTAATTCTGATCACTGAAGAAGTTAATAACTTATTTTTTTGTACTGTATTAACTGAAATAACCAATCAGTGTTGCCCTTAATTCATCCCTTAGCCATTACCATCCAATCCGAAGCCAACTAGCAAGCCTGTCGCACATGCGCATAGCAGTCGAACCTTTGTCGAACTTTTCACAAGAAGTTAGAAAAAGTCGAACCTGGTTGAACTTGAACCTTGACCGGTTCGCGACACCCCTAATCTTGCCAACCAACCTAGCTTCCGCCGCTTTGACAATGTCGATGTCATTCACTCACCTTGTCGCTATATTAATATAGTATTCTTTTGAAATATTATAATTTAAATGTTTTGAAACGGTTTTTATGAGTTTTCTCGCAAATAAAGGTTTGAGGTATTAGCAGGTTATGAGAAATTTCTAAATGTATTTATTTTTATCCTAAACTTGTTTTTCTAACTTTATGTCTGGACGCGGTGGTGGTGAGAAAAGAGTGCTGGCAACCAGGGTGCCAAGATTGGCAAAGATGGCGCCGGCGTCTCTGGAGCTTGTTGCTCAGTTTCTTTTTTCCCGTTGATCAAAAAAAAGTTGATGAAATAACTACGATGAGTATATTTGAAAGTTTCCACAGTAATATTTATAGCATTTTGCCGAACGTGTGAGTATATTTTTGATTTTAGAAATTGTTCCTTTCTGTTTTCCGGACAGTAAACAAATTTGCAACCGTGAGTTTTCCGGCACGGATATTACAACTGCTCTCGAAGTGAATATCGAATAGAGTAATATTCGAAACTACTATTCGAAAATTCGAATATTTGCACAGCACTATGTAATATATAATTTAATATTTATATAATAAATATAATATAATGTATAATATAATAAGTATTATACCGTAGAATACCGCACATCCACCCATTCCACACTAAGCACCCATACCCAAATTTGTAAGATCTGAGAAAATATGCACAGTACATTGATATGTAAAATTGATGACTGGACTAGCGCCCATCCCCCATTTTTTGCGCGATTATCTCTAATTTTTTTGACGCAGAGTTTGACTGAAGTTTTACTTTTGTGCACATGTGCGATAATTGAAAAGTGCAATATTTGTTGAGTATATTGTTGCATGGTTTCACTTTAATGAACTTACTAAAGCATTTAAAGTACATATGTTTGCTTTGGTGTTGTGTAAACATTGCTAATCATTTTTTTTTTTAATATATAAAATGAACTATTTTATAAATTATTTTTTTCCAATTTCAATATTTTTGCATAAAAGTCCGGCAACGCTGTCTATAAGTTGAACTTCGTTCAACTTATAGGCAGTGTTGCCGGGCTTTCACAAGAAGTAAGACAAAAATGGGAGGGGGGGGGTGGGGCTTATGTCTTTAGTTTTTTTGCCCAATCCCCCGAAGGTCATCTTGGTGATATCCCACACTGCCTGGTAATGGTTATGAAATTGCAGAGGGTAAGCAAATTGGCAAAGGAGAGAAACCATACTTTTGGTTTTTAATTTCTAGGCTAGGCGGCGCAAGCTACTGCCCATTATAAAGGGTGCAGCCATTAGCATCCATCCATCCATCCATCCTTCTTCGAATTTCGCTAAAAGTCCTAAGCATTGCGACATCCCTAATTCTATTATTTTCTCCCACCACCGTAATGTCTTGAGAGATGCCGCCCCACTTTCTGAAGATAACCTGCCCTCTATTTTTAGCATGATTTGCTATTTTCTTTTGAACGATAAAAGCTATAGTCCACTCCTAGTATAATCATAGTGTTTAGATAAATGATGACCTCTGTGTCAATGCAACTGGGTAACTACGGGGGGGATATAAGAGAACATTGCTGACTGGGAAGTGCAGTCATCTTTGCTTCTTTGTCCCCCGCCGGAATAACAAGTTTGGCAGGAAAACAGTCTAAAATTAGCGTTCGTTCAACTTGTCTTGGTTGCACACCGAAAGTTAGCCCACTCCTTTTTCTTACCTGATTTGCCCTCAATTTTAGGATATCTCTCGAGGTATTACGGTAGTCTCATCAGAGCTGCTCTTTTTGGTTTTTGTAAAGAAAGATTGCCACAAGAAGATAATTATTCAGTGTTTTAATTACTTGTACTAGCTTACAGTAAATCATTACTACACTGCCTGTACCATGATGGATTGAGTTATGTTGCTTATCACTGCAAAAGGAAATTTTATTACTGCCACCCCTGGGGGGGTATTTGGGATATTTACATTTCTAAACTCTTGTTTTATATGCAGTTGTTTTTCGGGTTTTTTCAGTTACATTATTGTAACTGAAAAACCCGAACAAGCAAAAACCCGAAACAAGCAGCTGCTTGTCGAGAAGAAAAGTATAGTTTGTGCTCATTTCTGTGGCTTACATTATGGCTTTAATGCAGCGTTCATCATGATAGAAGCACAGACATTATCGCAGAAATTTATTCAAGAAGTTGCTTGGCTAAAAGTGGTACGACAATACTATTAACAAACTGCATTCTTTTGCCAGAATTTTTGTTGGTTTTCTTTCTGCAGAGGAGCAGTGCGGGGGGTAGCAAGTGTATGAAATCTTTGAGCCGAAATGTTTCGGTAGTGGACCTTTTAACTGGCAACGCATTTTTCGATTTCAGGAAAGCAAATCCCGGGCATCTGGCACACGAGCATCGTCGCCTATGGAAGGGAATACTTCTTCGGTTCCATGGGCATCGAAAGTTGCGGCGCGGTGAGTGCCTTCCCCTGGAACGTGGCGATCTGGCGTCGAGCGTCGTTGGGCACCGTGGCAAAGTCTCCAGAGTTAGATTTATCGTCTGGCTTTGAACATTGCGTTTGTTGCTGTCGGCAGTTTAACACCAAGTTCCAATACCGATTTCCTCTGTTGCTGCGGTCATCTACCTCATCTTTTGGTGTATAAGTCTTGGTGCGGAAAAAGAGCTAGATTTGAAGTATTTTTTCTCGGTGGTTGGGTCTATCAGCACGTCATATTTTTGTTAAAATCCAAGTCGGCTTAAGTGCCTTCTCAGAAGCCCTTTAACCATTTTCCGTTTTCTGTTCTTTTTTTTTTTACCAGCTTGCTTAACGCAGATTTTGGTTTCGGTAAAACTTGCACGCTCTGTGAAGAACATTTATTTGTAAAAGGTAGGCTGTTTTATGGGCGAAAAGTTAATTGATGTCTTCATGCCTTTAACATGTGACAAATTTCTTGTATCATACTTTTCGAGGTACGATACTATGCAGCGACACTTCGACCTTGCACCTTGAGGTCACTCTTTTGAGTGGCCTTGCTCGGACCTTTTTCATTCGTGACAGTGGCTTCCTTGTTTTTGCAGTCAAATGACGAATTCATTGGTAATTTCTAGATCTCGGCATTCGCCATGAAGCGTGAAGTCCAACGACATATATTCACCACTGTGTAAACCTAGGCTAGAGTATGCCGCAACAATTTATAACCCATATCAATTGTACCTTGTCGACACATCAGAAGCACTACAAAACCGAGCCACTCGTTTCATCATTATCGTTGTACAATAATTTTACGAGTGTTTCTGCCTTAAAAAATAAACTCCGACTTGCCCTTTATTCCCCCGACTTTGCCTTCTTCGCAAAATTCATTCCTACTGCTCAAAGACTCTTTGCGGTTACCACCATAAACAACATTTTCCCGCCCAAATGACTCATGCTATCAAACGAATTTTTAATGAGATCGGTGCTTTTAACGAATCCTTTGTTCCCCTCGTGATTTCCGAATGGAACCAGCTGCCATCATCTATCTTTACCGTCAACGACACTACAGCGTTTCTAAACACTCTTCAAATCCATCTTTTGTGAGTGCTCTTTCGGTTGTATTTTATTTTGTATAACTCCTACTTTGTATTATTTTACGTAATTGCATTTATCTGTTGTTTTATTGTATTAAACTGCTCCCCCTCTTCATGCAGTGCCCTAACTGAGCCTTTAAGGTGGAAATAAATGAAAATGATGGAGCACATCAAAACAAAAGTCGACTAAAAAAAAAAAATCACGTGCCATTAGAAAGTGACATTACGGGATGAAACATTGTTTTCATCGCTCGCTCCTACATGCCACTACATGTAAAACAAAGATGATGTCCCGGTTAAAAGGGGCGGGAAACAAACCGAAACTGAAACCACGTGGGAACGCGCCCATTTGTGCGTGGCACCCCCGGGGCCATCAAACTCGACTGCATCAATATCGCCGACTTCTCAATCTGAGATGAACCAACCTATGTGGTGGCATTGGTGGATTAAAGGCCGGCTTACGCATGCATGCCAGCACGGTGCTGGATCGTCGCTACCATCAGCACTGACGCGTCTCCAAGTTGGCGCCACATTGTGTGTACGAAGCGGAAGAGATCGGATCTCATGCAGCGGAGCACCAGTACACCCTTGATGTACCATAACGTCTGTGTTGCTTCTTTAGCATTTACCGTAATTTCCCGAGAGATGCCCCACCCTTGAAAGATAGGCTGCCCCCTATGTTGGGCGTGATTTTTTTTCAGGAACACCGAAAGATGGCCCACTTTTAGTAATTGCGGGGCCCCGGCCTATGGTGACCTCGGCAAAAACAATGTTACTTAACCAGGGCAGGAAATAAGTGAACATTGCTGACTGGGAAGGCCAGTCATCTTTGGTGCATCACCCCTTCCTGCGATCACAAGTTTCGCAGGTCACTAAGTCTAAAACTAGCATTTTTACAACTTTTCTAATGGCATGCCAAAAGTTAGCCTACCCCTTATTGTCTTCCGATTTGTTATCACCTTTAGGTGGGCTATCTGTCAGGATTTTACGGTAGTCACCACTGCGTTGTGCGTGTGAACGGGCCTTAAATCTTTCACAGTTGGGTTTCGTTTCCTGAAAGGTGTGCCCTGGCGGTCAGTCTTGTTTCCAAAGGCGCACAGAAAGTGCCGGCGGACTGATTTTTTTTTTTAAATGATCTACCCAGTGTCGCAAATAGCGGCCAGTCTCTTTAAATCGGCCAAAAAAATTTATTTCTTACCCTATAGTGCTACGATTTTGTGCAGCGTTGCCCACAGGTGGTGCATTTTTTCTAGGAAATTTGCAAAGATTGAACTTACCTGAGGAAAAAGTAAAAAAAGAAACGGGTTTAACTCCTATGAAAACGCAGCGAAGCCACCGGTCTTCAAACAATAGGACACCCTGTGGTTTGAAGACCGGTAGCTCCGCTGCGTTCTCATAGGAGTTGAGGGGGGACGCTACCCAGAAAAAAACAACTTATTTCTGCAAAAAAAGTAGATTTTGAAAAAATGACATACTAACATCCACCAACATCTAGGGAGTATTTCCAGAAAGTTTCATTATTTAACACTGCATAGTGGTTTATAAATTATTTTGGTCCATTAATGCTAAAGAAAAGGTAGGGTTGGAGCGCTTTACATGCTTTTTCTCCGTTCCACTTTTCTGCATGAAGTTTAGTTTAGGAAATCTATTGTTTTCCTGTTACACAATAGAGAATTATTCTTAGGTGGTTTCTGGAATAGAATTATGTGAGGAACATGCCTGGCTGGTCAGTTTTTCTACTTTAACATTGTTTTATGCTAAAAAAACTACATTTGTAAAAAAGTGCAGACATGAAAACAAATTTCTAATCTTCTTAGTGGGTTATACTTACGAAAAACAACGCAATATATAGCAAAAAAAAATAGCTGGTTTTGTGCTATGGGTATTCCTATGACTATATTACACATAAAAATCATAAATTTTTAATTTATTTTAAAACTATAGTTTTCTTAAGTGAACACACTGACTTCCCTCGTTGTAACATTCGTAACAAGTTTCAGAATTTACATAGGACAATGAAATTTGGCAGGGATGGTATTGCCACTCATATAAACTTCCCCTGCAAATTTGATCGAAATCAAGCAAGCGGTACAGAAGTTGACTTTTCTGGATAGTGTCCCCCCTGATGCCTTTTTATTTTTTTTTTTACTTTTTCCTCAGGTAAGTTCGATCTTTGCAAATTTTATAGCAAAAATGCACCACCTGTGGGTAATGCTGCACAAAATCTTAATGCGATAGGTTAAGAAACAGATTCTTGCTGTCGATTTAAAGATGCTGGCCGCTATTCCAGGCGAAAATCAGCCCACCTCCAGCTGGATTATGGAACTGGAAATGAGGCAGTCCAGCTGGATTCCAGCTGGGTCCAGCTGGGTCCAGCTGGAATTTAGCTGGACTGTTTCATTTCCAGTTCCATAATCCAGCTGGACGTGGAGTGATTTAGACACCCGGTATATGGAGCATGCATGGCGCTTGCAAGCTATTCAGGTGGAGAAGTGTCGAATGGAGATATCGAGGGTAAAAGTGGTTGGCTTCCTGCTATTTGGTTTCATTCCGGCTTGTCCCCTTCCACGACGTGCTGGCTAGTCCTCAGACTTGGAACCCGACATACTTTGCAGAGCCTCTCCTTCGGACGATAAACTCTCATCCTTTGAATTTAACTCTGAGGAGGGCTAAAGGCTTACGAATGCATGCTGGCAGTCCAATTGCTACCACCACCAGAGCAGCCAACACGCAAAGCCACCATCTCGCACATGCACGGAGCGTTTAATTTCAAAGCTATAAATAGCCCAAAACACGCGCGTAGACACTGTTTACAGTTTACCAAAGACATAAGAAAGGGCAGCACCTCCCGAAGTGCACATGGTTTTGCGTTTGGGGGGAAATTTCGAACGTGTAATCGTCGTAGTATGTAATGCAACGACCATCAGACGGCTAAAGCGGCAGAACCGCAGCTGGGAACTTTGTCAACACTTGATTCTGGGAACGTGGCTGAGCCCGAGTTATTATTTTGTTCACCAAGTTGTCGTTATGTCGGTGAATTAATGATGCAGCGACAATGGATTGTGCAGGGCCAGACGGTGTTGCACGACCCAGACCAGATCCTGACCCTTGGCCACACGGAGCTGCCGTACAGCCTCTTCCTGGAGTACATATTTGCCCTGGGAGAGTCCTCTTACAAGTGAGGCACGCCACTTTGTTGTCTGCCTGATGGCTGCGCCAGAAGCTCGGTTGGAGCGACGAAGAGACTACCATACTTGCTCGAATATAGTAGTCTGTGTGCTTACCACATACAGTCTATAGAGTGCACCTGGAGACAGAGGATCACGAAAGCTGGCGTGTCTGGTTCTTATTTGTAGATGGCAACACTTTGACTCGCTAAATCTGAAAGATCTATGTTCTGTTTTACCGTAAGCCCAGAGGAAAAACTGTACAAAAGCGAGGACAACACTCTGAGAAGAGCTTCCGTGCACTTGCACTTTTAAAATGTAAGTGTTGTTGAAGCCCACAGGCTCGTGCTTGTAGTATCGGCTTCGCTCGCACTTATACAACAATGCACCGTCTACGAACAAGCCCACGTCTCCGTGGCGTGATGTGACGTGGCGCGACGTCGGAGAGTCGAGTTGGTGTACAGTGGAAGCATAGTTGCTGTAGTTATACGGTTCCAAACATTCCCCGTTCTCTCAGGACAAGTGACAGGAAGAAAAGCTTCTGGGATTTTGTAAGTGCTTTTACCAGTCTGGTCACGAAATCTGCTTGAAATAGCCGGCTAACAGTCGGAAAGGAAGATTCGCTTGACGGCACAATTACGGTGGGCACTTTCGGAAGAGCACAATGCTTGTTGAGGGGGGCGGGGGGGGCAGGGGCAATGGGGGTGGCGATCATTCTCCCATACATTTCAGAAATTTTACACAAACAATACGAGGGAAAGGATGGAAAATCTCGTGCACCCCCCCCCCCCCCCCCCACTACCACCATCGTCACCCCGTCAAATTCTCAAATAGTTCTGCTGCCTCTGAATTGCTCATTACTGTCAGAAGAGCTCGATGCCAATATTGTACACTCCATTTCAGCATAACCACGGGACAACGGACAGTTGGAGCTTGCTCCTCTCCTCTCAGGCCAAGTCGTCACGTGCTTCACCCCAGTACTTTATTAGTTCACGTGGGCCGTAGCTATTTTTGTTTTTCTGCCAGGTCATGTTGAAACGGAGTATACCGACATAAGTGACTCTCTAGTTGGCATATTACATCGGCGAATTACTTTGTTTTCACCTATGTTTATATTTTCTTTGTGTAATGAAACCTCAAGTTCAGTGTTACTTCTTCGTGTCTCAAAACCCCGGTTCAGTGTCATTTCTATTTTGCGTATGTTGACAGCGATGGGGATATTTATGCTCACTCTAGAATGCCACTGTTTGGCATGCAGCATACGATGAGGCAGTGATGACATGTATCTGCATATTTTCTGAGTTAACAAGTACTTAGGGTTCAGTATATTGCAAATATTTCGTTGAATATTTTTTTTTGACAAAGTGCCTGAACCCAGCCGGTAGCTACGAAAAAGGAAACTTTTTTCCCTTCCTTACAGTGAAATTTCTAGTTGCGATTTGGCGCTCTGTCCTATCTCGTTTTTCTTCCTGTCTTTTCGTTTGCGCTATTTTACTTCAGTACATAGCATCGAAGTTTGTACAGGAATTGCAGCATCGGTGCCCCTCTCACGCCTGCTCGTCCGGCCATCGCGGCCCTGTGCAGGCCCCAGACCTACGACCTGTTCAAGCACAACTGCAACAACTTCACCCAGGAGGTGGCCACATTCCTCACGGGGAAGTCCATTCCGCAGGAGATCCTGGACCTGCCAGAGGAGTTCCTTAACACGTGAGTTTCCCGTTAAGTTGTCCAGCCCCAGAGTTTTCCCTGACTCGTCCGATGAAACGTCCATTGACAGCCACTTTGCTAAGTCTGTCGGTTATAGTCGCTGACAGAGTGAGGATGGCCGAGCATGTCTTTCGAACGCCCTTCTTCCAGCTCGCGATTTTGAATGCCCGTCCTTCAGCACACACTTGCAAATGCCCATCCTCCAACACAGAATTTCAAATGCCTACCCTGCAGCACACTATTTCGAATGCCCACTCTCCAGCCAACTGTTTAGAATGCCCACTCTCCAGCACATTGTTTCAAATGCCCCCCCCCCCCCTCCCCGCACACAATTTCGAACGCCCCCCCTCCAGCACACAATTTTGAACACCCACCTTCCAGTACACAATTTTGAATACCCACTCTCCAACACACTGTTTCGAATGCCTGCCCTCCAGCACACAGTTTGAAATTCCCCCCCTCCAGCACACAATTTTGAATGCCCGTCCTCTAGCATGTGCACGCAAGGTGTCCATGAGATGCCAAAGCGTGATCAAAGGTAGGAGGCAAAAAGCCTTTTGGAAAAAGAAAATATTTGCACGACTTCGAAATTTTGGGGGTCGGCCTTTCGGAGTAGTAGTGCATCTCAGAATCGCTCCTGATGCAATCTCCGAGAGTTGTCTCACCCCCGAAGGATGACCCGTCCCTGGTTTCTGTCATCCATTCGGCTTCGGTGTTTTTATTTGCAAAAACACTGAACGCTAGCGTGCACCTAGAGAGCACACCAGTCAGGTGACTTCAGCAGAATGTGGCAAGTTATGACAGGAGATAAAGAAAACAGCAAGAAAGTGATACGATGGCCATTTTTGGCTCGCGTCGTAACAAATTTGAAAGCATGTGGGGTCTGGGAAAAAACACCACACTACTTTGAGCTCGACCGAAAAATAGCAAGGCGGTGGATTAAAACTTTGGATTGGGCTAGTTGGTTCATTATATTTTGGAAGGCTTAAAAGTGCAAAAAACACAGACGAGGAAGAGACACATGCATGTCTCTTTGTCGTCCGTGTTTTTTGCGCATTAAGGTCTTCCAGATGTGGTAGAAGGTTGCATACAGAGTTACGGTATTTTTTGGCGTATAAAAACTCGCATTGTTTTCCCCAAATTCATGTCTGTGCATCTTGTTCAGTAGAGGTGCGTCTTGTACAGTGGTGTGACTTGTATGCTTTTTTTTTTTTACAAGTTTGGACCTTGTCTATGCAAGGTGTTGACCATTTTGACAAATTACTACAAAGGAGGAACGGCAGAGCACCCGCCCACGGTTCGCGGTTGGGGCTTTGCGTGGACCTTGCAGAGTGTGATTTATACGAAGTTCGAACGTTCCTCAAACAGGGGTCGGCCCAAGTCTTCCGAGGATACCGACAATCCACCCAGGACCCCGTAGTCGTAAAAATCGCGTCCCAGACATTCAAGCATTACGGGATCCCTGCTGTCCTTGACAGAAAGGAAGCGGCCGAGCTCAACGAGCTGCTCGCATCAGTGCTCCCCACTTATGCTTTCCTGTGTACACTATGTCTGATATGCACTCGTATCGGCAACATTGGGCATTCGTACGTATCCCGTCCTCGTCGCCGATATTACGTCCTGGCCGCACCAGCGTGACAAATGGGAAGAGCGAAGTAAGCGCACTGCGAGAGTACATAAAAAAGAATGAACGACGCTTACGGCGATGCCGACACAACAATGTGCGACAAGTTGAATGAAATTTCGTGCAACAGCGACCGTTCATTAAAAGGTTGACGAGCGCATGGACCACGATTGAACAGACTTTTGCACTTTTGATTTCGAAAAAACATGTCACTCCCCGCCCAACTACAGTGGGTTTTTTTTTTTTTTTTTTTTTAACTTTTCTTGGTCATGCATTGAAAGTTAGCCTCCCCCCCCTCGCCTTATTTTTGCCCAATTCCCCCCTTGATTTTAGGTGGGCTATATCTCGGGATACAGTAAAACCTCGTTATAACAAAATGGGATATAACAAACTAATAGATATAACAAAGCAATCATAATTCCCCTTGCTTGCTGATAGTGGGAAGGCATGGACATTGGCTATAACAAACTAATGGTTATAACAAAATAATTACGACTGCTCCCTCAACTTTGTTATAACGAGGTTTTACTGTATTACATAACTTGAAATACATCTTGTATACTTTGTTTCAGCTTCTGTCCGAGCACAGCCAAAGGCTGAGGGACGGTTCGCAACTTCGAGAAGAGCATTGCTACGCACCACAAAGTAGTCCTCAAAAGTATTTTTTTTTAAATAACTGTTTTGTGCGTAAACATTGCACAATATTCCAGATGTGTACTTCTGAGAATGATTGGCAACTAAAGAAATTAAATATCTGAAGTTTATGTTTTTATTAATATATGTAAATGAATGTGGTTTGGTGAAAACAAGTACATCCACTGGCAACACGGCTGCAGCGCTCGGTTTTTCTGTCTGATTTCGTTCCCGTAATGGCCAAATCATGTGCTTTGCTGCTTTCCTCACCGAGTCGCTTCAAAACGTCCTTTCACAAAGGCACGTTTGGGCATCAGGCGCGAGAAGCCGTGATGAATGTCTACTTGCAAATTCGGCAAGAGACTCCAGCCGCATCATAATGCGAATGCATTGTAAACAAGAAAAGCGTCCAGGCCACAACAATTCACTCTTACGCAACGAAATCAGGGCACCCCTTTACCTGCCGATCACATTAAACTCCGAGAAGCTGGTGGAGAGTACTGCGCCTCGATCCCTGGTATATCCAGACAATACAAGGAAACATCAACGGCCGGGTCATCGGGCACCTTGCAGTGCGTACTTACATCTTGAAACTACTGACATCCCCTGTGACTAAATTTCAGAAGGTGAAAGTGCACTTTTTAAGCCTGAAGCAAGACGATACCGTTGATACAGCCGTAGCAGACGAAATACTCGGCGAGCCGTCTGGGCGGTGCGAACGACCAGCAGCGCAGCGGAGTGATACAAAAGTGCAGGCGAGATCCCGTGACTTATTGCCGGCGTGCGATTGGCTCCTTCCACATGTAGCTTTGGCTGTGCTCGGACGGAAGCTGAAACAAAGTATAATAACTTTTTTTTATTGAGGGGGAAGTAGTTTACTTTTACTCGTGACATGCAGGCACTTGTGGCAAGCATCCAAACACTTAAAAAAAAAAAAAAAAAAAATTCAGTTTTTTTTTGTTTTTTTTTTACATGATAAACTAGCAGTTAAGTGCAAGACTTAGCGCAGTAGTTTCTAATTAAAAGGCTTTTAGAGGCGAGTTTATCAGTTAGAGGGCTTCTTAGGAAGGATGGTGAAATTTTAATTATACTAACTCTTGAAAACAAGCCTTCACTTATAATTAATTTTGTGGAAACGACAGTGAGGACAGCTTTTGTTTTAAGGGGGGGGTGGGGGGGGGGGGTGGTGGAGGGGAATCCTATTCCTCAGCTCTGACCCCCTTCTTCTTGATAGAAGAAATTTACTTTTCTCTAGGAAACAAAATAGTAATAAAATTGAAGGAGCTGTGCAACAATTTCAGTGCTCTGCTTAAATAATTTGGGAGTTGGTGTCTCGACTCTCTGCAGTAAAGAACAAAAAAGCACTTTTGCCTGCATGTCCTAGTTTTTATTTTAAAAATTGACAAAGATTGAGGTTTTCGGCACCTCTCAACTCCTTCACGATCTTCCGAATCACGTGCCCTGTGACATGAATGGGGGACGCGCAGGGTTCCGGTGAGGCTCTTTCTCTAGAGCCGAGAACTCATCCGCTCGCGACCGTGTGACTACGTGTTTGCGCAGCGCGATCAACATGGCGAAGGGAGGAAAGTCTCGTCTGGGTCCGGCCATCCTTGTCCGGCTCTGCCCCCGTCCACCTCCGGCTTCTGGTGGCTGTTCGCGGTAGCAGACAAAGCTGATGGTTTTGTTGACCTCGGATAGATGGCGCCACTAAAACTCCGTATAATAAAGGTTTTGTCGATGATGCGAGGTTTTTGACGCATTGATATTTATGTTGAAACGACAAGATTTATAGAAAAGTCGCCTTTTATCGAGCAGGTATTTGCACAACTTGCCATCTTTCTACAAGACCCTGATTGACGTCATGCCACGTGGTTCTCATGGCCGCCGCTCGCGGCTGCAGGTCGGGAAACGTTCGAACTTTTGCCTCGTGATTACGCGGCGGAATCGCAACATTTCGAAGGAGGGAGATGTGTTTTCTGTCCTTTGTGACAAGATAAACAATGTCAAAAGTAGAAGATGTAAATTCTTTCATCGTTAAAATCGATGCACAGCTCTTTTAAGTATGTTTTATTAATAAAATAAAAATCAAATATCTTTTTTCCCCCAAAGAACGAGCTTGAGTAGAAACAGTTTGTGTGTCTAAAAGGGGCTGCTGAATTTTATCTTAATATTCAATTAACATGTCAACAAAAGGAGAAAACTAATATTATTAAAAAAAGTTTGAAATATTGCTTAGTAGGTATTTCTGCCATGAAGGTCGGATGAAATTCGACCCTCATGGCACCGTGGGGAAATACGGGTGTTTCTTTCCCTTAGTGTAGCAATGCTATAGAAAGAAGTGGTCATTTCCAGGCTGGTTCATTTGCTTTTATGTTGGGTATTGGGAGCTCCACAGAGTTCTTTATACGAGGATGTCTAGAGTCGTGCAAAAATGCATCCATTTTGTGAACAGCCTGTTTTTTAGATACACGGTAGCCTTGCATAAAGTGCTTAATTCGAATAACAGTAGTTATAGATGGAGGTATTCTAGACGGGTCGCACTAGAAATTGTTATTATGCACCCCACCCGGTAAAAAGGAAATGACACTGCAATGAATTGTGTACTAAAATACCCAATGAAGTTATTAGGCTGTGATCAGGGTGCACAGTTCATGACAGTGTTTAGACTAAGGTGAGACCTCAGTACCGTATTTTCCGGTGTATAAGATGCACTCTCCCCCCTTTTCGCAAGTTTCTAAGTAAAAATTAGCATATAGGAAGCACCCCCCCCCCCCCTTTTCTCAAGTTTCTAAGTAAAAATTAGTATATAAGACATACTTGTGTATAAGACACCGCCGAAAAGTTTGGAAAAAAAGTGTGTCTTATACACTGAAAATATGGCAAATATGCAACTCCAAGTCAATTGCAAAAGGCAACTGAGAAAAATTAAACCATGACAAGTGTTTCTCTAACTAAAATCTGTTGTGTGGTGATGGATGTCTGCAAAAAACATGGCAAAACATACAAGCCGAACTGCTGTCCTTTCTTATTACATGCATCTACTATACAGTCGTTCAAAAATGTGTGCTTTGAGGTTTTGACCATATTATATCGTACTAAAGCATGTTAAGACCCTCCAAGTGTGAAACGCAAATTTCGTAAGGGGTCTAACACGCCCCAAAAAGAATTGATGGAGACCCAAAGCATGACCCTTTTTGTTTGTGTTGTAACACAGCAACAGCGTTGTGACAATCCTTTCGCGAAAGAGAGTTGCGTCTGTTTTGCCGGCATTCCGACCCCCGCGACTTCTTTTGACGAAGGAGGTGTTATGGAGAAGGAGGGGGTGGCAGAGGAGAGAGAGGAGGACATCTCCACTATTCGGGGAGCGTTCCTAAAATAGCTGCACGGCAAGTCATCCTCGGCAGAGGGTGGAGACATGGCAGACCATATGCTACCCCCTTCCCATACCTCCTTCAAGGAGGCAAGAAGCTTGGCACTCTCTGCTCTGCTTTGCCACCCTCACATCGTCTGCCGTTGCGTTCCCTCCGTCTGCTTGCCTCGCGTGGTCTGCTTGGTTGCCGGTTGCGTCGTCTGCTTTCATCTCGCAGGTAGTGCCCGTCCTTTCTGTCGGAATTTTTGTTATTTGGTGTTTGTTCCTGCATCATTATGATGGGGAGGGATTTCGCGAGCAACGAACGACATTGTCGTTTGCGGCAGATACAAGCGACCGTCGTCTGCTTTTCGGAGTGTCCCGGTTTGGCCGTCTGCTTGGAAGGCAGGGTTGCTGAGGGGTGTCGGGTTTCTTTGGCGTTTATTTTTCGGTCGGGTTTGTTCGAGTTTTTTTGTTTTTGTTGTCATAATTTTCGTGTGTGGAGTTGCCATTTACGAAAGCGGGTCTCTTTCAGGAAGGGACAGTTTGTTTTGGGTAAATGGTGCTCTTTCATTTTATGCTTTGTGGCATATTTTTATTCATTTTAATCTATATTAAATATGCTTTTACTTTTTAGCTCTTTTTTTTGTTTTTGAGGGCTGTGAGATAGAAAGGGGGTGTATAGCTATTACAGGGTTTTACAACATTCTTTTACATTTTGACGTCTCCAATTATTTCTTGCATAATGTGGATGATTTCTTGCATAATGTGGATGTCTCCATTGCAGCCTGCTGGTTGGCTTTTTTACACTGTCGAGAATAATTGAACAACCACAAAGAACCGTTCATTGTTTCTAATTGTCACGAGCTGTGTTTTTGCTGGCTTCAGCAACCCTTTTGCGAATGTATTCAGATAAGACGCTTTCAGCGAGTCAGTTACTCGAGCTGCCACCAGTCGGCGCGCCCTTCGCGCGCTTTCCGGGCCGCCATAGCCGACCTTCAGTTTCTCGCCGTTCCTCCGCGTTGTGTGCTGCATCGGCCACTACCGGAGCTTTGTTTTCGTGTTCTTTTACGTTCCGCGTTTAAATCTTGTATTTTCTTTAAATCTTTTCGATATTTAGAACTGTCATTTAATCGTTTCATATTTATATTTCGACATAGCTCTCGTATTTTCTTATTTATTGAATGGAATCGGACAGCGAATGGGTCGACGATACAAGATTATGAGGCTTCAATGACCATGTAGGTTCATCTCCATTCTTACATTTTGGTCGCTAATAAAGGGCATTCAACACTTTTGCGACATATGCAAATTGCAACTGACGCTATCACAGTCGTGCTTCTCGCTGCATGTGCGCGCTGGTTTCCGTAAAGCCGACCCGCATGTAAGTGATTTAGCGTGCGACGAGACGAGCGATGGAGATTTCTCACTGTCGCCCGTCACATCGCTCGGTTTTGGGATTTCTAGAAAACGTCGCTCACCCTCTTGGTCGCTTTCTCCGTCGCTTCCATGCGGTTCGCCTCGTCGCGCGACTGACTAAGCTACAGCGAAGCGGGTCGCCGTCGCTAATCTGGTCGCTAGCCAGATCGCTTACATGCGGTTTATACTCAATTAATTTTCATGCACACAGCATTGAACATTGGCGCCTCGATATTAACTATAAACCGCATGCAAGCGATTCGGCGAGCAACGAGACAAGCGACGGTGACCCGCTTCGCTGTCGCTTGGGCAGTCGCGCGACGAGGCAAACCACATGGAAGCGACGGGAGCAAGCGACCAAGACGGTGAGCGACGTTTTCTAGAAACCCAAAAAACCGAGCGATGCAACAGGCGACAGTGAGAAATCTTCGTCGCTGACTCGTCGTTGTCGTCGTCGTTCGACTCGTCGCACGCTAAATCGCTTACATGCTGTTCGGCTTTACGGAAACGAGCGCGCACATGCAGCGAGAAGCACGACTGGATAGCCTTACTGCGGCAGCTGAAATTTGCATATGTCGCAATGGTGTTGACTGCCCTTTATTAGCGAGAAAAATGTTAGAATGCGATGAACTTACATAGTCTCTGAAGGCATAATCTTGTATCGTCAATCCATTCGCTCTCCGATTCCGTTCCATAAATAAGAAAATAAAAGAGCTACGTTGAAATATATATATCAAATGAATAAATGAAAGCCCGAAATATCGAAAAGACCTAAAGAAAACACACGATTTCAACGCGGAACGTAGAATAACGCGAAAACAAAGCTCCGGTAGGGGCCGGTGCAGTACACAACGCGGAGGAACGGCGAGAAACTGAAGGGCGGCTATGGCGGCAGGGTCACGTGACGTCAAGATGGCGGCGCCCATGAAATCTTGCCTGAAAGGGTCTATATTTTTCTCTGCTGGCAGGTTTCTTTACTTTCGAATCTGTTTACTTTTTTTGTGTAGGTGGAAGTGGGGGGTGGGGAGGGTAAGGTGAGCGATGGGTCTCTACATTTTTACGAATCCGTCAGTCTAAAAGGTTTATGGGTCTTGTAGCCTCGGCACAATTCGCAGTGACAGGCTGCTTCATGTAAAAAAGAAATAATAATTGAGAACAGGAACTGTCGACCCGATGCTGTTGACAAGAAGGCAGTTGCTAGAACGGCACAGTCACAGAGTATCACGCGACACAAAAAACCTGGAATCATCGGGAACTGTCTGGTCAGCCTGAAAAGAAAGCTGGGGGAATTAAAAGATGGATATTCGCTATAGGATTGTGCTGTAAAACTAAAAAGTTAATTTCTCGAAAGGTAATTAAGAGCTTAATTATACCAGACATTATTAATTTTCCTAAAATAGGCAGCGACCAATTTGACACAAACCTTTTTCCTGCACGACGCATACTCTTTTCAGAAGTGATTTGGCCAGCGTTCTGTGAAACTATCCGTTACCTTAACCCTCTGTCCTTGAATCCGATTTGCGGATCGCAGTGTTTATGAATTGTTTCTGGTGCAGGCCACTGGGCAGCTCGCTCCAGGGCTACTTCAGTAATCTCTCGTTGCGAGGCGAAACAGCGCGAGGTCTTAGCTTCGGTGGAGGAGCCCCTGCCGACTTCATCCCCTTCGAGCCGTCGTCCGAGCGGAGAGCCAGAAGTGAGTTTCGTCGCTACGTCACTCGTGCCTTCATAGATTAGTACACGTTTTGTGTTCAAAAATTGGCTGCGTGTTTGGTCATTCTGCCAAATGCGTCTAAATACGGTAGCTTTACGGGGTGGGTGGTGCCCTTAGTTTGGGTGGTGACTAAGGCAGGGATTTTGTATGGAAACAGATCACGTCCCACCATTGTGCCTTTGTGACGACGCGCGTGCTCCTTTTTTAAGGGGTTATGGCACGGCAAAAGTAAAATATGAGATAACTATACTGCTGGGACCCATTGTATGTTCCTATAATCCTGCTAAATTTGTCTTGAAAATGACGCTATAGTTTTGTGGATAAATCGATTTATATGCGGGTCTCTCGGTTCCGCCTCATTTTAAAAGGCCGCCGTGCGACTTACCCTTGCACGCATTCACAGAGTTGGCTCTCTTGGCGTCTCAAGCTTCAGCTTCCTCGTTTACCTTCCGTGTTTCGAGCGTGCGGTCCGTGACGATTACATCTGCGGCATCGCTCGCCTTGTCAAAGTGTTCGACGTTGATCGCAGCAGCGATGAGAGTGATTGCTATCAAGAGATGTTGGAAGCTGTTCATTTTGTCTGTGACCCGCTGGCGACCAGCTCCAGTGACGGCGAGTTACGGACGAACTCGCCGTGGTCACCGTCGTCTGAGTCTATCTCGCAGGCGCATGCAGATGGAAGGTCAGCGGGCTGGAAGCGAGAGTGAGAATAGCGTTTGGGTTGCCGAGTTGCGTGGGTGGTTTTGATCATACCATGGCAGGGAGAGCTTGGGCGATCATGGGCGCGCCTAGAATGAGAGAGCGTTCATGGTCACGTGGTTTATGGACACCATGGTGTGACTAACTTGGGCAGTGTTGCTTGGTCACCAGATTAAAATGATAAAAATTCGTAATTTGATTATTGCAATTACCAGAGCTCTAAAGACTGCGTAACTTGGTGTATATACTAAGTAGCCTATGAGCATTCCATATCTGTTTAATTTTCGTGTCATAACCCCTTTAAGCATTTCCCTAATACAAAGCGTTTGCATTGGATAATCTTGTGTCACCAAGAGAGGGGAAGCACGCTTTTTTGCCCACCCCTCCTCGTTCCACATGCTCTTTCTGCACCAACCATTTCTGCTTCTCTCTTTCGTGCTCTTTTTACCCCTCTCTGCTCCACACACTTTCTCACACCACCTGCTTCTGCTCCTCCCATTCCTGGGTGCTGCGTTCGTAGCTCAGTTGGCGGCGCATTCTGCTTCCATGTTGATGACCGGGGTTCAATCCCTGGCACTGGTTGCCATTTTTTTCTAGATTGTTTAGCGGTTATGGATTGAACCACACATATCGTACTTACACGACTCCCGAGGTTGGTTGACCCTATAAATCTACCGCTTCGAAAACTCTTTACAAGTCTGATCCAAAACCCACAGATTCCCTGTCCCCCGAGGCACCGCGTCCCCGCAACCCAGCGCCAGCCCCGAGAATGTCTTCGGAGTCGGCCACGGAGGCTCTGCCGGACCAGCGTGCCAGTCCGTCTCCGGACCGGACCCCGCGGCCCAACGGGGGCACCCACGACAGCGATGGAGAGGCGGAGGAGCGCCCGGCTCCTGTCCGCAAGTCCCGCCGCTACAGTGATCCGCCGGTGTTCTACTCCGACGTGAACGTGAGTTCTCGACGTTCTTGCGTCCGACACACTCTCTAAGGCCACATCTCAAAAAGCAAAAAATAAAAAAATAATTTGTTCTTAAAAAAAATTTTTTATGTATATTTACTAGCCATTTCTGGTTCACGTACTTGCAACTTCTGAAAGGTGCACTCCAGCGATATTCTGAGCTACCCTAACTAACTATATCTTTTTAATCGCTGGCCTTCCTTTCCAGTATGCCATTTAGTATCGCGAAATTCAGAATAGTAGTTATTGTGAATTCAGCAAAGGAAGGTGATGCCATAGCCAACACTCGGATATACCCACACTTTTCAGTGCCACGACATCAGATGCAGGCAGGCTTCCAGGTTGAGCGGGCAGTTTAGAAAATGAACTATGCCGAGCATTTGTTTCGTGCTGCTGCGCGAGTTCTACAGCGAGCTTCCAAGGCATTCGTTTGGCACCACGAATGCTTGGGTTCAGTTGGGGACAAATTTGACAGTCCAAAGAGTGCATGCATCCTGCCGCATGCATCACTTTTTCACTGTTGCCGGTAGTCTTTCTCTTCGAAAATTGCGACGAGGACCAAAATTGTAAATTCAATGACTTTGCGAAAAGAAAGAAAATTATTCTGGCCAGATATTTGGGTTAGTATTTCACTGATGTCTGTTGGTGTGTTTAGCGAATTTTCAGGCAATTTGGGGATTACGAAGATGGGACCGAGCTCTCGGGGTCTCCTATGACGGGAGAACGCTTTGGCACCATTCGTGAGGCGACCTTGGAAGTGCACTTCACTAGAACAAAGGTTTTGGGGTATTTGCAACATCAAATGTACACACTGTATGTGCGAAATGGTTATCTATAACATTGTCAAAGGTTTTTCGAGCCAAGAGGCCTTGGTTCCTGCCTCTGCCACAGTGGTATGGGAGAAAAGGGGCGAGTTTCTTTGTTTCGACCGGGCCAATCACTTTGTCTTCGGGTCTTTGTGGATCCGAGCGAAGACCCCGTCCAACTAGAGGCCGCGGTTCGGTCTTTCAGGGTGCCGCCGCGCTGAAGGAGCTCGAGGACTCGCTGGGAGACAAGCTGAATGAGGCTGAGCAGGCAGCGCTGCGCGAACTGCACGAGTACCTGGTCACGGAGAATGGCGCCTGGGCCCTGGGAACGGCGCAGTTGGACCTCTTTGGTCAGTTCACTGCCACATTACGTAACCTTGCTGCCCGAGGTCTGCCACTCCTCCCTTTCGTCTGCTACGCTTGTACGCTGCTAGTCTTCGACAATATCTAACAGCCTAGTTCACACGAGCACTTTTAACCGTAGTTAAGTGTGACTAAGTGCAACTGGTTAGCAGTAACTGCTAACCATACTGAAGCATAACTGCAGTTTAGCATGCCGTCAGACAGCCCTGACCGCTGTTAGGTCTGACCTCAGGCACACCTTACCGTGGTTGAGGGTGCACCCGTTTAACCAGGGTATAAGCGTTGAAAGTAAAAAAGTAGTAGTTCTGGACATTTACAAAATGTGAGGTCTCCTAATTGAAATGTGCAGGGGTGGGGACGAGGATGGTAGCGCACATAGAGGCAACGGTGTTCACCCACTCTTGGCTCGGAACTTCTTTTTTTTTTATTGCAAGTGCACTTTCGTTTGCTCAAAGGTATCAAAGGTACCATAAGACAGGACAAGTTCCTTGAAATGCATGGATGAAACCCAACATACTTCGAGACTTCATTCCTTAGCAGGCGCCTCTAGCATCAATGTGTGCCGAAGGATCGGGTTTGGCAGCAATTAGTGTTTCATCCGTGTCTCTCTAATAGTTCTAGCTTTTTGACAACTATGCATTGCTCTTTGCAGGGCGGCTGTTCACGGACGCAAGCTTACCCGTGACTGTGCGGCTAGCACTGCTGAGGGTACTCCAGGCGGCGGCACTCAAGGAAGATGTGATCCTGTTCCTACACCAGGATCGCAAGAGCCACTGTATCATGAGCTACGTGTACCGCATCGAAACCCTGTCCCCTGAAGAGCAGGACGAAGTGCTAAAGCTGGTGAGTGGCTCTTGGCTGAGCTGCGGCAAAAAATATAAATGGTCATCGATTTTTATGAGATACACTCCATGCTTTAAATATCCACCCCCGGCGCGTCTACAAAATATTTCGTCAAAATGTTGATTTTTTTTTTCCGAGAAAATGAATTTTTGAGTTTGCGCATACATTACCGAATGAATCACTGGCTGCCGCTCCACCGGCAACAACGAGCAGGGGCTGCACTGGAAAAATCATAATGCGCTGTTTATGGTTTTTCATTTTCAAGTTTGCGGGCTCTCTTATTTGATTTATTGCGGCTATTTACATCAAAATTTTATTTTGTTCAGCTTTACCTTCATCTCTGACTTTGGCGTTTGCAGAATGTGAACAGGGGGGGGTATCATTCCTAGTTGTCATTCTGCAACCAAGACTCAGATATACAATGGAACCTCTCCAAGTGTAACTCTGTTAAGCAGGCAGCTTTCAAGATAGGTGAAATTTTGCAAGGTGTTTGTTGGATTTTCCCGTGTCTCTAAAATGGTGTTCTTGTCTTCTATTACTTGGACTTCTGCTTAGGGGAACAGTGTTGCCTGGTCTGTTGACCAAATTGAATAAAGAGATTTCATTTTACCTACACTTACTCTTTTGTTATGTCGACGAGCATTGCTTCCTTTGCAGTCCACCTTTCTCAGAAGTATGAAGTCGAGATTATTTGATTGCCTTAATTTTCCTCTCTCTTTGTGCTGCTGGAGAGTTGAGGGAACAAGGCTTTTTTGTAGCACAAACTCAAGGGGGAAGGTGTTAAGAACGTAATCTACAATGGGTACAAAAGTGGCAGTTGGGAAGTTAAGGTAGTAGTAGCATTGTGGATGAGTTGGTTTATAAGTATCGGAGAAATGCACAGCATGCAAAAGATATTGGACCACGGTTGTGAAAGAGTAGCAGATGAGAGATGGACTAGTGAAAATAAAATAGATTAGACAAGCATTGTCCAGTCAGATTTTTTTTTTTACTTGTCCTACATTTTATGTAAGCTGTGCATTTATTTTGTAAGCATTTTGGGGAGCTCACTTTAAGTCATATCAGCTCAATGATGCCACACTGTCTAGTAGCGCCCACTTTCTGCCAGATTTAGTCTTGGATCGGTAATTTTGAAGATGGTGGATTGCGTCGGACACCTCGTTATGCCCGCCTCTGTCTTGTGTACTTAGTAAAAGTTTCTTTTTAACGCAAAAAACCGGCACATTATGCCCCGACCAACACACAGGTCAAGACAACATGATCAATATACCTCCCTTATAGCTGATTTACACGACGGACCGAATCTCGATTTTCATCTGCGGGCCGTGTAGCACGTGGCCGTCATGTCACCAATTCCTGCGACCCCAGCCTCATCCGCGGCCTGATAAAGTCTAGCGCCCTTTCACTCACGGATATCTGACGGGACATTGTTTGTACAATTACAACGGTACTATTAAAACTAAAGCAGTGCAACATTGTGTTTTGTTTGTTTGCTGTTTCATTTTGTCGTGCGATTCTTGGTTCTATGCGTGAAAGAAACTGCAGAAACTTTGTCCGGCCAACACCATGCAGGTTTCGGTACTCCTCCGGGTCCGTGTCAAGAAGCTTCCGTCAAATTTCGTCCAGCACGTCGTGATAATTCTTGCACGTACAATGAGCCTTTCACTGAGCAAGACCTTTCTTGTGGCTGTGATGTACTTAAGGGGGGACAGTGGAAGTTAATATGATTGGCAAGCCCACACCCGCCAAATTTCATCGTCCTATGTCAATTCTGAAGCTTGTTACGAATGTTACAATGTGGAAGTCACTGTGTTCGCTTAGAAAAACTATCGTTTTAAAATAAAATAAAAATGTTGTGTAACATCACTGTGTCACGTGATGCCATGATGTCAGATGACACTGATGTGTCAGGTGTCGCATGTCATGTGACACTGATGTGTCATGCATGACAAGTGGCACATGATGTCACATTCATGACACTGTGTGAGGTCATGTGATACCACGACATCACAGTCTTGTGAACGCATGACACCGTGATACGTGACACACATTCACAGCATGTGCCTGGCTCGTTCGTAGCACATTCTGCGAGTCTCCAAGCTTATCGGATATGATAAAAAACTGCTTAGGGGGTACGCAATTTTCAAAATCGGAAAAACTAAAAAAGTTTAGTTTTTTACATAATTTTTTTATCTGTTCTTTATGTTGTATTGAACCAACCTGTAAAATTTCTTTACTGTGCTGGGTTTCTAATTGACGCAAGATTAGCAACGAATTAATAATTGTGCACTGAAAACCGCCGAAAATGCTACAAAAACAGCGGCCGAGCATGGCGACCTCGGGTGCGTTCGAAAGGTTTTCTTTCCTTTTTAATGGCGATGATGACGTTTCCGTAGCGCCTTCGGGAGGTGCACAAAACGTTGAAATCCGGAACGCACTGCGGTTGCACTCATTGGCTCCATGGAGCTAGTGGTCCGAGCGCGCACTCCCACTAATCGCGGGTTCAATTCCCCTTTCAACGAGTGAGCCTCGTCGTCTGCTCGTGCCGGTGTGAAACTGTTGCTCTCTTGCGAAGGGCTTTTCTGTGCCTTGTTTGCGGCGTTTCTGCCATTGGTAGGCAGAGCTTTTTTGTCCAAATTTTGAAAATTCACAATTGCAAGAAATTGTACTAAAAATACATTTCAAAGCAGGTGAACTATGGCCGTCAAGGGGGGTGTTCTATGTGCAACCCTATCAATTGGAATAAAAACTTGCCCGTTTTCACACTTTGCACCGAAACGTGATTTCATGCAGAGAAGTAATTAAAAAGAAGAACCCCTGTTGTGGTCAAATAATGCACATTCAATATAAATGGTAGCCTTAACTTCCAGATATCAGAATTTCACAACTGGCAGATGCCCGACAGGGATTGTTGATACTCATTTTCTAATAGTCAAATTTTCTGTTATTTATCTTTCATTGACATAATGTCGCAGAAAGCTAAGATTAATTCTTCATTTTTGTTATAGGTCCGATTAAAAAATATCTTAATGGACATTAACATAATATTTATAACACTAAAAAAATAATTTCAAATTACTACTTATTTTATTTTTGAGAGATCTGTCAGGGTGTTCCTAAAGCTCAAAAAGATTTAATAATGACTTGTCTATTTTCTATTTTCATTTGTTCATGCGATGAGGAACTGTCGCTGATTTTCAATGGCCAAGGTTACTCGAAAGCCAAATCTGTTCAAGCTTTCTTTTTTTGTTTTGTTATGGTACTTAAATTACTTTTACAGTGTTTCTTGATATAAATATGTCTCCTGGACGTCTACGGTAACTTTTAAGGTAGTGCTACATGATATGAGGCTAGGCCGCCCCACCTTTTAACTTCTTTCTCACTTTTCTCAAAACACGTTTTTTGTCATCTGTCTTGCCTGTGCAGGCGATACATCTTGAAAATTGCTCATCCGATTTCACTTCTCCTTGCTGTATTATATTTCTAAATAACTAATGCAAGGGGTGAAACTATTAGGTTATCAATATCTGGCCTGTATGTAGCTTTTGTACGAGCGACATAAAACGTTTCTGAAAATTAAGCACTAAGTAGCACAAAACCGTTTTGTATGAAAAACGTTTTTGATGCAACACAAAAATAATCTAATAGTTTCACCCCCTGGAGTATGTCTTGGGGCATTATACGTGAAGTTCTATAATGATACAGTGTGTTAATAGGTCTAAGGGGCTTGTACAGACCATCAACATGCAAAATCTTCTAACTTACAAACCAATGACCAGAAAAGCTTCAAACTTTGTACAGTCTACCTTCTTAATTAACAAAGTAGAAAGCTGAAGTAAATTTCATTAGCCTGATTGTGGTTCTTAAAAAGTTAGTCTCGAAACCCAACTCCTGACCTTAATTTGTTTCCCATGGCGTCCCGGCCAGCTGTGCAACATGTGCAGCAACGTGAGCAGCTACGACTGGCTCCTGTACATCTCGGAGTGGAGCGAAGAGGGAGGCCAGTCCTGCAACAACGCCCGCTCCACCGTGCGTGCCGCAGTGCACGGCCTCCTCACGGACCGCCCCGTGGCCCAGGAGAGGAGTGCGGGCCTCATGTTTAACCTCGCTCTCAAGGAGGTAAGGAGACGCGCTCTTTCGCGCGGGAAGCCACTGGAGCATGGCCTCCCATACACGTCCGCAAATATGTCCTCAGGGCGAAGCTGTCTTGCTCACTTGGTTGCGGCCGTAATTGAATTATAACAGAGAACAAAGCGCACCCCAAGCAAGCAAGATGGCGGCGTCTAGAGGCTGTACTTGCAGACATGTGTACAGGGTGTTTTAGGGGCGAAGCTCCTTAGGGTCTAGCCTTGTCCGGCCGGCGTCCGTGCTCACATCGATTGCACTGCCTCCGGGATTGGCCCACTTTAAAAAAAAAAAAAAAAAACGTACGCCCGCACGGGGGTTTGAACTCAGGACTGCTTGCTTACGAGGCAGACGTCTTACCCACTACGCTACACTTCTTTTTTTTTCTTTCTTTTTTTTCTTTATAACCTGATTTATTCAAACAAAACACACATATTTACATTACACAGATGTGGTTACATGACATGGTTACATGACAGGTATATACAAATGAGTAAGAAATATGGAATCGTCTTCCCTTCAATGTCTGACGTTGACACCTCAAAATTCTTTTAACGTTTCGAGCGTTTCAATTCTAGGTAACCAATTAGGTACTGTCTCTTGTGTCCTACAGTTTGCGATGTTCGCCCCAACATTTTGTTGAAATTACATCCTGGCCGCCTGAGCATCGACGTCGTTATGGAGCCTTGCCGTGCGGGAGAGCCATAGACTATGAAGGCCCAGGAGCATTAACAAATCAAAAGGCACCCCGTCCTCATTATCGATGGCCAAAAAACGAATACCATGTGGGTCTAAAGGAAATGCATATATAATCGCGTTAAACTTTGCATGCTTTGGCTCAACGTTTATAGACGAGAGGGCGCTGCGCTCAAATGCTCAACTGTGTATATAACCACGATCCATTCTACACATTCTTTCTGACATAGATTGTTGACTTAAGCGGTGGAGATGTGTTTCCACGGCTTCTAGCGGATCCAAGCTGATCCGCTAGAACCACTGGCTCTGCATTTCACCGACCATAAAGCAGTAATAATGAAGTCAAAACGCAACCCGGAACTCAGCACTACTCATGAGCAATAAAAATATAATCAGCACCATCAGCATTACCTATGAACAATAAAATCAGTATCGTCAGCACCACCAGAGCTTCGCCCAAATCAACATGATTCACCACGTGAAGATGCATCCATTTTTTGACTAGGCTGTTCACATTTGTTCTGCTAAAAGCTGTGAAAGCTACACCGTGTTTGGCGCAGGTGAGTTATACGGCCTTGGGGACATAACGTAGCGGACTTATCACCACGATAAGTCAGCTAATTAACTAAAATTTATAATTATCTTTTTAATTTATGAAAGTAAATATATGGTTCCGACTAGAAACTTTCTGGGCGTTATCGAAAGGCACTAAATGATAAATTTGAGAAAGGTTTGGGGTGCGTGGCAAGCGCATGTTGCGCTAAAGTTACCGCTCGTGCATTAGGTGCAATCACGGCATCGCGAGTAATAACTTTAGTGCACCACCACGCTTACCAGATGCCTCAAACTTTTCTAAGATTTACTTATTTAGTGGTTTTCAATGACATTCAGCAAGTTTCTAATTGGAACCTTATCTTTATTTTCAATAACAAAAAAAGGTAATGAACAAATTTTAGGTAATAACCGACTTTTCGTGACGAGTATCCGCCATTATTCTTTCCCTCGGGCCGTATAACTCACCTGCTCCGACCGCGTTAGTGTAGCTTTCACGGCTTTTTATAAGCAAATCTATAAAGTATATAAAAGAAAAAAAAACTGTATGAAGGAAAGCCTGCACATTTCACACCAGTAGAATAGACTGCTAGGTCGCGGGAAAAGTGGGAGTTCTGGGGTGACCATTTTAGAGGCAGCACCACTCAGGAATCCAGTGGCCAATCAATGAACCACTTTTATCTTTTTGCATCTTGAGGGAGAAGCGAGAACAAAGAGAAAAGATACCCTGTCTCCTCCGCAGTTTCTCTCTACGGCTTACCCTCCTTTCCTAGTGGGTTCAGGAGTAAGTGGGAGGATGTGCCAAGGGACCGAAAAAGGAGGGTAAGTCGTAGGTGGGGAGCGGCAATGGACAAACATTTTTTGGGGGGCAAAAAACAAACAGAAGTGGAAAGTTTCGAAAAGTGCCTGCGGATTCTTAAAGACGCCACCGACCATACCTTTTTTTTTTGTCACATTCTGTCATTCTCTCGCTTCCAGTTTTCCGGGTGGATCTGGCGCGGAAGGCACAGGCTTCCGTCCATAGCCCCCGATATAGGAGGCTATGGCTGGAGTTAGTCGTAGGACGAACCCCAAAATCTTTTTCAGCGAGGCTGTAACTCCTCTCTTTCTCTCTCTTTGTCTGCAAATGGGAGGGGGGAAAACTTCAGCAGGGTTGAAGGTCCTTCCCTCTTTCTCTTTGCATACTTCAGTGAATTTTCTCCTGGTAGTGCTCTATAAACTTTTTTTGGCGAGGTGTTGAGAATGGCTTATCACAGTTCTTTTGTTTTGTTTTACTTTTCTTAGCCGAGCACTGTAAAATACCAATCGTGTACCCATGTCACAGTAAGCACTCACTCACTATTTGTGAAATGTTAGAAAAATAAGTTAAGGACACCCAACTCAGACCTTTGAGCCCACCTATACTCCCTTTTATACTTAGTCGTCATGTACAAATACTAGTGGACTTTGAGTTTAAAGCGAATTCGAAGCGAATGATGGTTTTGACATAATATTTTTTAATTGAATATGGAATAGTTTTTCCTGAGTTTTTTTTACTACCGTGCACCATGCTTAAACGAAAATTCAACTGAACTCGTGAAGGTTTATCCCAGCCTTCCACTTGTCCACTTCTGAGCTCAGTTAGTTTTAGTATAGCTATATTTATTATTAACTGTGTCATGTAAACAACAGAATTGTTGCAGCTATCCTAATTGAGGTAGTTTGTAAATCTGCTTTTTGTATGCAGATATTCTTTCTTCAATTTGAAATATGACAAAAAAAACAGCAACAACGAAACAAGCATGAAGGATAAGTGTGAATTGTCGAGAGATCACCGCATTTAACTTGTACTCGCATAATCGCGGCACGATAGCCCTGTTTAGTGTGCTTCTCACTGAGCACCTGTGCACTGCAGGGAAGCAATACCCGTGAGCTCCGCGGGCATTGCTTCTCCGCAGTGCACAGATGCTTGGCATGGAGCGCACTCAACGGGGCTCACTCGTTGCGATTGACACTTTGGAGGGTATGAATATTGCAGTTCACCTCAAAGTGAATATTGAATAGCGTATTCGAAGCTATTATTAGAAAATTTGTACATTCGCGCAACACTAATACCTAGTGTATGACCCTGTCATCTTGTCAGTGACTGTAGCGTCTCGTTTGCGCGAGAGGCCGTGCAAATCAAACGCTTAGTGAAGCACGTGGGCTCGTGCCAGCAGTCACGAAAGCGTCGCAGACAGAACGGGCTGCAGTTGACAAACATGCTCCTCCTCGTCAACCACTTCTCCCAGCTCGCCGCTTCAAGGCATCAAAGCCCACCCCGTCGTGTGCTCCTTTTGCGTTTTTGAGCTCGAACCAAACCCATCCCCCCGTTTTTTTTCAGGTCATCTCCAAATGGCTAGTGGGGTGCCTGCTCGGTCAATTACGGCAGTGACTGCGTGCAACTAATGTTCCTAGATAAAGTGTCATGTGCCTCCTCGTATCGGCCGGCTTGACAGTGCATTTTCTGGGAAGGACGTGGCTACACGTATGGCAGCAGAATCGAGTGGAAGACACTGTTATTTTTTTAAAGAATGTGCTTCATTATGCGTTACAGTCGCTACTTGTACACTACGGCACAAAGTGTTAAGGCTTCACTTGCAACTGCTTGGCCACTTTTATTGGTTTACTCTATGTTAGCCTTGCCGGGAGAAACTATTCTCCACTTTACGTAGCCCAACTTTTTATCAATGTGATAGTGTCGATGGATATTTTCAGTAACCTAGGTCTGTTATATCGTCTTGGTTGTTTCTCCAGCAGTTATTTGACGACACAGCGGCCGAACTGTCGACAGCAATCCTTCAGTACCTGCACGGCGACATCAAGGAAGAGCAAGGTAAGCTTTTACGGGAACGTCTTTCAACACTTTTACGAAATCCTTATTTTTTTTCACTTTTTTGGTAGGTTTTTTCTTTTTTGCTTTTACGGGACTTCTTTGTTGTGTCCTGTGCATCACCCTTGCAACTATTCTGCGTCTGTTGCCCCTCGTTTTATTTCATGGTGCCAAAATATTTTTTCCAGCCTTCCACTGTTTAACGGCTCTCTTGCGGTTTCTCAGCATCAGCTACAATGACGTGAGTTACGGCTTTGCTTTTCGTTTCACGTTTTACGTGTCTACCGTACATCTACGGGAGAATTTGAAACTTGGGAAAAGTGGAAGTTCTGCTTTTTGCTGTGAAACCTTGTTGGTCTGAAACAAGTCACAAGTTTGAAAAGCTGTAGAATTTTATGTTGCTTTATGTGCATTGTGTAAAGACATTCTGTAGTAGTGTGTCCTTTTGTTGCGGTTCTCCACAGGTTCGCTCAAACTGCTCTTGAGGGAATTTCAATGTTGTTCATAGTTTTAGTTTCTTTATAATACAAAATCCCTAGTATTTATTTTTATTATTATTTATTTTACATGGCTCGGTTATTGTCAGTGTTCTTGGCAAAGTCATTGAGTCGAATTGTACTCTTATCTCTGAACAGATAGTAATATGTTGTTTTTATTCGTAACAGGCAATCTGCCACGCTTACAGTGGAATCTCGTTAATTCAAACCCTTTAATACAAACTTGTGGATCATTCAAACTAACATGCAGGTCCCATCCTACGCGTCTCCATGGGACGAAACTCCCGGTTTCCTCCCATAAAGCAAAGCGAACTTTGCTTTATTCAAACAAACTTTTGGTCCTCCTCAAGTTTGAATTAACGAGGTTCGACTGTATTAGAAACTGGCACCGTTTCACGTTCGTTGGTTGACTGCAACTCCTGCTGCAAGCCATACGAGTCGTGTATTAGGTGAACAGAAGTGCATGGGATTGTTGTATCGAAGTGTGATGGCTAAGCCCTATCTATTAGCCGATCACTTTCAAGAACCACACCTAACCAGACGATGTAAAAAACAAAGAAAAAAAAACTCAAGATATGCAAAAGCTTATCATTGGTCTCAGTGTTGCCAACAGTTATAGCACACATTGACCTCATTGTTGCCAACACTCCATATTTACACCATCCGTAGAAAGAGTAGGGGCCACTTTACTCGAGTAAAAAAAAAGACCTGGACAAAAATCGTAAAGAAAAAACTGTACAAGACGGTAAAAGACTGATATAGGGACACATTGTTTTCCAACCCATTTCCAGGTGCCCGCTCTCATCCAGATGTTGGGGCCGGACTTGAAGAAGTTCTCCGGCCTTTCGGAACGCGTTGGCAAGTTAGTAGACGAGATCCAGCAGAAGCTGTCTGCAAGCCCGTCGGCGTGACGTTGACTCGGACCATCCGTTCCTAATTTCGGCGTCTGTGCTTCCTTCTTTTTAATTATTTATTTTGTTATTTGGGCATTTTCTTATCGGCACCACCTGCCGCCGTCTCCAACCTGGCCAGGTGCATTTGTCAGCGACAAAACGGAGGTTTTTGTCGGGAATGCTCGAAAGCGGAAGTTTTCCAGTTTCGGGCTTCCACCTTCTCACAAAACGCGACTTCCGGTAAAAGGGATTGTGGTTGTGCAATACAGGGATGCTTAATCACGTGGCGTGAGTGTCCAGGCAGATCTGTCTTTCGTGCAAATCTTTTTTTTTTTTTTTACCTGGATTTTGTGTTGCGATTGTTGAAGCTCTCATGGCACAAAATCCGTAACGGTTTAAGAAGCCACGCAGCGCATGATCTGCAATAATGCGAAGACGACTATCGGCCCTGTACCGTTTGGCCCTCCTAACTCCAGGGTTCCGTGTTTTCGGTATGGGCCGATAAACTCGGAAATCGACCCTTGAGACGGATTTGTTAGAATCGATAACCTGGAGAAACTGTAAAAGACCCTATTACAGTGGTAGCTGTTAACGCACCTTCAGGACAGGACGTTTGGTGAAGATAGCGAGTTTTCGGAGCCTTCTGTTCATGACAGGAGCGATTCCGACAGCAGTTTCGAGCCCCAATCACGACAAGAGTGCACTGGTTGTGCGACGCCTAAATGATCGAGGGTTGAGTGCTTCGAGACCTTTCATACGAGGAAGAATCTGTGAGGGCTTATTGATTTAAAGGCATGAACGAACCACTTAAGCATGTAAATAAACATGTTTCTTGTTTTCTGCTCTGAATTTTACTGTAAAAGCTTTTTATACAAGCAAAACAGTCACGCCTAGTGTGGCCCTGTTTCAGGGGAAAAACGCGATACGGACAGCCCGAACGGGCAAACTCAAGAGAGGATGCACGGCCGAACTCAGCGCGGCGCGACCACTTCACGAGAGCGCGCGCTCAGCTGTTGGCCACTACATCGGCAGTTGCGAAACATGGCCGTCTACACCACTAGATTGCACACAAACTAAGGGAGCAGAAGAATGACATTCATGCTTTTGCATTCACAACTCATAAGAACTGCTTAGGGGTCCTCGGAATTTTTTTTTACATTGACCCAGAACCACGGTGTGAGATATATATAGGTGTGGACGCCACACTCGTCGCGGGTGCCAGATAAAATCCTCTCCTCGCCTTCGTTGCAAGTGGTGCCACCTGACGACTCTTCGGTGAGCAGCTAACGGTAGCCAGTCACGGGCCCAATTTCCCACACTTCCCTATGGGAGACATGCTTGTTTTTTAAGTTGTTTTCTGGGTGAGCCACATCGTGTAGAACTTAACACTTGCGCTACACGTGTTATTTAGACACCGCTTCCTCGATCCTTGTTTCGTGCGTCAACGGCGCCGACGACTGCTTTTACGAACGCATTCATACGGAGAGATTCCAGCGCGGTGTTCGAGCCAGAGTTGGTCAAGCTCAGAGCAGATGCTCTGAGTGGAAAGAGCGCGTGCCCGGGTGTTGAGGGACACTCGGGCACGCGCGCAAGAAATGAGACACTTTTTTGGGTTTTTTTTTTTTTTTTTTTTCCTCAGTTGTGCCGTCGGCCGAGGCTACTCAGGCGTGCGCCTAAAGGACTTTATCCAGTCGATCGCATTGCAGCGTTTTCCACGCCATGTATCCTCACCTATATATATCTTGGCGCTGTTCTCCAAATACGTCTTCTAAATATTTGGGTCACACATACGATTTTCTGGAGCTTGGGAAGTCCTTCCGTGTCCTGTCTGCTTCAGCATGGGCCCCCCATAAGCTCCGTTTATTTGTTTGACACCGAAAACAAACACAGGAAAACATTGAATCTGCGGGAAAAAAATATTGAACGCCAAGAGACACCCTCGAATTCGAAGGAAATTTGGCGCCGAAAACACGGAACCCCACTCGTAACTGCGCGACAAAGCTGCCTAGTATTATTTTGAAGCATCGGTTAGAAAACCAGGAAGACAACTTTTGATAAGGTGAAACTGCCGCTGAATTATCTCGATTACGCACTTAATCCTTGTAGCAGGAAATGGGACGTTTGAGACGAATGTTGTCGGAACGCAGGGGCACAATTTTTGGTCCACGTTGGGCAGTTACACATCTACACGAGCCGGTGAAAAACATTTTTTTATCGTGATGTGATAAAGATGCTCATGACGTAGGGAGGAAGGAGCTCTCAGAAACAACTGCAATTCAAGTTGATGAATATTGACTGGAGGAACCAGGGAAGAGTGACGAGATCTGTGAAGGATCCTGGTTGTGGCTGTAATCGTGACAGCCATGCTACTCTCCACGGTGGACCTGTTATGAATTTGTTTGTTGTTAGTTTAACTACTTACAATAGTTTGTGTATTTAAAACGTATTTCTTTTCTGTTGCTCGGACCTTTGATTGTCCGACGCATCTGTTAGCCTCGCTGCAGACTTTGTTGCCGCAGTGCCAGTTGACTTTGGAAAGGTCAAATTTCTGTACGAAATGCAAATATCAGGAAGCGAGCATTCACATAAACATGATAGAGACCGGAAGGTTTTATCAAAGTCAGCACAGATTCGTGAAAGTTTACGTGCGTGACATATTTCTCCTGGAAAAAAAGTATTTTTCTGAGTGTTAGGCTCAATAGACTTTGTCTTGCAGTAATTTTGAATGGTTAGGTAAGGTTTTTATTGCAATGGGTAAACTAAAAAGATGCAGTAAGAAACATGAATAATGAAGTTTTTTTGTACATGTTTTTATTTGTATAAGCCGTTGAAGTTCTGTTACCGAGCCACTATATTGAGATGTCACAAATGCAGCTTACCTTTTTCTGGAAGTGATTTTTTTTCCCGCCTTTCAACCTCGAGTTTATTTTGCAGTGCAATAATGTTTCTATATTGTTATACCGTTTAGTAATGTTGGAAAGCTGAACTGTATAAAAGTGTTTGGTCTGCCATGTCATCTATACTTAATGTTACTTGAATAAAATGAATAAAAAAAAATACAGTTATAACTACGCAATGGAAAACTTTAAATCGATGGTCATGCTTTACTGCTGTTGCCTACACATGCAGGAGGCATCTGAAATGAAGCCCAATAAAATTGTAGAAAAGTGCAGTCTGATATTGGGGTATTTATTTCGTGCTTTGTCGACCTCTCTAACTAATATAACTGCCCAAGTCCTTTTTGTGCTTTGCTATCATGGCATTAACCTAGGAACAAGACAAAAAAAAAAAAAAGGAAGGATTTTTATTTTTTTTAAGGAAAAGGAAGAGCTCTTTTTTTTAATTATTATTTTTGATTACCCTAGTACAGGGGTTCTCAAACTGGGGTCTGCAGAACACAAAGGTTCCGCAAACATCCAAATTGCAATTCCCCCTCCCCCACCGCCTAGTTTAACCTTCCACGGACTGTGCCATGGATGGAGTTGGTATTGCGTACAAAGCAACCTCACCCTTTGTACTAATACCTAGGTATATATATTTTACATTGTGCCCCAGGTTAACCCCTCTGCATTCTTATTCCATCTGTAGTCCTTCATTTTGTCTTATTCTGTCAGTGCAATAAACTCTTGTTTACTATCTAAACACCTTTATTACCCAGTATGATCGATTGGCAACAAGATGGGGGGAAACTTTCCATTGGACTTTTTGAGGCTTGCTGGGGTTCCCTGGGACGAAAAAGTTTGAGAACCCCTGCTCTGGGAAATGCCCGTAATAGGCAGCGTTGGTAATAAGTTACAGTTGTGGAATCGTGGCTTTAGATGGAGTCGGTTTTCTCAAGAAGCAGATGGCGGAAGAACTTGATATGACTGAAGCACCGAAGTAATGGTGCCCATTTTCATGTTTGTTTTGTCATATTGTTTAATTAGGACATGGAAATGAAACACGTGGATTACTTTTCGTTACCTACGAGATAAGGAAGCGCATACATTTCTTTATTGAGCCGAATAAAAGGTGAATGGGTGTCGACATCAGTTTACGTGGTGAGGAAGCCCGGAGGGGGGGAAACGCTTACCGACTTTTTAGCCGGTCCGGAGAAAAGCTCTTCGCACTTTTTACATCACAAATAAAAGCTTGCCACGAATTTAATTTCGACATAACTGGGGGCATCCACATCGCAAAAACAATATTAAGTTGAATTCTCCGTGACATTTGTTGCGCACGAGACTATTTTAATTAACCTTAAAAGTGAATTCAGTCGCCAAGTGTCTCAAAAAGCATGGGGAGCGGATTGTGCCAGAAGTCGTCACTGCAGAGATTTCGTAAGCAGCCCTGCGAGCTCTTGGTCTTTCTCCTCGCTTTCTTTGGCCGGTGGCTCACCTCGGCTGACTCGCAGCAACGTTGCGATGGATACCGCCTGGTCTCGCCAAAGGTGCTCCAGAAGTCTCCGAATACCAGGGTGGCAGCGTCCAGCAAGATGCTTCGAAGGCATTTGTTCCCGACCTTGCAGGCATTGTAGGTGCGATCCTTATTCTGTAGCATAGCCTCCATCACATTCCTCACCTCGGGCGGCAGCTCGTGGCGTCTGTGTCACGCCGCCGTCGTCACCTGTCCAGCCACTCCCGCTGACGAAACAATGTGGAAGGCCCCGTTCACGTACATTGCATCAAAGTGCCTGATGAGGCCAGTCGTGCCATCGGGAGCAGGCTGCCGATCGTAGTCGAGTCCGGCCGGTTCATGCAAGAGGAACGAAGGCAAGCGCGTCAAGCGTGCCGCAGGACTTCCGGAAAACATCGATGCTATAGCGACAAGGCTCGGATTGCAGACCTGCTTAAAAAAGACGAAAAAATGGGAGCGTAAAACAATTGCATCGGAAAAGTGAAGAAGGACGCTGGATATCCTGCCTTAAGCCAGGTTTTAACGATGTCAAACGAGCTCATTCGCCACATAAAATAAGACATTCGCGATACATGGCAAATATATTGCTACAGGTAAGCGAGTGTTGCAAACCTTCTGTAATTAAGGTTCTGAAAATGCAAGTTATCTTACTGTGTGTGCTAGCTGGCAGAGGTGGAAGAAGCATTTCACGGTGGAGATGTCTTGCCCAAGGACTTCTTTGGCGACCCTAGTTGCAGCCATCTCATGATCGCCGATGATCGCTCTTGAATCGGGGGTGTACCCCCTCACTTCACAGGCATCCAGGACAGCTTGAAAGGGCTTTTCATATTGACAGGCTCTTTCCAGAAAAAAGAGCATAGACAAGCCACGAATCCTTTCCCAACTTTGCATCTTAACACGTACTGTTGCTTAAAAAGCTGCAAGCAGACGAAAAACGTGCCGCCCATATACCACGTTCGACTAGTGTGCAACGTCCTGAGCCGCTCGTTGCTGGCAAAAACAACCGTCCGGTCTTGGTACTCTATGCGGTTGACATAGATCAGGAAAAGTAGTGGGAACTCCCCTCCTGCAGTTGCCCAAGTGTCCGTTGCCTTCAGCTCTTATATGACTTGTGGCTCCGTAGGGTGCATTCTGCAGACTGCTTCTTTACTGGCAGAAGTTTCGGTTAGATATGTTTGAAACTTATTGCAAACCTGAGGTTCGAAGATCAAACCAAAAGGTTTGGAAGGTTCGCAAAGTTTCAGAACATCGAACTCGTTACATAAAAAATTAGACTATTTTTAAACTTTCGAATTTTTGGTGCTGAGAAATTCGACTGTTTTCGAACTTCCGATTTTTTACGTTATAAAATTTGACATTTTTGAACTTATTATGCTAAGAAATTCAACAATTTTCGAACTTTTGAACCTGCCGAGTTCAAAAGTTTGACGAACTTTGAACTTCTGAACAAAAGTTCGAGGCAACAAATATAAATAATGCAAGATGTCAATGTGTGAAGTGGAGCTGAAATTGCACTCGGACTCTTACTTAGCCGATTGTGCCACAAACGACGCACTTGTAAAGCGCTGAACGGTCACTTTGGGGTGACTTCGGCCTCGTACCTCACACTTTTTTCTCTCGACTTCGGCACAGAGCCTCTCCCGTGGACAACTCTGTAGGTTGCCTCAAGGTAACCTGTGGGCCAACAGATCCCTGATCGGCAGGCTCGAAATTTAACCAAGGTGCTTTGCTGGGAGCGTCCTTCGTAGCATTAGTACAGTAGACCCTTATTAATTCAAACTCCAGGAAGTCGCAGATTTTAGTTTGAATTATCAGTTTAGTTTGAATTATCAGAAGTTTGAATTATCAGAAATAATCTAAATATTATACTTGACAACATTATGATTTGTTACATGGAGAGCTGCACATACAAAAAAACAGATTTTTGCCAGTTTCCTCTACATAGGCCTAATTATAAGCAAGTACAGGCATAACACATTGGTGAAAGAACAGTGACAATAAGTTTATTCATAAGATCTCAAAACAAAATTTTCAATACCAGCCAACGCAAGTAGCTCTTTACGGGACTCTTCCTTTGCAGATGGAAACTTCCAAAGCTGAGCGATGTGGTCAAAGGCCTCTGCGGCTGTGACAGTCGGTAGTGGGTCATCCCTTTCTTCATCGTCATCTTCACTCTCACTGCTGCACTGTGCTGGCATTACTTCCTGTACTATGTTTTCTAACAAACACACATATCGTCGTCAAGACTCGCATATTCCGCCCGCTCGGCTTTCACATTATGTGCTTCAAGGTCAGAAAGCATATGATGCCAGTGAGCTGTTCCTCATCCTCGATGTCGTCTTGGTCATCATTGCTAGTCTTGAAGCACACAATGTGAACGCCGTTTTTCGCTAATGTGTGCATGCTTGAGCCCCGTTGAGTGCGCTTCTTGCCGAGCACCGGTGCGCTGCGGAGAAGCAGCACTCGGGAAAGCAAGCTTTGCGGGTATCAACTGCTTCTCTGCGGTGCATCGGTGCTTGGAAAGAAGCGCACTCAAGAGGGTCGCGAGAACAAAAAAGTATGAATTAAGCGAAAACGCCGTTCGAATTAAGCGGCATTGAAAACATAGCGGGACAACCAAAATTTTCAAATCTGTTTGAATTAACCGGAAGTAAAAAATAGCCGAGTCTGAATTATCGCGAGCCTACTGTAGCTGTTTTTGAACGCAAGTCCCTCGTTTTTTTCGCGCTAAGGGAAGGCGCACGCGGGGAGCGACGCCGATGCACACAATGCACGCTTAATCGGCGCTTACTTCAAAACTATTGGTAACCGGTGGCATTTTAGAGTGGCCATTATCTCCATTCATTGCAGAAGAAATGTTTCAGACAGCGGAAATATAGTTAGCCCGACGAAAACCGGTCATGACCTGATCAGCTGTATTTTCGGGGGCTGGGGCGTTCTCCTCAATCTGTCGGGGCTGCTGTGCCTGTGTCCATTGTTTTCTCCATCCCACGGGTCATTTCACCGAAAATAAACGCCCATTGCAACTAAACATTTTTGGGAAGCCTGGATGCCTTTATGTGAATACGTTGTTCCGCATATTTAGTTGTCTTATGCCAGCATCGCATTTAGGCGTTGTTTGATCGGATTGCTACTATTTTGCAAATAAGTGGGAAGAACGTTCACCTGATTACCTCTGGGCTTTTCGATGAATTCCGTTAAACCATTTCAACACTTGTTTAATTACGACAAATAGCAAGTAATTAAGGGCGATTCACACACTTGCATTTCCGACTGAGTCCGAGGGTTGCTATGGCAACAGCTGGATTGGATCGTCCAAAACCGTTTTTCTCCCTTATTTTGTTGGAGCCGTGAAATTCAAAGATGTGGAACTTAAAGGGATACTTCAACGAAATTTGAAATATTCCCGTTGTGTTCAAAAATAGGTTGAATATGATCCACAATATCCGTAAACGACAATCGCACGTTTGTATTTTGATCCTGGTGGCTGTATTTTTCGTTATAAACGGCCCACTCTGGCAAGCGCTCGGAGAAGGCCCAGCTTAGAGCACGTGACATCCAACGCAATCGTGACGTAGGTCGTCTCAAGACGAGCAAAGCTACGGCGAGGCTGACGTTGAGAGGATGGCCTAGTCGTTCCAGCCACCGAAGCGGCTGCTTTTGTACGAATTTTGAGTGACGGGTTAATCTTCTATAATCTTCTAGGGGGACAATAGCGACTTCTGCGACACACAAAAGGGATTCTCGGGAAGAGGGGAGTTCCTCCTTCCCCCCTTCTCTCGTCGTGGCCGGAGACGAGACGACCTCCGTCACTAGCTGTCAAGGTTCCTAGAGGAGCATTACAAACGAGGCGTTAGCGACATCCACCAGGTGCTCTTTGCTAATCGTTTAATTCGTTTTAAAATTCCTTTTCGAGACTTTTTTTAACAAGATATTGGTATGTTCCATGTGATACTGCTCTTTTGAACACATATAGACCAAAAAATGAGCTCCGAAATTTCGTTGTAGTATCCCTTTAAGATAGAAATTTTCAAACTTTTCGAGCTTATACTTCGAGAAATATTTGAATTTTTTAGACTTGAATATTAAATAAATTTGAAATATTGGGAATTTCCTATCTGTCAAAATATTCGAAATGTTTGAAATGAAACTTTCAAATTCGAACCTTAGCAAGGCTCGAAAATTTTGAAACCTTTTGAATTCGAACTTCGGGAGGTTCGCGGCATCCCTAGCTGGAATGCACAGTCTCCAGGCTTCCTTTTCCAGAACGGCCATGGACGCGCATCTTGGAGCACTTCAACCAGCATCTTGCTTGGTTGTTCTGAGGCTTCCTGTTCTTTTTGTTTCAGGCTCGTTCCCAGCTTTAACACTTTGGTGCTGTTCACATTGTTCGAATGGTTGTGAGGTATCATCGACCAGAAGCGTGTGACCTGGGTGACATACAAATTTGAGGAACCACTGCTCTGTACGCAAATACACTAGACAACTTACTGAACATTTAGTACTAGCAGGGTTTTTTTTTTGGGGGGGGGGGGGGGGGGGGGAGGTGCCTTCAGAAAAACAAGTTTGGGGGGGGGGGGGGGGGGGGGTGTTGTACACATTCCCTAGGGTGTGTGTAGGAAAATCACAGTAACACTTGGAAAAAAAGTTTTTTTTTTTTTTTTTTCACTAACTTTGATAATGGATGAAGTGTAAAAACTCCGCAAAGCTGAGCTAGCATTTATGATGGGAAATCATAGAGACACCGAGAGAATATTTTAATATTATTTTCCTGTTCGTTGCATCCGACACTGCCACTGAATCCATCTGTTTTTTGCCTGTTTCTGTACATAATCATAGCTGTCTAGTAAAACTTTGGCCTTGCCCTTTTTGGCTCTATGCTTTTTGGATGAAATCACCTCCATCATGGCCAAGAGAAGCGATTGACGGCTATCACGGCTATATAGCGGCAGCAACTTTATATCGTGATCGCTTCTGACCACTGAGGGCGGGCAAGTGACAAGTTATTTGCAGAAGATGAGCGAATGACGATCCAACATTGCAGCGGCAAAAGCCGAAGGAGTAAAAATCTGCGTGCATAAAAATGTTCAGTCAACTGCACGATGTACTACTTGTTGGCAGAAATGAAGTCTACAAAGCTTTAAGAGAAGACATGTTAAAAAGACCAAATATCTACAAGGCATACCCTTTAAGGATAAAAATTAATCTACAAGACCAAGCCTTACAAAAAACATATTAAAAAGAAAAAAATTCAACAAGGCTCGCTTCACAAATATGTCTGAGCTTTTCTCTGCATCTGTCAAAAGGCTGGCGAGCTATTCTCCGCATCCGACGACTTTGCAGTGAGCTTTTCTCCGATGAGCATTTCTCCGCGGTGAGCCTTTCACCGGCTAGTTTTCCCATAAAGCTTTACCACCACCACCAGTCCACCACCACTCGCCGCGGTAAAAAGCTGTGTAGTTCTGCCACACACAAGGTAGGTGGCGCGAGTCACCGCCCAATTTGAAAGATTAAATAAAATTCATAAAAGTTTTTATCCATTAGCAACTGTTCGTTGGTCTATTCATTTGCTAGCCTACTTCCTTATTTGCTTACTTCCGGAACGGCACAAACGCAAATCTGTCAGTCGCCGCCATTTGCACACGAGAGTGTGTTGCCCCATTTCTCCGTGTTTGAAACAGAACCGTGTTAACCCCTAAAATGTCGGCTCACGAGCAAATGCGTCAAATGCTGGACCAGCTTATGGGCACCGGCCGCGACGGTAAGTTATTTTAATGCGCTGTTCGTTCTTGGAAGCGCCTTCGATAGCGTGGTAGTTCGTCTGCGGGCTTCTGGCCGAGCGGACATTTGCCGTCTTCTCTCTATTGTTTTCTTTTCTTGTATTTGTCTTTATCATTTGTAACGTGTACAGAACGACAGCTGGAGCTCTCAGCTCGCCACGTTTCAGCTCGGCCTTTCAGTATGCGCACCTTTTATTTAACGTCTCAAGTCGGGGCGGGCGACTGTGTGTTTAGGCTTCAGATTTTCGCGAGTGAGCGATTTTTAGGGCTGTGGCGCTCGCCGATGCGGAAAACCAGTGTTCACAAAATAACAATAAAAAAAGAAAAAGCGTTAGTCTTTTTAACATTGCGAAATCATGTAGCTACCAATATGCTTGTTTTAGCGCTGAATTTGGACAGCTATTCAACCTTTTCAACAGTACTGAGTAGAGGTGTTGGCACGAGTAAAAGCGCGATTGAGTGTTGCGCTCTTGAACATTTTCTTGCACGAAATACAAGAGGTTAAGCAAGGTAGTGAATGATCGTAAGGCTCATCAGCCTTTCTGGCGCAGTGGTGCCTGACGCCTGGTGACCCAGTTTTCGTCAAGATTAGGCAATGTATGGAACGTTGAAGGCTGAGATGGCCGAGATCACTGCGACGCGGAAAATAGGACAAGTTTTTCGAGCATTTGACGCCTATGATTGGGTAACAGAGGAAGGATGTTCAGTCTTTTATTCTTCTTTTCGCGGTTGCCTTTCAACGAGTGCATGATCATTATCTGCCCCTTTTTTGTACTAGTGAGGCCAAGGTAGACTAGGGAGCATATGGTATGCTGTTTGCAATACCCTTGTTGCTATTGCAGTCTTGCATGTTTGGCAACTGTTGCTAGGGTAAACACGGCCTAGTATTAAAACATTAATGCGAAGTATTTTTAATCACCAATCTAGCAAACACTTAGAAAACGAGTTTTCGCCCGATGGCCCATGATGTTGCTGCGGCCTAGCTTGTATCACCAGTGATCGCTCGGTCAGATACAATTTTTTTTTTCCTTTTTTCATCAGTCGTAGTTTGTATAACCGTTGGAAAGCCTAATGATGTATCGCCCGGGAAAACGTTTTTGATTATGTTGGCATTGTTAGGGGCATATCATCAATCACAAGCATCAGGAAATTGGAGCTACTTAACTCAGGCACGTTGCAAGGAAAGCAAATAGCTTTTTTTTTGCACTGCATGCACGTAACTACGCATTGTGGAAAGCTCCTAGTTCGCTCGACCAACGTTAGTGGTTGGAGTATGGTGGCAAAACTTCTCAAGTTGATTTTATTTTGATTAAAAATAAAGTGCCACCTGTGAGAACGTGAAGACGAATGGTGATCTATGCTCGTAATGGCTGTTATATTCTCATTTAAATTTCCTCTTGTTTTAGTTAAGATAATGCAAAGCTGTGAAGATTTGGGATGTCACCCCAACTGCTAGTGGTACATTGGGTGGAGTGTAAGCACTTTCTATAGAGGGCGTAGTTTACTCGCATATTGCTAAAGGAGGATGGTATTTGGTCACACGTGTCCTGTACATTGCCTAGTCTGGTGACCGGGGACAGCGGGCAACACTGGGCAGGAAACTGCAGCAGATGTTGCACATCGAAGTCGTCAAAATTTTGAGGAGTATGAATAGTCCTATAGCTGTAGCAAAAACATGGCGCTGACGGAAAGGACCACGTGATTCATATCCCTTGGTACATTCCTGGGTTTGGCTGTGGAGCGGAACTTCTCAGATAAGAGTCATTCATATAAAGACCTTTCATGTGAGGATCATTTGTATATGTATGATATAAGTATAATATAAGAAATTTTTATATGAGGAAGCTGCTATCTTACCTGCTGCGGTGTTTTAGGGTCCTGTACAGTTTATAGCTTGAGGAAGCAAAGGTGCTAGAACGCTTCAAACTTGGGAAAGGAACTGGTGTCTTGTGGTCAAGTTTGTTTAGAGGCAGATATGGAACTTTAACATGAATATCCACATGCAATTGACCACGAACAGGTTTGTTGATATGGTAATATTGAGGCATGAGTTCATACAGTTAATTTTGCAAGCTTCAATGTAGAAAGTGCACAAAGCAAGTTAGAACCTTCGTTTATGTGACTGTTTCCTTTCTTAGTGGAGCTCGCTATAAAAGTTCTAATGGAGCACGGCATTCTTTTCTGATAACTTTATGCAAGACGTTTTAAGCAATCTCCACTTTCACAAATTTGTTTCAAGCTCTTAAGCATTTGAGTCCTTAAATGAATTGGACCAGAGTTGCACATGTGGATCGTCTGGTTTGGAAGATAGCCACTGATGAGGGCACAATGCTCCAGATTGGTCTCTTCACTCTTCGAGTGACCAGACACGAATATTGGATTCCCGGTTCAGGCAGAAAATAGCTAAAAACAAAGACCCAGCATTAGTTAGCAACGTAAAAGAAGCCATAACTGACGTATTGTTTAAATCTGTATATAGTCGTACGACTATATACAGATATAGTCCTATGACTATACCTGTATATATACATATATACTATATACACATATGTGTATAAAGCCATAGTGAGGCGCCCATTGTACGAGAGGTTCCGTTACATACGAACCCAGTAGGGCCAAGTCCACCAACGTCGTGTGGGCAGGCACAGCGTTGTGAATGAACGAGCGGATGGACGAACGAACGATTGATGTTGGTCGTAGCATTTGGGAGAAATGCATGGTGACTAGCGCCACCTAGCCTACGGATTGTTGGCAGACAAGAGGCCCCGCCTTCCCCCTCCCAGTTGAGGAAAGAGCGGCGGGGGAAGGCAAGGGGGTGCTCTTTCTTTGGCCGTGGTTGGGGGGCAGGGTCGTGTGGCTTGTCTACAGGTGGTGTTCCCGTGTTTTTCCAGGCGAAGCACTAAAGGGCCTGGAACCGGGAGAATGTAGTTGTTCAGTGCTGTACTTTGCGTGAGTCCCTTGCTGTCTTGCTGACATATATACCTACGTGCTCGACTTGCACCAATCTTTTGGCCAGCGCTGCCGCCTTCCGTCTCTCGGCGGTGCCCGCGGATCGTTTTCTTTTTCTCGGTCGTCGTTTCATTGTTTTCATTGTCATATTTAAAAAAAAAAATGTTTTAGTAAGTTTTGAAAAGTTACAAGATTACCAAGTTATTTTTTTTTCCTCCACTTAGCTTGCTCGCTATGAAATCGTGGCGTAAGCTTACTTTTGAATTGCCTTTAACGTCTTTTTTTAAAAAGGAAAAAATGTACCACATTCTTTACTGTTCTGGTGGGAGGGTACAAGTCTGCATTCAGTGTGTTTCCTTCTAGCTTCACGGGGGAGGAGTAGCAAGCCCGTTTGGCGGAGTGTCGCCCTCTTTTGGAGAGTGGCGGTACCCTTTAACTCTGGGGTTTTTTGAGCACTGTGTCTCATGGCCGGCCTCGCGTTGCTTCTCCCGGTGTGAGCGGGAGTGGGCCAGTGAGGCAGGGGGTCCCAGGAAACGTGGATTGTGGCCCCGAAATGAGATATCGGGCTCGTTTGTACTTTTGTGCGTGCTCCTTAAGCTCTGGTCGGCTATTGTACCAATCTTTACCTGGAATTTGAAAGGCAGATTCATTGCCAAGTAGGCACAAAGTGAAAAAAAGCAACTCTGGCAGCTGTTCCACGTTTCCCGGGGTACCTCGGCCTCGACCGATTGGGCCAGGCCTGTGCGTATGTGTCTGTTTGGCAAGGAGGGCCGTCGCCGCCACCTCCGTTGCCGAGTCCGGCGCCGGCGCCCCCTCCCCACCTTCCCCACACACTCCTCCTCGCACACGACACGAGAGAGAGCGCGCCTTTGGGGGCCACCGAGCCGTAAGTTTTTCCGGTCGCGCGTCGGAAGGCGTACGTAAACCCTCTATCTTTTTTCTAAACAAATGAACCCTTTTTTTGTGCTGGTGAGGAGCACACACCTTCCTTTTCTCTATGTCTCATCCCACGGCAACGCACGCACACGCCAACCGGGCGGGCAAACTCGGGGGAAGAGAAAGTGCAGCGCTACTGCTACCTTCAGGTCAAGCCGGGAAAAACAGTTTTGGGTACGTCTTTAAAAAAAAATAAAGAAATGGAGAGAGACGGGCCAGGAAAGCTGGGTACGTCCTTCGAAAGAACTTTGTTGTGCCTTTGTTTTGTTTTTGTTGAGAATTCTTTGCTTGCTGCCGGTACGAATCTGCTGTGTGTCATACCACTCTATTTGTCCCCTCCCCCGCTCCACTTCACGGCGGGGAAACTGCGAGATCATCGCTGGAGAGGTGCGCGTGAGTTGTCTGCAGTCGGTGAGCAATACGTCCAGGTGGCATCGCCGTTTAGGACATTTCGTTCATTGACTGGCGGTTGTGGCGTCATCGCGACCTTCGGGGTCTCCGGTGTATGGCATGACCACCGTCATTCTAGATTTCTTACCAGGCCTCGTTTATGCGGTGCTACTGAGTCGTCGAAATTAATAGCGCCGTCTACACTTTCTATCGGCCGTTCCCGTGGAGCTGAAGGAATGCCAGTTGGGCCAGCTTTTTTGACCTGCACGTTCGCCATCTGCTCCTTCTATCTTCATTCGAGGAACTGTATTTTGTCGGCTACCAGAGATTTCTGGCTCACTGGAATTGCAGACGGGTTTTGGGAAGGCCTCTCATCATCTGTCAAGCCAAAGGTTGAATGGTCTCTCTTCTATTGGGGTTGGTGAAGGCTCCTGGCTAGCAGAGGTGAATTGTTCTGTCCTTGTTTTCTCAGCTTTTGTCGGACGGTGTTTGCGAGCTCCCGGTTGTGTTTCTCGGAACCTGCGCAGCTGCTGTTAATTTTTTTCTTTGTTTCGGTCTTTTTTGTTTTTTTTATAGTGGGCAGCCAGCTGTATGGGCACAGCCACCTGTTTACTTTTGTCTTGGCTGTGTCTTAGTGGAGAACTAGTACCGTTGTGTGTACCTTGAGTTCAAATAAGAGACGGTCTTCTGCGCAGTTCTGGCTGTTAGGTCAACGGAAAGGTGTCCAGTTTTTTCGATTGCAAGGAAGGCGTTCGTTGGCGGTGTAAAGCTGTGGTTGTAATTTTTTTAAGTTTGGACGAACCAATTTAAGCATTTCCTGCTTAAAGGGGCCCTGCAGTCATATTTAAGCGTCTACCTTTTTTGCGGTTTCTACGTCTCTTGGGGTTAGGGCAAGCCAGCAGGCACGGAGAGGGTAACTAAATATCAGTGCGTCATATTTTAACCGAACGACACAAAACCTCCTCCACTGACGGGGGCGACCCGCGGTACCGAAAGCGCGCGATATGTGACGTCTTTGGTCCTGGGCTTACTACTGGTCAGGGCCGCTAAAAGCTTTTTAGTCTAAATACAAAATATAAGTGGCACAAACCGTTTCAAATATGTATAAAAGTAGTTTTTGTTCAGTATTTTAGATCAGAAAAGAAACAAATGCAGTTTATAAAGTACGGAAACAAGAAATGACCCGTCGACATACCCGCCACCAAGCGGTGGAAAAGGCAGCGCATACTAGAAAGGAGTAGTGGGATCAGGCGCCGACACGGAAAAATACCGGATGTACGCGGCGGCGCTGCAGTCGTAGGGACAGGAAAATCTGACCGGCTCCGAGCGTTCCGAAGGCCTTCGACGAGCAGCTTTGTCTGGCGGTTTGGCCGTTTCGCGGTATGGCAGCGCAAAGTGGCTTCCATTCTGAACTGATCTTTACCCCGTGTTTGCTGTCGTTTGTGGCAAATGAAGTGTCATGCCGAACTAGTGTTTAATCGCGCAGCAAATGCAATGTGAGTCGCCCTGGCTGCCTGCTGCATACAGCCTATCCAGAACATGCTTTAGTGGCGCCCTCTCGCGCCGTCGACACGGAGTGTGGCAGCCGTGAGCGCTCGCATAGCTCACTACCCCTCCTCTAGTTCACTGCCACTCAAGCAACCAAGGACATCATGAAGGAGGTTATTTTTTGCTTGTTTTTGTAATTTTAATTTGCCTATAACTTTTAAAATAAAGCGAAATTCGAGAAAAGAAAGGTTTCATTAAGTTTCTACGTTCAGTGCGCTCAGGTTCGGAGCAAAATAAAAATTTTGTAAAAACGTAATTGCAGGGCCCCTTTAAGAATAGCTTACGTTCAGTATTTGTTGAACGAAATAAACACTTCTCAAAGATTTCCTAGAAATTGCTGCGGCGTCTCGTTCAGGCTACGTTTTTCACCGCATATGTGCATGCACTAAAAAGAAATAAAAAAATGTTATCATCCTCTGATCTTTTGCAGTAGAGGATTATTTGCTCTCGTTTGCTTGGACTCGGCAGTCAGTCGTAGAAAAGTTTAAGCGTCAGCGTAGCAATAATTTCCTAGAGCATACTACACAGCCAGTGGACACAATTTAAGAAGAAAAGATATGAGTGGGCAGAAAAAACGAAACCGCCTCTAACAAGAATAATTTCGAAGCTTGCACATTGCTGGTCCAGCTGCCACATTGAGGATGTTGCTGGCGACTTGGGCTTGTCAGTAACCTTACTGTTTACAGTCCTACGACGCGCCCTTTAAGTCGCAATTGTTCTTCTGGGGAATCTGTCGGCGAATCAAGTCTCCTTTTCATTCCAATTCACTCGGCTCATTTGCCAGTTGCTTATCACCGGCCTCGTATTCGGGCCACCCATTGGCTCGTTCGGTTCCTATCGGTAGCGCAATGAGGCAGCATTCCATTGTCCGACCGGACGTCCCACATTGGGCGATTCCGACGTTCCTTCTCCGAGGCTTCGTCCGGACGACGAAAGATTGATTTGAGCGGAGGGGGGCGGTTTCCCGGTACTTGTGAGGTCTGCCCCGCCTTGCGTGCGACCCCTCGTGACCTGCTCTGCGCCCCGTGCTCGGCGGCCCTCTCTGCCCTCCGCAGGGGAGAACAACCGCTACAAGGTGCACTTCACGGACCCGAGGGTCTGCAAAAGCTTCCTCCTGGCCTGCTGCCCGCACGACATCCTGGCATCCACGGTGAGTCGTATGCCGCGGGACGAAGCGACCGGACGTCGAGATTTAGGCGAGGCGAATTCTCGCTTTTGGCGGCTGCGGTTTCCGCCGTTCCGCGGCGTGCTTGTGGGATGGCGTTTTGTCCCGCTTTGGCTTCCCCAAGCCCCAAATAGACAAAAAGATGTGTTACTTAGCCAAGACAATCATCTTTGGTTCATCACCCTGCAATCCCAAGTTTCGCTGGTCACAAAATCTAGAACTAGCAATTTTACAACTTTTTTTTGTCGCACATTGAACGTCATCCGACTCCTTATTTCTACCCGATTTGCTTGTGATTTTAGGTAAAGCAGTTGCGTTTTCTGACTTTATTAAAAAATGGTTGTGACACAGTTGCGAAATATTGATTGGGTAGTCTTCTGACAACCGTATTAATTCGCCTGGCAAAAAATGAAGAAAAAAAATGGGGGGCGTTAGTATCCCTTTGAAGGGACACTGACACCCCCCAAAATAATTTGTTTAGCTTTTGCCCGGATATCTATTATGGTGTCAGAAGACGACCCAATCAATATTTTGCTACAGCATCACATATATTTTTAATGGAGCAAAAAGAAATGCAACTGCTTGGAACCGGAATTGAAACTGGACTGGGGCGGAAGCAGAAATATAGAGAAGAAAGTTACCTGAAGTCACGTGGCTGTGCTACTTTTTTTTTTATTATTCAATCAACGTATTTGCAGCTTTTAAGAAGCCACAAAAAAGGGGCATCATATTTTTTGTCCTTTTGGTATTGAGTGTGTGCCTTCGATGACCCGCCAATGACCCACGATTGATTATCTGTGGTGGTTGTGTCTAAACCATAGAAAACGGCACTTGACCACGGAGAAGAGAGTGAGTGCTACTCAAATGGGCCAGTTCTCGATCGGCTGTTTTCAGGCAGAAAGACAAGGAATTTCGAGCCGCATATTGTGTTCTGTGTAGTTGGGCTCTGTGTGTCATGTACAAATAAAAACCTTGGCGAACATAAATACCCGTCAGTGTCCCTTTAAAGCGATGCTGGTGCTGAAGGTTAATTGGTGCATGCAGTGATGTGATTGCTGCGCCAATTGCGCCAAACTGCGCCTATGGGCTAACCCTGCTACATCCTGCTACATTTTGCCAAAATATGGGTAATCTGCGCCAAGCCTGCGCCAAAGGACCGATTTCGGTCGCCTTTCAAAACCGAAACTAAACTGAAAACCGCAATAGACCGATCTCACCAGCTAGTTTGAGTACGCCACCGCTGCCGACGTGCATCATGGGAGCTGTAGTCTTTCTGCACGCGTGATAACCCTGCTGGAGGTCTGCGCGAGCAGAGCACGAGGCGGCATGAGCTGTCTCATGAACTGGCGTCTGCCTCCTACTACTCCTACGAACTACAGTTATGGCGGCGTCACGCATGCGTGGAACGCTTGGTGAGATCGGTCTATCGCTAGGTGAGCGCCACCTAGCGTGAGCTAGGTGGCGCAAGCGGCTCCTGACACAGAGATACCCTGCGTGAATCGTCCATCCGGTCCCCCGTTGTATAGTTTTCCCCGCTGTCTCGCGTTTCGCGCCCTCGTCGTTTCAAGAATCTCGTCTCGCGTCTTTTTTCTAATTTTTTCAATGATAGACGTGGGCGTGTGCGGACGCTCCGACGCTAGTGTGCCGGGTGCCAGCAATGTCGTCATGCTGTGAAACAAAACCACGTCTTTGCGCGGCGAGAGTTGCTTTGTGAGCTGAAACGCTCGCGCTACCACAATTACTGTGGTCGCGCGACATCGGGTGTTGCCGTCCCCACGTCGCTGCAGATATGGCGCTTCCTAAACTTATTCATCGACATTCCTGTCTTTGTTTAAATCGTACTCTAATACAAAAATCTCTCTTTAACTCAATGACTGCTTGTCGAAATATTGATTACCTAGGTTTTTTTCAGTAGGCTTTCTTTTGAGAGAACCCTGGTACGTGAAAATATGCCGTGAAAGAAAGTTGGTGAAGAGAAGTGAGCTAAAGCAAAGAAGGCAATGTCTGCACGCTGAACCCGCACAGCGTGCTTGTTTGTCTCGAGTTCAGTCGTTGCTCAAAGTGCTCCAAGAACTTTTTGACCCTGGCTCGCTATGTCTTGTATCGATGCGCTCAGGTTTTTTTTTTTTTTTTTTCTGTGTGTTCAGCTTTGTCTTGCCTTCCGGCCTGGCAAGCACGCGCCGCTGGACTGTTTTATTTTTATTTTGTCGCATGCTGGACAGTTGCATTTTGCGTACTACGACTACGACCGAAGCACCAGCGGGACGCTTGCAATCCATTGTTTTACGTTTGCTTACTTTTGATGAAAATCTGGCACGTCGGGAACCAGTAAAACGGTAGCATGCGTTCTTTTCGGAATTGCTCGGCAACGCCTACAATACACTTGTGGGATGTCTCAGCCGTAAAAACACAAACAGCGAGTTCTGTCAGAACACAGCACGAAGTGCCTTTCGTTTGTCCGCCACTTAAAACGAATATTTTTAGCTCAGAATATCTGCTCCAAAAGCCACTTTTGCTGCTGTGAAACACCGTTCTGGCTGCTCCAAAGGCCACTTTCGCTGCTCCAAAACACTGTTTTGGCTGCTCCAAAAGGTGCTCCAAAATGGTTTAGGCCAATCACATCACTGTGCATGGTATGTGAACAGTACTATCAATGTAGTGTCTACATAAATGGAAAAATGAATACTAATGTTCTAACCAAAAGTATTAGATCCCTACGCCAAACAGTGCGCAAACTGTAAGAAAAAAAAATGTGCACAATGTATACGAAATTGCAAAAAAAAAAAAAAAATGCTCACCCGTCTTTTTTGATACATGTCCCACTTTGGGCGCCCAAGTAATATGGTTACTTTACCTTAGGAGGCACTGCGATTTGTCAATCTAGTACTCGTAAAAGCTGCTCGTTTTACCGATGCGCCCTTGGAGATCCATTCACCTCATGAGACAGACTACAACTTCATTTGTCAGCGGCAGGGCCAAGCATTTTCTGGCTTGCTTCGCGGTGCAGACGACGAAAGCTACACTTCTAAATTGTTTATTTCCTTGCATAAAATAAAACCCTGTAAAACTAAGATTTCGATTGCGGTTCAAGTCCTTCGGATGATTCTAACAAATCTCGTGTGTTCTTTCCTGGGGTGACCCTGATGAACTTGGTTTCTTTGCAAAGTTAGCTTCCACCATTTGTTTGGATTGGGCATCAGTGTGTTTCCGTGTCCGTGACGGTTGCTGCTTGCGTTGTTTTGAAAAGAGTGCGTAATTGTCTGATGCAGAGGATGGACCTCGGGGACTGTCCCAAGATCCACGACCTGGCTCTTCGGGCGGACTTCGAGAACGCCTCCCAGAAGAAGGATTACTTCTACGACGTGGATGTGAGCGGACCATGCTGCGTCTTTGCGAGTCGTTCTCGGATAACGTCGCTGTTACCAGTTGCCAGGCCTGCTGCCGTTGCAAGTTTCAGTGCCAGTTTACGTTGTCACTGTTACTTGTCGTCAGTGAACATTTTCACTTATCACTGCCAGTGTACCATCATTCGTATGCTATCACCAGTTGCCATTACCATCTGTCATGGCCTGTTGTCGGCCAACATTTTTGTATGCTGCTCTGGTTTCTTGATGTTTAGAGCCCTTGGCCAGGAAGCTGAACAGACGGTTTACTTCCTGTGCATCATTTGCTGATGCACCTGTAAAGCCCTGTGAAAGAAAAGCAGTAGGGCTTCTAAGTCGGCTACAAAACGTCAGCTGAGTAGAAAAATTGTGTTTATCCTTGTGAGCCTAGGCGACACTCAAGACCAGGGTGGAGAATAAAAATCAATGATGATTTTTAATTCTCTATTCTGATCTTTATTCTCTATGAAATATAAATATAGCTAAAAAATCAAGCCATCCTTGTTTTTATATGGTTGGGTTTATATGGATAAAAAGTTGCTAATTACAGTCGGACCTCGTTAATTCAAACTCAAGGGGAACCGGAAATTTGTTTGAATAAAGCAAAGTTTGACTTACCGGGAGTTTTCTTACATAGACATGCATAGGATGGGACCTGCATGTTAGTTTGAATTATCCGAAAGTTTGAATTAACGAGATTGGACTGTATACTATACTTTAGATTGCAATAAATCTTCCAGATTGTTTTCAATCAATCTGTCATGGCTAGTGATAATTTCCATTTTCTAGCCTTGATGATTTCAATCAAACTATTTAATTTAAATCAAATAAATCTATAGTTGGTGACAAGTCAAGAACGATGTGGAAGCTCCTCCCACCCCTTTCCACTTCAGCGGAGCGAACGGTGGGGAGGAGGTCGCCTCCTCTCCCGCGTTCGCACTACTAAAGTGGAAAGAGATGGGAGGAGCTTCCACTTCGTTCTTGACCTGTCACCGACTATAGCTTAACTTTTTATTGTTAAGTTGGAAAGGTCAGGACCCTTTGGGGAATCGGGTCATCTTGCAGGCCATGGAGCACCTCCAGAATTTCATTGGGGAGTGTGACCGGCGAACGGAGCAGTCCAAGAGGCGCCTGGCGGAGACCCAGGAAGAACTCAGCGCTGAAGTCACTCTCAAGGTGAGCTTCCCTCTCCTCAAGTCTCAATGACTCGATAAATTGGATTTCTTTGCCCGCTATTTCTTGAGCTGTATGTTGGTGGTCTTGTGAAGAGTAATGCGAAATTGTTCCCGATTATAGTATGAGTGGCAACTGCGGTAGTGCGATTCGACGGTCCACCGATTGTTCAGGCACGCTGCTAATAGACCCTTTCCAAAATTTGGTCTGGCAACTTTGATCACCGTCGTCGTCTGCGCTACCTAACGGCTGTCGTCTGGCGACTTGCGGAGGAAGAGGTCGAAGATGCGGCCGAGACGAACGACGCAATGTCTATATTCGTGAGCTTATTACGGTACGACACACAAATTCAATTCCAGAGCTACGTAACCATTCGTTTCTAACCGGTCCAATTGGTCTATACACGATCGGCACTGAAGTCCGTTTATGTATAGAATTGTATTGAGGGGTTTATGCGCGTGGGCACTGTGGGCCGACGGGTTGTATCTTTTGTGACCATCGAAACCAAGATGTAGAAAGAACTGCGCACCATGAACATATTCTTGTCTGCCGTCACCCCGCAAAAGTGACGGTGTCATAAATGCTACACTCTAGTAAAGTATGTTGCTGGGCTGTCTACGCTCCTGTCCTTGTCTCTTTTGCACTTGTTTAAAGGGACCATGAAATGACCTTTTTACTTTTTCCAGATAACTTTTACATTAAACCGTCAATGTTCACTGAATGCCGAACAGGCATCCGTTTTCGTCTCGGTTTATTAACTTTTACACAAAAAATTATTGAAATATCGACTTTTTCATTCTCTCCAACTGACCGCAAAAGAAGCCGTGACGTAGACCGTTTCCGGAACCGGAAGTTCTCTCGGCAGTAGGAGAATGGGAGTGTTAGCGGCAACGAGTTGGGGTGCACCGGTAGGTTTTACTGCGCTGATGTCACCGACGTATTTCCTGAATCGGCGCCTCTCATCGCCGCATCGCAGCTGAGCGAAATTCAATGAGATATGTTGCGCTACAGCGACAGCATGGGACTAGTCCCATACGCCGGTATGCCTGTTGGGAAGTGCAGCGAGTCTTGTCACCACCCCGTCATTGTTGGCAGAAGGGCCGGCCCGTGTCAGTCGTTTGCAAAGCGACGTAGATGGCGTTTTTCGCGGCCTCGGAGATGCAGGAGCGAGCCGACGTTAAAAAAGATGCGTTTGAACTACGAGTGTCAGCAAGAGCCACGTAAATACCTGCTTACACTCGGAGCGGACGCGCGCGCTTGATGGAAGTCTTGTATTCGCGCTGTTGGTAAGCGCTTCGGGACCGTTCTTTTACGATTGCAACTCGATACTGACGCGACACTCGGCAAAGAAAGGTTGGACCGGGGTCGACACGTGCAGTCTGTCAGAATAAAAATGGCATACCAATAACAAAGTGTACATACCGTGTTACGAAGGCAATCTATACGGCGTTTATTTCAGCTCTATATCACACAAAACAAGAAGATAGAATCGACGAGAGTCCCTTTTCGACGAGTGTTCGTCAACACTGCCTCGGAAAACAAGGGGAAGAGATTGACCTCCTCACCTCTTAATCTAGAATTGAGGTCAGTGATCAAACTATAATACGGGAAGGGTCCACAAGGGTCGCGCGGGCATATTCCATTTAGCACGCCAGCCGGTCGTAGGCAGACGGTCTTGCGACGAAGCAACGCAGCGCCGAGTCGGAATGCCTGCTAGGCCTATACGCTTCGTCGGAGTCGGTGAATCCAGCGTTCTTGTTCGTCGTGGTCTGTTTTAAGTACTGTTTTCTTGCTGCTTGAAGTCGGCACGCGCGGGAAGAACACGTAGAAAAATAAACGTTCAGTCAGTCAGAGTTTTGAGAGGAAGGAAAACAAAGAAAATAAATGTTCGTCGGTCGCCGTCACCCAAGTAACTGGCGGCCCTGCCCTACTGCGCACGCGCAGTAGTTGCTTCGTTTACCACACGATAGATGGCGCTTGGCTCTCAGCATTATCAAATTTGGCAATTTTCGCCACACATCTCTAATTATGCTACAAAATGTGGATCTGAATATTATTTAACAAAACTTTTAGGAAACATTCGCCGGCTATTTATTGTTTACGATCGCGGTGCTGGTGAGGTAGGCTCTTACCCAATAGGCGATGTGGATTCGGCTGACGTGCACCGATTCTGCGTATGCATCGTAGTGAACAGGCGAAGGAAGGAAGGCGCAAAAGAGTCCAGTTTTCTTTTAAAAGTTCTATAGCAAATAATTTTTTTTGGCTCCCTATTTTTGTGTTTTTGTGTTTCTTTTCACACCTTTTACGACGTGCGGCGGATGAAACTCGATTTTAAAATCATTTCATGGTCCCTTTAACTTGTACAGACACACTAGTAGATGTGGCAAACACCCGTTCTGTCGTAGGTCAAGACCCCACGGTGACATTCGCGTTCGCTCAAAACTTATTGCCGAGGCTTCTAGCCCCCAACCTCCGGAACCACATTGTTTCGTAAGGTTGCTAAAAGGTGTCACTGACTCGCCGCCACTGCTTGGCAAAGTGAGTTTTCATGTTGACTTCTGTTGTACCAGATATCTTGTGTTCTTTGACATTCGTTTGCCATGCTGTACCTCACCGCTCACTCGATTCGAACGATATATGATCGCTCTTCTTTGGCTCAATTTCTGCTCATCTACTTCATTGTGCCGCCATCAATTGAAAGACCTTGCAACCTACTCGTAACTTTGTTTTATTTTGTAATTATTATAAGGTAACAAGTTTTTTTCTATAGGATTATAGAGTGCACTATAGAGGAGACTGCTGCAGTTGTTTTTGGGCACTGAAAGTAAAGACTTGGTGTTATTATTATTATTTGCCACTTCAGGAACTTTTGCGATGTGTGGGACAATAAACACGCCGGTCGAAATTGCGTGCCAGGCACCACGCTTTTGGTCGTCGATTCCTCCTGTCAATTGTTCAGAGCGAAACGTTTCGAGGCTCTTCTTGGACGTAAACGTCTGTCTCCTTGCAGCTGAACCGCGTGCACGAGCTGGCGGAGAGCATGGGCAAGAAGCTGGCGGCGGCGGAGGCCAAGGGGGCGGATGGGAACGTGGAGGAGTCCCTGAAACTCCTCGAGGAGGTGGAGGACATCCGCCGGCGCAAGGCGGAGGCGGAGCAGGACTACCGCAACTCGATGCCGGCCTCGTCGTACCAGCAGCAGAAGCTGAGGGTGTGCGACGTCTGCTCGGCCTACCTGGGCATCCACGACAACGACCGGCGGCTGGCGGACCACTTCGGGGGCAAGCTGCACCTGGGCTTCATCGCCATCCGCGAGAAGCTGGACAGCCTTCGGCAGACGGTGACGGAGAAACGGGAGCGCCAGCGCAACGAGCAGCTGGCGGAGCGGGAGGCGGAGAGGAGGATGGCAGGGGGACGGTGGAAGGGGGCGGAGGGAGGTGGGGAGAGGGCTCCCAGGTCGTCGAGGAGCCGGAGTCCCCCCGGGGGAGGAGCCAGAGGCGGAGGAGAGCGGCCCGTGAGGCGGAGGTGAGTCCGGGAGCGGTTTTCAGGTCTTTTCGGGGCAGGGGACGGCCTTATCCGGCAGCGGGTGTGGTCCCGAATTTGCGGTCGTGCCTCTTGTGCGACGTACGAAAGGCGGTCTGAGGACGCCGTCTGAGGCGCGGTTCTTCCTTGTTTGGTGGTCCTGCGGCATTGGTTGTGCGGAAACTGTCTGGAGACGTGTTTGAAGAATAGAAATGTGCGAAGAGAACACGTTTCGAACGTGCTTGAGACATGTGCACAGGTAATACTGTACTGTCTGCAGTGAACGTGGCGTCTTTTGTACGATGTGCGAGCTGTGAGACACAGGCTTGAAGGGGTCACGAAATGACGTCAAGTTGGAATGTTCACGACTTTGCAGAGGCGTACCGGTCCTAGTCTGGCCCAAGCATACTCGCACGGACCGCCACCAATTCGGAAGCTTCTTTGTCGCGGGGAAATTGCGAGGACAAAAGGGGACGATCTGTTTCAGTCTTGTCTTCGCAAAGCTCGACGACGTAATCGTGGGACTGAAGCAACCTTTCTGACGACAGGCGAGCACGGCTCGTGGATCGGACATGAGAACTGCGTGAGTGCCAGACTTCGGTTCGTAACAATCGATGCCTCGGCAGACACCCGGGTAGTGGCTCGTGTCCAACCGCTGCGGTGATGAGAATAGCCGAACTCTAACGGTGACTGGAGCTCAGCTGCGTTTTCTACTGTGATCAGCGTTGCCAGCACAGGATGGGCACGTGACCGCATGCGCCGCTTGTTCTGGCTCTGAGTTGAGGGGATGAACGATGCTCATATTTCTCACATTTTTTTTTGGCGACTGCCATTGCCTAGGCGGAAAAACTAAGGAAAGTTTATTAACGTTAAAGAACGATTTTGACTAGCACTTAGCGAAAGTAGAACAATTGTTTCATGGCTCCTTTAACCCCTTGCCTACTAATAACGAGTGTCACTCGTGCCGCCATTCACGGACCATAAAACCCGACCACGAGTGTGACTCGTGTTTCGGTTTCAGAGCTTGTTTTGTGAGCTCTGCGGCAGATGGCAGCACTACCCCTGTTGCTCCTGTTTACCTTGGGTTCTTTTCTTGTTTGCTTTGCTTTTTGACAGAGAGAGGGCGCTCCATTGACAAAAAATAAGCGCACTATTGTAAGCAAGCGTGCCAAAAATATGTCTTCGGCGCGGAGGTCTGCTTTGGCGGACGAAGATATACAAAGACTTCTTTTTGAAAGTGATGAATGCGCCAGTATTTCTGACGACGAATCCTGCTGCCTTTCCGATTACTTGGAATCCGATGAGAGTTCAACGCACTGTGAGAAAAGTGTTGAAAACGATGCGAATCCTGGAAGCATTTCATCGACTTCAGCGTTTGCACGTCAGTGGAACTGGGAGAAGAGGGACAACCAGCCTGCTCAGTCCACCTTTGTAGAAACCCCAGGTGTGTCAGCAAGGGTTCAACGCAGTCTTGGTGAGAAGACAAGCGCCTTGTCGACCTTTTCCGTGTTTGCAAGTCATGATTTTTGGGCGTCTGTCTCTGCTGAGACAAATCGCTACGCCGAACAAGAGATGGGCGATGAGGATCATCCCAAGAAATGCTATGAGGAGCAATGGTTTGACACCACTCCGGATGATATAAAGGCATACTTTGCCTTGTGCATCATTATGACGCAAGTGAAAAAATGAACTGGTCCAAGAGGTCCATAGTGGAGACTCCAATTTTCGGCAAAACGATGTCCTATGTGAGGTTTCTGCTAATCTCTCGATTTCTATCATACTGTGAAGAACTACTGAAGAAGAGGAGGCGACCAGAAGTCCTGGTATAGAGCACGAGACTACGCCTGAAAGCCAAGGAAACGTTTTTCTTTATTTTGACGCAAATTGCTTGATTTAAATAAAGCTTTCTGTACGATCTTTAAAGAAAAAAAAAATGAGTAGTCAAGGGGTTAACATTCCATGGATGTTGTAACGTTGCATGGTTGGCCCGTGAATGTCGTAAGGATGTCCTAATGTAGCACAAATGCCTCGTGGATATTGTCGGGACATTCAAACATTGCGTGGATGTTTTGGGGACATTACCAGGATGTCCACCCGTCAAACAAAGGTCCTTTGAGGCTAGCCGTCCACCTACGGATACCCGGGCGGCGAGTTCGAATCCCGGCCGAGGCGCCCGCTATCCGATAAGGGCTCGTTCAACAAGAACTCGGTTGGAAGCGAACGCAAACGTGTGAACGGGCCTTTAACCATATTCGTTTTTACTCTGCGTAGAGAGGTTCTTTTGTAAGATTGTCGTTCACCGTCGGTCGGTGCTCCCGGGGCTAAGTGGGGTTGCTTGCTCTTGTCGTTTCTCCAGCAGGTCACGGTCAAAGGAGCGCCAGCGGCGTTCGCGGTCGGACTCCCGCGGCGCCTCTTCTCGTCGGGCGTCACGAGGTTCGTCGCGGGAGCGCAGACGGGACCGGAGCCGCGACCGCTCGCGTCGTGACAAGGACCACAGGCGGTCGTCTCGAAGGTGAGGAACGGTCGGATCCGTCGACGGCGGAGTCAAGACTTGGCGTTAAGAATGCACGTGTGCCGACGGCGTTTGTACGAGTGCCAGGAATCGGTGCTGTTGGCGCTTTTTTTTTTTTTTTTTGGTTTTTGGACAAAAGCGGGGCGACAAAATGTCCTGAGTCGTCGCCACAGTCTGTACTTGGCATCAATGTTTTCGGGTGGCATTGAGGCCGGTGTAGTTTCCGCAAGGCTGCAGCAGTCCTGCACTGCCATGCGAGGCTCTTTGGCACATGCTTGTGCGAAGGAGACGTCGAAGGTAGCCGTGAGGTTGCGCAAGTAGCTTCGATGCTGTCTGAGCACCGTGGAAACCACCGGTAGGTTTGACAATGTAGCGCGGAAAAGTTGCCTCGGACAAACGTTCAAATGGATTCGTTGACAGTACAATTCCTTACCGACTGTTCGGATTCTCGCAAAGTCTAAATAAACATTTATTCCAAAAAACTGAATTCGGACTAAAAAATTGCCGTTGGCACTTCATGTATTAAACGGCTGGAGAAATTGGTCGATAGTTTGCTGGATAGCGTTTCGTCTCTTCGCGATCGAATTGTTGTGCATTTCGGCGGTCCGTGTCGAACAGCTGCACGATTGTTAGCACGGAGTGCGCCATCCATTTCTGTGGACTTGTCAAACGTCACGACAGCGTCTGTCGTTCGACAGGCTTCCCAAGGGCACGGCACAAAATGAAAGCGCGAGTCGAACCTAGCCGTCAACGCAGATGTCGAGGTTGAGGGTGCTGTTCCGGTGCCATTCGACTCTGCCTGCAGGCGACGGCCGAAGGCACGCGCAGAAAGGCGGCAGATAGTGTGCGGATGTCTAGACGGTCACAATCTTTTCGTGAGCGGCACAAAATTAAAGTGCCAATCAGATCAACCTCGGCAATGCGAAAAAGAGGCGATGATTCTGATTGTAGCCTCAGTTCAGCTTCTGTATTGCATAGACGGCGCCTCCTGGTATAGAAAAATCAAGCAATGAAGTGTACGTTGTCCGCATTTTCAGGCACTGTTATATGTTGACTATGGGGCAGGTGCGAACGCAAACGTGTGAACGGGCCTTTAAAGGGCAACTCCGCTTAATTTCAAAAATTTCGAGATAGTGGCCGATTTTGCTTTTTGAAGCACTCCAAAACAATCCCCAATCCTTTGTTTCGCGAAAAATATAATCTTTTTCGTGTAATTTTACTCTAGCCATGATTACAAACCGAAACCGAAACGGTGGCAAAGCCGGACAACATTGTATATTCGGCATCACTAAGCATGTACACCCACGTGATATACAAGGGAAGGAGCTCCCCTCTTATCAGGATCCTCCTTTGTGCCTCCTGGATTAGCAAAGGCGTCGCTATTCTCCTCCCAGAAGATTATAGAAGATTAACCCGTCACTCAAAATTCTTAGAAAAGCAGCTTCCCTCTCCTCCTTTTACTTGGTGTTCAAAAGTATGGGATGTAACACAAGCCGCGCTCAACGAGGCGATCGGCTTATCAGTAGTATCAATAGTTGAGCGCCGGGCCGGCCGAGCGCGTCACTCACGTCTTTCACGGCGCTGGCGCCACCCGTGCTCTCCCCAGAAAAAAAAAATTGAAAAAAAAAAAAAAAAATCTGTACATGCTTGATGACGTCGCGGACGTGCCAGGAGAAGGAATTTGGAGGAAGCGGAAATGCAGCCGGGCAGTGTTGTCTGGCCCGCACGTCTCATCCAAAACCAGCGGATTCGTGCTTGTCGAACTTTGACAGCGATTTTAATGAATTTCTAGGCGGAATTCCGTCGTAATATTTGCCATGGGGGTTTTGTAGATGATAACAAAGAGAACTGTATAGTTTTGCACTACTGGAAATGAAGCGGAGTTGCCCTTTAACCATAATCGTTTTTACTCTGCGTAGAGACGTTCTTTTTTAAGATTGTCGTTCACCGTCAGTCAGTGCTCCCGGGGCTAAGTGGGGTTAGTTGTATAAAACTCAAAATGATCAAGTATGTCTAAAAGTTTGATGCAAACAAAATCTTTGGAAACTGTGTTCGTTGATGAGGTGCAAGAAACTAGCTACGAAGCGCCGTTCAGGCTATCACTATTAACACCTATGTGCTGCCGCATTAAAAAACTTGTGGCCTATGCCGACATGCATGTTCCATGTATTGTGTTGAGTGCAGCTAAATGTCTATCAATTTGTAATTATGGTGCCTTGTCACATTAAGTTTATTATCTAGTGGCTTCTACAGAGCAGGTCAGAAGTATTAACTGACTCATGGAGCAAAGCCAGCATTGTCTGTAGCAGCGAAAAACTGCACCAAAATTCCGTCTGTAGCAGCGAAAAGCAGCACGAAAGTTCCCATTGGCTGAGCGAATTGGCAGCTAAAGTCCTATTGGCCAAAAACCCAGCAATGCAGATGCTTGGTCACAGAAGCCGTGTAGCCGGCAGGGTTCGCTGAGCCTGCGTAGTCGGGGAGCGGGATGTCACTGCCGGAACGCCGTGTGGAAAATGAAGACGTGGCGCGCTGCTTGTAGGAATGCGCTGCGTCTAACGAATACTTTCGCATTCTTACACGTAAGCAGTCTTCGGTGTCTTTTAGTACTCTCCTCATATCAGTATGTCTTTAGTCTGTAGTCATGTTTACACTATAAGACTGGTATTACATTACAGCAACACTTCGTATTTATTAGGTATTTATTGAGTTAAATTTTTTCTTATTAACGATTTTCCTGGCGTCAACAATCTCTACCTGGCTCCTTCGTTAGCGCTTGTTTGGCACTTGATAGTGTGCATGCCATATGGCAGTTACGCAAATGCAAAGTGGGTTACACTCTACGGTTTTTGTTGCGCGTCGGAACAGGACTGCACCATACCCGTATTTTTGCTTACAGGGGTTCTTCCCGTGAGAGGAGACAGGAGCGACAAGACAGCGAGGAGAACCACAGGTTTGACAAGTGATGATCCCTGGTGAGCATTTTTGTCACACATAGTATAGAGGGTGTAAAGAATTGTGGTATGTTAGTGCTATATCTTTTTTAATTTTGAGCATTCCTGCATAAACATATTTTTTCTTCAACATTTTTTTTTTGTAGATATGTTTTTGGAGTAAGATTTGTGATACATGATTTGTACCGTCTTGTGTCGCAACATCGGATTATTCTATTGAAAGCGAAATTGCATGGTAGAATTTTTCTAAGAGCTTTGTTTTGCCAATTATTTTCCCACATTTGCTGCCGTAGCTGATTCTGCATGTTGGGAAATTGCTGCAATGTTATAAAATAAATTTTTATGAATAAACAGTTTGTTTGGTTGACTATACTTCGTTTCACAATAACTTGGCGAACTGTGGAGGCTAGGGCCCCGTGACCCAACAAGAGCATCAAAGCGAGGCACGTGACCCGACGTCATGGGAGCATTTAGGCCTGTTTACACATACAGCGGAGCGCTACGTGAGCGCTCCAAGGAGCGCTAATGTGGCGCTTCCTAGCGCGTGACTTAGTTCTAACATAGCGCGCGATTAGCGCTTCTGTAGCGCTTTGTTAGCGCTCCAGTAGCGCTCTGTTAGCGCTCCAGTAGCTCCTTGTTAACGCTTCAGTAGCGCTTCTTGTACCGCGGTGCTGCGGGTTAGCGCGTGCACTGCCGTACCGGTTCCTGTGGTTGGGTGTGCGTCAGCAGCACCATGGCGGACATGGGGGATGCTGAAATAGAAATGCGACAAATGCTCTTAGGTAGTGCATATGTGCGTGGACGGCTTAACGCCCAGAAGAGCCTTCTGGGTGCGCAAAATCTTTCGCCATCGAGACACCGAGGGGTACCCGGCGAACCTTGTTCCCAGGCTGAGGGACCGAGACGCAGAGCTCTTTTGAAGGCGATTATTTTTAACTGCGTGTCTTTGAAACTAGGGTCATGCATATCGAATAGAAAGCGATGAGGTCGTACCCAACCAATTAGTCGCTCAGAGTCCACGACTCTGAATCGCCTGCCCGACCCTTTGCTTGGAAAGCGGCTGTTTTACTTCTTCTTTCAATGCAAAAAAAAAAAAAAAAAAAAAGGAATCGGCGTGCACGCGCTGTTTTGCAACAGCAAGCACGGCACAAGGAGCGTGAGAGCGCTAACAAAGCGCTTCTGTGGCGCTAACAGAGCGCTCCTGTAGCACTAACAGAGAGCTCCTGTAGTGCTAACAGAGCGCTAACAAAGCGCTTCTGAAGCGCTAACAGAGTGCCACACCACGCGCTAGGAAGCGCCACATGAACGCTCCTTGGAGCGCTCACGTAGCGCCAACTTAGCGCTCCGCTGTATGTGTGAACCGGCCTTTTGTGTCACTACGGCAGATGCGAGGCCCGGAGGAACCGTCTGTCGTCTGCTAGCCAAGAATCATCTACTCAGAAACAAACCAACTTCAGATGAACGTCCACTGCAGCAACATTTCCGTCCGCTAGAATAGCGAGCACTTCAGGAACTGTTCACGACACAACCATACAGTCAATTTAGTCGCGAATCTGCGACGGGTGCTAATGCCAGGGCACCGTGGGATCTTTTAAGAGGAAACGGCCGATTACACGGCTGCCATCACCCACCGGCAATCACAAACGGCCACAACGCTACTACAAGAAAAAAAAAAAAAAAAAATATCTGGAGCGGATACGGATGGTGACGTCCCTTTTTGGTTTAAATATAATTGAAACTCTTAAATTTGTGATTATTTATTCTTTACTCTTCGTATCTTCTCGTTAGATATTGAAGGGCACGAGTTCAATTATCGTTAAAAGAGAAAGAAGCCTAGAACTACTTTTTGTCGGGAACGGCGCTGTTGCTGTGGCGGTTACAAGGCCCCATGGCCTCGACCATGGAGTGTTATCACATGTCTTGCTCCAGCGCTCTTATTGGGTCGCGGGGGCCGCAGCCTCCACGGTTCGTCAAGTTATCGTGAATTGGAGTTTAGTATTATCAGCATCACACGTTTTGTAGAGCAGTTATGTGCAGTCTATCTTATGACCTAGTTTTTTGCACAGTGTGCTAGAGTTAGCCTTTTTTTTTTTTTTTTTTCAAGATTAACATGTAGAAATAATTCAGAAATGCCATTGAGGAATGTACATGTAAAACATTTACTTTGGGTAACACTATATTCCTTTTTTTTTTCATTTCTTTCAGTTTTGGACAATCGAAAGCTGACCAAGCGACGATCGAAGACGGTGATTGCGTTGTACATATTACCACATATTATTGACAAAAATCTCCCCCTCATTTCATATCTATTGTTTTTTCTTGTTTTTTTTTTCCTGTCATGCTCTCCAAACAGTCTGTGCAAGTTGACTAAAAAAAATAAACGTCTGGCGAATCAATTTTGCAGTTTTTGGCAAAGTCGGTTATGGTCGTGGTACTCGCAAACTATCCCGAAAGTTTCTTGTTTGTCCGGGAACGTCTGTTTGGTGGGGCCTCAATCCCACCAAGCACACAAAAACACTGCTTACAATACGGATGTGCGATAGCGATTTTGGAGTTCAAAGCAAACATTTCTTCCATACAAGTAATTTTGAAGTGAAGCGAATAGTTTGTGGCAGTCAATGCAGTTGTGTCTCATTAATATGGACAGCTTTGTTTCCCAGGAAAATTGTTCATAATAGTGAATCAAGGTCAAGATCACGAATAACGAAGTGTGGCCACAAAATCGGTTTGTTCGGAGCAATAAAAATGTTGAGACTCTCGAGTTGAAAATTGGCATTAGAGGATGTTTTTGTCATGTTTTAAAGTTTGCAGCTTAATGCCGTTAGCACTTCAGAAAAAGCGTCGTTGTTTACCCTTTTGCCCGCAGTAACAGCAAAACCATGACGCAGGATGCATTCTAGAAATAATTCGAGGCTTCTAGCTTTCATATCCGCGGTCTCCAGCTGCCCATGGATGCGTCGAACGTGTGTTAAAAATGGGTGCATTACGAAATCGTCCAACGCTTCGTACAACACACCGGTTTGCTCGCAAGCTATCTCGGAAGTCCCTGCTAAATTGAGCATTTTAAAGAAAAAAAGGAAAAAGACGACGGTGATGCATGTATACTGTTTTCGTCAGTTTTGTTTTTTTTGTCTGAATTAAGGGGTGACACTGGCTAGAAATTTAACTTCTGAACTACACAAGTGATTGGAATGAAATTTGCAGGGAAGATTTGACATAAGATGTAGGTGTGAAAACTTTCAGGTTTTTATGAAAATCTTGCATAGTTGCATAGGAAGATGCATCACTTTTTGTTAAGAAATTTATGATATGCAAATAAACCTACTAAGCATCATTTTGACTACTTGATTATAAAGTGGGGGATGTGGTATTTCGGGCTATCTAGTTTAAAACTCAAATGTAAATATTTCAGGATGAGTCAGTACCTTAAAATATGAGATGCATATCTGTCCTATGTCAATTTCTAAAAATATACCGTAAAATACCGGGCAAGCGCCCACTTAGAATTTAAAGATAATCGCGAAAAAACGGGGGATGGGCGCTTGTCCGATCATCAGTTTTACATATAAATGTACTGTGCATATTTTTCATATCTTAGAAATTTGGTAATGGGCGCTTAATGTACAATGGGCGGATGCACGGTATTCTACGGTAGTTTTTTCTCAATGAGGACTTTGTCTTCTAACAAAATAAAATAGATAGTCCAATTCCCCAGTTAATTTCAGTTCAGAAACATCTCAAGACCGGTTATAACAAAATAGCGGCTGCAGCGAAGCGATCGTGATTTCCCATTCCCTTTTGCACTTCGTTAACTGAAGTCAGTTATAACTGATATAGCAAAGTGATTTCCGATTCCCGTTGACTCTGTTATAATCGGTCTCGACAGTATCAAAATACTTTTACCTTTGAACAAAAGGTTCCTTCGTATGAAATTTGCAGCAAAAAGTGGAACTGAGAAAAATGCACTCGAACATTGTACTCCTTTACTTTGTTACTGCCTCACAATGTGTTGAAAATATTTTATGTCAACGTTATTATTTGGCATATAGTTATCAAATTTACTGCGAGGGTGTATAATTAGTTTCTAAAACCAAAAAGCTCAAATTTGAAACATGAATTTTTTTCAAAAATGTCTGAATTTTAGGCTTATTTAGGCCCTTGATGGGGAACTCCGCTCAATTCCGAATATTTCGGGATAATGAGTGATTTCGGATAAAAAAGCCCTAGTAAAAGACAATACGCAATTTGCTTCACGAAAAATGGGATATATATTTTTAAGTCTAATTTTAAACACTATCAGAAATAGAAACCGAAACATCAGCTCCGTCCGGCAACATTGGCCTCGGGCCGCCAAGAACATGGCTATCACGTGGTACGAGATGCAACGTGATACCTTGCGCAATGACGGGCGGGATTGGGGAGAGCATGTGCAAGGCGCAAGTGTCGTGTGCACCGCACTCTTTACCATGTTTTGGTGCCAACGACATGTGCATAACAGTGGCATTAGTCTGTGCACGTATTGTCCGTAGCGTGGGCGAAACTCCGAGACAAAAATCACAAGCGGTGCGGCGACGACAGCGGTTGTGACGCAGGAGACGGCGGGGCAGCCAGACTGCTTCCAAGAAGCGCGCTGCGCAGGCGCCAATCACGTTGACACCGCTGAGCGCTGAGATGAAACGTTGCTGACATCACCTGCTATGCTTGCCCGGAGAAGTAAAAACAAGCAAAAGGGGGCAATGGTGATGACGTTTAGCTCAATGTTGGCTTTGCCCACGCCGTAGCCTTGACTGCACTGTTTGTGGCGCCTCAATTCGCCCGCTAGTCGGCCGATTTCAGCAACTTGGTGCGTTGCGAAGTTTGCCGAGCTGTTTTAAAAGCATTTAGACAGAACTAGGTCTTAATATCTGATGCTTCGTAGGTGATATTGAAAAGGAATGCATTGCTTTCACAAGAACAAAAACGAAGCAGAGTCGCCCTTTAAAAAGTGACCATGAATCCCAAATGTTGTAAAGGGTGGGAATGTTTGCCTGCAGATTGGTTACTAAGTGGCCGACTTGCTGAACACTTTTCTGCTATGCCGCTAGCAATATGCAGTTGTGTAATCCAAGCTTGACATCATTTCGCGGATCCTTTTAATGTATATAGAAATTAAAAAAACAAGACGAAATGGAGGTTTCTCTTTAATGTTTCGTGTTGCTATGTGAAGTGCCAAACAAATGTTTGCAACATGCAACCCCCCTCACTAGGAGATGGACGCAGCAGCATCGATTGAAACGATGATGTGAGTATTTGAGATTCTGACTCCGTGCTACACCAAAAAAACAATGCTAACATCTGTACTGCTGGCTTCGCAGTTTTCTGGTTGTCCGATTGGTCTCGAAGTTTCCGCGATCGCCGCAGCACCCATGCGGTTTCGAGACGTCCTTTTCTTCTCCACTTGAATCATTCTTCGTGCTGCATTGCGGAGTCCGTGGATGTCTTGCGCTTCAATGCCGTCGACGACCCATTCATTGCACTCCCCAGGGAAATGTCGGATGCATTCGAAGCCTTGCGCTGTGGAAAAGATTTTCTGGTCAAAGATTTGGCACATAGAAACCAGTACGATGTGCTGCACACGAGTAACTATACAACGCCAAGTCTGGACGTAACAACAAGTTCTGAATATATTTAGTTATATGTCGGACATTTTGATGAACCGGTGAAAGGAAAAAAGTCTGAACTGAATGCCTGGTATAAATTCATTTCATCCTACGCACTTACCTTGAACGCAAGTACTTTCCGAGGGTAATTGTATACAGGGTGTCCCTCCGAAAAAGGTGCAGGGTTTTTTGATCGCAGAAATAAACTAGGAATTGCCGAACGCTCGTTCTTCGCCCAAATGTTATTCTAGGGGTCCAAACCAGGATGCCAAAGTTTCGGCACTAACCGTTATCTCATTCAAAAGTTACACGCAGTACATACTTATTGCTATTGGGCATTTTTGTGCGCCGCCGTTTCCTTCACTGCAGGCCAACTTCCCCTCTGCGTGGACGTCTGTCCAACCAGAGTTGGTCGGACAACTCTGCGCTGTATTCGACAACAACGTTTTGACCGTACCTTTCTGTAATTTCTCCATCCGCGCTGTATCTTCTTTGCGGCGACGTTCCGCTTGACGCGATCCACCTTGGGGTCAGTCTCCGGAGGCTTTGGGTTGCCGTGCTGCTGCTTTGTCCCGTGCGACTTCTCCCTGGACGACGCCGACTGTTCCTCCTTCCGCTTCTGTTGCCGAAAAACAGCCGGAGAACATACCGTTTTTACGGGGTCTCCCCCGCCAAATACTGCAATCCATGGCTTCAAAATGGCAGCTTTGTGCAGCTCCCCGCAAAAAATGTACAATGTTTATTTTTTTCAGTGCAAAAGTGAACTATGCATCACCGAATGCGCATTCTCCAACCAAATGTAGCGCTAGTGCTTCAAACCAGATGCCAAAGTTTCACAACTAACTGTCATCTCGGTCAAGAGTTATACAGTAAAATCTCGTTATAACAAAATGGGATATAACAAACTAATGGATATAACAAAGCAATCATAATTCCCCTTGCATGCTAATAGGGAAGAAATGGACATTGGCTATAACAAACTAATGGTTATAACGAAATAATTACGATCGCTCCTTCAACTTTGTTATAACGAGGTTTTACTGTAGGTGATGGTCTGAAAATTTCAATGGGAAAATAGGACGCCCTTTTGGTAACTGGTGCCATTCAGCTCCATTTCTATGAGAGGTTCATCGGCTGCCATCTTCCCATTGAAAATTTCAGAAAGTCGTTTATAACGTTTGAATAAGATAACGGTTCTGAAACTTTGGCATATGGTTCAGACTGCTAGGGCTGCATTCTGGCGGAAAATTGGCGTTCTGTGATGCATAGTTCTATGACACATAGATAGCATACGACTCAAACGGTAGTAAATCCCAGCGCAATACTTCGAGAAACTGATTTTTGCAGACTGCCCAAAGTGAGATGGAAGCATTAGCATACATGCCGTATATATTGAAAGCATACAGACTGGCATTGAAGATGCGAAAAACCGGTCTTGCCCATATATGGGAGCCACTCGATTAATCATTTACCGTTTACATAAAACGGTGCTCGAGTTTCCCGACTTTATAGACGCTTTCAGGCAGCTGTGCATGGGCGCCGCCATAACTGACCTTCAGTTTTCATTCCCTCTTACTCTGTTCGGTTCACTCCACCGTTACAACAGCAGGACAGGTCATTGCCATTTTAGGTGTTACTGTGTCCTCCTCCCCAGCATAGGGCTCTGTGGAGACCCACCAACGTCCGCTTCAGTGGCTCGGCATCTCGGTAAGACAAGAGAAGGTCGGCAATGGCGGCTAAATTTGGCGCGCGCTGAAAGCGTCTATAAATTTGAGACGTGGTGCACAGCAACAAATGCAGGTCAATCTTGCAAAAGTGTGGTAGAGTCAAATATGATGGAGAATCTAACTTGAAAAAAAAATTAAGCACACTGACAGAGGTTTCATTACCTGTTTCGACATTGCAAGAGGAACCCGGAAAGGACATAGCATCTGCTTACGAACAGCAGGGAAATTTTATGAGCCAATTCATTTAATGTCTTCGTCCTTTTCTTCCTCTTCCAAGCACACCAATAAAGATTGAAAAAAGAAACCCGGGTTTGTTCTGCGAGTATGCGCCCTCTAATTAATCTGTTCGGAATGCCAGTTGTTGCGCTGCATGTAATAACAGCCCCACTTCTAATAAGCTGCTGTTATAAAAATCATCTGAAAAACAATAAAATTTTGAGCAAGGCTTACTACGAGCTAATATTAGTTTTACAATCATCACGACAGTGGTGTTTTAGTCTGGTGTTTCTGCACGCAGGCCTATAAATTTTACTAAATTTAAATTTAGAATACCTGTATATAATAAATGATTCTAGCCTAGTTTATTCCACAAGTTCAAAAGCAAGCATTGCATCCTTTCATTTGTATAGAAGGTGGATCAAAAGCTTCACAAGATTTCTCTCACCCATGTTTATTTTTGACACCTGCACCCTCACAATTATGCAGAAACTGCCCCGGGAAATGTGTCGTTTCTGCAGCATACTGCCAGTTTATTAGTCTAGAAGTTTAGCCACCTGCACCCAGTATTTTTAATAGAACCAAACCCCAAATGCTTTCCTTCCTGTTCTACAACTATTTCTCACAAATCAGTTGTGTGGGAAAGCACAACACGCCAATGGTTGTACCACCCACTCCACAACTACTGGCAGACGACATCTGCTGGAGACGTCTGCTTTTGAGACGTCCTCTGCTTTCAAGATGCCTCTCGAAGCAGACGGCTCACCTTGACAACTTCCGTCTGCTTCCCGCCAAGCGGAGTTGCAGCAGATGACCCATTGCTGAGGGCCGCCATTTGGCTTCTGCTCACGCTGAAGGTGTCCGAGCGTTTTGCAGTAACCACCCTCTTGGTTTCGCTCGTAGACTTGACTCGGCTCGAGCTGGCCGGACGCTGGCTACGGCTGGCCGTGGCTGCCCTGGATGCGCTCGGCTGTGGATTGGCCTGCGATTTGAGCCGCCGGATCTCCTGGCTGCAAGAGTCGGGTTGTGAGGCAACATGTGTGCCATTCAGAGAATCGCACGGTTAAGGGGTATTCACACGAGGGAGAAATCCCGGGGATTTCTCCCCGTCACGCGCATACCACGACGAAAACGTCAGGCTTTGCGATGTGCAAAAGCCTCGCGTTTTCATCTCGTGATGCGCGCGTGCCGGGGAGAAATCCCCGGGATATCTCCCTCGTGTGAATACCCCTTTAGGAGACGGGTGCCATAAGTAAAAAAAAAAAAAAACACGCTTGGTAGAAGAGCGTGTTGGTTTAGGTCATGGATGAAGAAAGAATAAACAATTAAAACAGGGTTGTGGTTGTGTTGTCCCTGTTTTAATTGTTTATTCTTTCTTCATCCATGAAAAAAAAACAGTTATCTTTTTCTTTTTTTTTTTTAATTTTTAAAAAAGGCAAGTTTTTGTTTTAAAATTTTGATGCGATGCTTCCACCACCTTCGAGCATTTCCGCGGTAAATCGTAGAGTGACAGATTACCGCGCTGATTTATATGGTCACCTTAAAGGCTTCACCCAGATTTGGGGCACCACTGTGCAACCTACACAAGGACACTCACTCTTTTTCCTTCACTTGCAGCGTAAGACGCCGGTTGTCTTGGCCGAGCCTTTCCATCTGCTCACGCAGCTTGATCAGTTCTGCGCTTGTTCCTGCGAGACCACGCCAAAGCGGAACAGGTTATCGGTCTATCAAAATAGCAACCAGTCACATGCAAGCATCTGCCCTCCACTGGTAGACAAGCCAAAAACAAACTCCACCCTATGTAAAGACTACTGGATGGCAACGTGATGTGATGTAGTGTGATCAAGTGTGATGTAATGATACTAATGTGATGGCGATGACGAAGATGACTATTTCAACCTAGGAGAGCCGTGCTGCCTCCGAAAGGTGAGTAGTGTATATGACATGGGCCCGAAGTGCCACGCTAGTAGTGGCCATGCAACGAACACGTGGAGGTGAGAGCGATTTCTCGGCACGTTCTTGCACGCTCCACAGCAGAAGGTACAGTATATGCTCAACTGTCTTACCTCCGTGTGAATTTAATGACAGACGGCTTCTGGGGGGCTGCGGCTTGTCCGTGGCCTCGGCCAGGTTCTTCTGCGAGCTCTGGAGCTTCCTGAGGGATGTGAACACCCATTCAGAGACCCAGCTTGCAGATGCATTTGTAAAGGGATTGCAAAACTGTGTTTTCTAACACCTGACGCAGAATACTTTAAGCGACTGGTTCTTAGCCGCTTCCCCTAACGGAAAAGCGTCGCACAAGTACTGTGCCAGCGTTTGGCCAGGACTTGCGTCCTTGACGACTAAACGCGAGACTCAACCGAATGCCGACGGCGGCAGTCAGTTAGTCGAACGACGTTTCATTGACGGATCGTTTCGTCGACAGATTGTTCCATTGGAAGGCTTCCCATGCTCGTTCCATTGACAGATCTTGTGAGGTTTCGTCGAACACAAACCCGCTGTTTTTGCAACAACCTTTCTCCGTATCGCCTGGTTTATGAAGAGGGAGAGAAGGGGGGGAGGTTTGGGTAAATGCAACCCAGTGAATCACGTGCTAGCTTTCAGTGACTTGGTAAAAAAAAGAAGATATGTTGCGGATGAAATATTGCAGGGGCATGTGTCCACGAAACGAGCCTCCACAAAACATAGTGTCGACGAACCGTGTGTCCATGAAACACGTCCACGAGATGTCTTCCACGAAACGTGTTTCCACAAAATGTACGTCCACGAGAAGTCGTCCACAAAACGGATGTCGAGAGAAGATGTCCACGAAACGTGTTTCCACGAAATGCATGCCCACAAAACGTTGCCCATGAAACGATAGGGACCCGAATGCTGACACTGCACCATGGTCACCGACAGAGTGAGAATGACGGGGAGCGTCTTTCGAGTGCCCAGCCTCCAGCATGCACTGCATGCTTTCCACCATGCTCTGGCTGCACAAGCGCAGTCGAGGTGCACGAGACGCCGAAGGAATTTCGAAGTTCGGAAGAGACAACCGATGCTCCCCCCTAACGTTCTCACCCTGTCGGCGACCTAAGTGTCCAATTTGTGCCCCACACCGGCCTCCGGCAGACGATATGGGGAAATGCAGACGAAGTCCCGACAAGATGGTGTCCCCAGGGATCTAATTTAGGACCACTATTGTTTATAATTTTTGCTTATGATATTGAAATGTGCATAAAAAAAATTCCAAGTTGTTGCTTTTCGCTGGTGATATGAAGGTGTCTTCACACGTCGGGTCACTCGCTGACTGTGCATAGTTAAAGGGCAACGTGTCACGTGTGCATGAGTGGTGTTTATTCAATCATTCAACGATCAATTCTTATAAAACCAAAGTGTTATCAATGTTTAAAACATGGAAACCAATTTCAAATAACTAAATTCTCGATACTTGGGCATAATTTATTGTTTGATGAAGGAGCTTACAAATCCGTTCTGTACTATTCATCTTTCTTGCAGTCTCATTTGTTCCAGGGTCGAGCTTGCCAGTGTTGTTTGAAACTATGTTACATTATCCGAATCAGAACAAATTGATCATCTTCAGAAAAGGCTCATTCGTAAAATTCATGATCAATATTTCTAAAGAAAGTGTTTTTTCCTTATGCCTACATTCTTAGAAATCACAACTTGCAAACCTTATCAAGCAGAACAGTCGTGCGAGACATATTATTTTTTACAAGAATGATTCATGGTCAACTTGATTGTGCTATGTTATGTTCCGTGAATTTCCATGCACCTGTCCATTTTATCCTTTTCATTGGGAAAATCTATGTTCCATTACCTGCGTGCAACTTACTTTTAAAGACATGTCCACCAACTCTGCGGAAGGTTTTGTTAATTACGAACATTCTAAGCATGAACTTGAGTCATTCTTGTACAGATAGCTACCATATCGTTTTTAAACTTTTTCTATAAGATTGCCTGCATGGATGTATGCATGTTATTATGAATGTATAACTGTTTGTGAGCATGCTACATTTTGTACTTAAGCATCTCATACAAGGACTTTGGTTGCTTTGAGGCACGAAGTACCAAATAAATAAATAAATAAAGACAACCATGCACAGGAAAGGACTCTCCCCATTTCGACCACCAATTTTGTCTCGGAGTCCAGTTTAAAATCTTGTAATTTTGGAGGCTTACCTTAGCTTCTCTTCCTTCTCGCGCAACTGCACTTCCAGCTTCATGCACTTTTGCTTCAGAACGTCCTGCGAATGGAAAGAAAAATTGCGAGGCTTCGGAGAATCTGTTCTCATTCGTCGATACCAAACTGGGTTTCTTAATCCGCCATTATCACTCTACATGTGAACATGAAACCGTGGTCGGCAACATGTTAAAGGGGCCCTCCGGAGCTTTCTGCAATCGTCTGTTTATATTGTTATATTGCGTAGTAGGTGCAAGTTAATATGTATACAAAGTTTTAGATTACAAAATCGTTTATTAAGCAGATGGCAGAAGAAATATATCGGGACTATTTTCTCTTGGAAGACAATCCCCCATTCCCTGCCCATCGCTAAAACTTGACCAATGGAAATGCTGCGTCCCGCGGTGAATGCGGACATTATTTTTGCAACACTTTTTAAGCTTGTTGTAAATTAGAGTTTGAGAAAAACGTAAACTGATTGTGGTGCGGGAAACATAGTCCGCAATTATCGCTCCAAAACCAGCGAACTATGTTTTCTCCCCGCAAGCTTGTTGCTAGGGGGTGATGCGTCGGCGCGTCGGCTCGTCTGCTTCCCGGAGCGTCTGCAGGCGTGCGTTTGCGGGACACATGTTCCTTCTTCCCATGGATCCCGACTCCGAAGCCAGCTTTGCGATCCTTCCACGTCAACGAGTCAAACTTTTTCTTGTCATCTGTGGGATGCGACTGCGTATTGCAGTAGCAGCGCGACGGTGCGGTGCGACGAATGACGACTGCCGAGCACAAAGTCCGGGTCCCTTGACGACGGTCAACGCGTGTTCGAGAGATTCCTCCGCGGGTCGGCGGTCGGCGGCGTTGGTGACGCGCAGCGACGCCGGGATCCTTCGAAGGCTTGCTATTGGCTGACGCGTAAAGGGATGCCCCTCCCGTTTTCCGGGGTCATCTCAGAAAGGGGGGCGTGCCGGGGACTTTGATAGCAATTTTAGTAGGAAAGTCCACCGCGCATGACCGTAATTTTATAATTTTTAGGATCCTTAGGGCCTGCAGATTGAGTTACCGCCATAAATAGACCATCGCAGAACACTCCAGAGGGCCCCTTTAAGGACGCGTTAGATGCTCTTCCCCCGGCGCAAGCTTTCTGCCTTTAATGTGCCGAGAAACTGAGGGAGAGGAGGACACGAGAGCGTGCGGGGACGTCAGATCGCTGAGCTCCGGTTGGTATGATTAGTGGGTAGACCTAAAGCTACTACCTGCCCTTGTCTCCACTGTGCTCGTCGAGCGCACTAAAACGCAAAACGCTGGCGTTTGGCTCTTGCATTCAAACAAGTTCGGCAAGTGTAGTGGAGACAAAGGCGAGAACAAAATGAATGACGCGTTCGACACAATTCTCTACTACGAATTGGGATTTTCAACTGCAAATTTCCACCCAATTTCGTTCTGAACTTTGGGAAGACACGACAAAAATCGTGCGAAGGTGCTCGCTGCATTGAAACTGTAACCAGCGTATCTTTGTTTCGAGACCTTCGCACTAGCAAAATGCAGTCCCAGGGTCACCTCGTAGGTGGTGGCAGCGTGTCCTCTCGTCGCATGAAATCGCGAGAACTCTGTCGTAAGCAGACGGAAGCGTTCGAACCATCCTCGGGAATATCTGCAACGCACTTACGTCTTCCTTCTTCTTGTCTTGCGCCACGGCGGTCTTTTCCTGGCGATTGGAGATTGGGACCGGATTAGTAATAGATCGGGATTCGAGCGGATTGGCTACCGACGAAAGAGGGACGCGCACCTTGGAGAGCAGGGTGAGCTTGTCGACCTGTCGGGTCTTCCGGAGGCACTCCTCCTCCAGCCGCTTCACCTTGGTCTTTAGGCTCTGATTTTCCACGCGAAACTGCGCCACTTTCTAAACGGCAGAGGGAGAGAAAAAGACAGAAACCATGAGAGTGCAACGTTAATGTGCCAGGAATCTCGACGCAACTTGCCATATCGATTCAAGTGTAACACGTCGCTTGTACCTAGCTACGTTTTTGGCGACCAAACAATGGCCTAGGTATTTTTGAAGAAGAGGAGTACCTGTAATATGCACGACGAGAAAATGCCAGATGGACTAATAAAAGATGGAAACAAGGTATGTCAATACTCTCACAGTTATCCTCGAATGAACGCATTAAAAGTGAGGAATCCTTACCTACGACAAATATGGGAAGCGGCTACTGCTTCATAAAAATTATGCATTTAAAATAATGAGGAAGTAACGCGTTAGTTTCGAGCCGAGGTAATGCATTCTTTTGAATCACAGTAACGAATAGGGATGTCGCGAACCACCCTAGGTTCGATTTCGAAAGGTTTCGATATTTGCGAAGCGAACTGAGGTTCGATTTCGAAAAATTTCGATATTTTCGTACCGACCGAGGTTCGATTTCGAAAAATTCACAACTTTTGACCACAGCGGTGTTTCGAATTCGAAAATTTAGAAGCTTTCACGGTTTCTAAAATTTCGAAATCGAATATTTTTTTACTTCAGGTTCGATAAATTCGAAGATTTCGAAATTCTTTGTAAAAAAAATTCTTAACTGTATTAATGAACAAGTCTTCAGCAAGAAAGTCGTAAACGTAGAAAAATGTTTGAACAGCAGTAGAGGCTTTAATACACGACGTTTCGGGAAGAGACTTCCCTTTTCGAAAACTTCGAACGCTTCGAATTTTTATAGACATGAAGTTCAAACAATTCGGAGATTTCGAATTTCTTTTTGCATAAAGTTCGAAAAGTTCGAAGGTTTCGATTCTTTTTTAACGTTAAATTAAAAAAAAAAAAAAAAAAACTTAGAAGATTTTGAATTTCTCTCTAATCCAAGTTTTCAAAGTTCGAAGTCCGATTTTCAAGTTTTTCCACAGTTTCAGCTTCAAATAACGTTTTCACGACTCACTGGTTTTCACAAAATCAAGTTTAGAAAAGTTAGGGTGTGATATCTAGATTCTGCGAAGTTGGTCAGGCAATTAAATGAGGCGACGAGTGTCCCGGACGTGCTAGAATATTTGCCAGTGCAGAATTGTGACCGCCAGCCCTGGGGTGTGGGTCTTCAACCTGCATCACGCAGTAGTGATTGCACGAACACACTGTTTTACGAGACTCATCCAGTTCGAAACGGCCAGGGGCGAGCAGGAGGTTGAGGCTCAGAAGAACCTTGATGCGACCTGGCAAACTAGCTCGCCACCCCTTGCACGCTGGTAGTAATCCGATCCGGTGAAGTTTATAATTGTCCTGGAGGTTTATTTTCTGGGACGGAGGAATCGCCTCGCAAAAAGCACAAAAGCCGACACAACTCGAGGTCGAGGAGCGTTCTACCATACAAGTGGCGTCGAAAGAGGAAAAACGGGGGAAAGAGGGTAGCGAAGGGGGAGGGGGGGGGGGGGTGCTTCAGCCTCCTTCTTCCCCTTGCAGGGATTTCGGACTGTTAAAGAAAACAATACGGGGAAAGAGGGCGTGGTCGAGCTTATTTTAATCTGAAATGATTTATGCATGTGTATAGCTACTGTCGCTCTTCACTGCATAAAAGGTTGCGTAGATGTTCATTGTTAGAAACTCATTGTCAGAAGGCACTGCTCGTCACATGCTTAGTGGTTCGGAAGTTCAAAGCTGTCTTTTCGACCTAAACACCTGTGCCGATAGTAACAAAAAAAAAAAGAAAAAAAAAAAAAAAGAATAAATGCGGGAATAAAAAGCAGGAAAAAAAAAACTATCAAGAATTCGTCGGAAGTGTTCTATTCTTGCATATTCAGAGGTTCAGAACTTCGAAACAAGTTTCTTTTACCAAAATGTGTACAGGCTAAAAGAAACACGTCCCAGGAACGTGAAGCGAAAAAAAAAAGTTTTCTTTTAAGGACGTGCTGAACTTGAACACTATTAGAAATCTTCTCCCATGAGTTAATTTATTCCTTAACGTGAAAAAACAATGAATATATTATTTTGTATTCTGCAGATGGCAATGATATGTACTGTCTGTGGTGTTAATTTAAATGCGGTACCTCAAACAACTTAGACGAAAATAAATACCAAGTTTAGGTCATAATTGCATGCAGATACATGTTTGGACATTTCTTCGAAACTCACGTTGAATAACAATAATCACATCTTAAGACGGCACTTACCTAGGCTATACAGTACATAGATCATTCTTAAAAAAGTATAACATATCAACCATAAATAGCTCCTGCTGCAGCGTGCTTCAAATCTGGCACAAACGATAATCGTCAGAAACCCGTCGTCCTTCCTCGCCCCTTCGGGGATTTATTTCTTTAAACCTAAGCATGCCAGAACATTGAAATAAACGACATTGTCTTTCGTAAGGAACGCAGCACCGCGTGTAAACGTTCGAGAAAAAAAAATTACGAATGTACACCACTACCTGAAATCAAATGAAACCGTCCGCCGGTCTTTCGAAGTTCGACGAACGTCGAACTTTTACCCTAAAAGGTCGAAGTTCGTCGAACTTCTGACTTTTCAGAATTCGAAAGTTCGAAACTTTTCGAATTCTCTTGATAAATAAGTTCGAAAGTTCGAAATTCATCGAATTTTTTGGTCAGTCAAGTTCGAAAGTTCGACAAGCATCGAACCTTGCAGCGCAATAAGTTCGAAAGTTTGAAAAAGATCGAATTTTTTAGCGTAATAAGTTCGACGGTTCGAAAACCGTCGAACTTCTTAGCTTAACAAGTTCGAAAATTCGACCTCCGTCGAATTTTACGATATAGAAAATTCGAAAAATCGAAATCTTTCGAACATTTCGACCGCTTGATTCGATCATCGAAACTTCGATTCGAAAAAAGTTCGCGGCATCCCTAGTAACGAATAACATACCTAGTTATTTTCTGAGTGAGCAACGACTAACGGTGTTTAGTTACTTCGTTTCAGTAACGTGTACATGTCTGCATTGCCTTGATTGGATACCGTGCACGCCACAAGAAAGTAGATGAGCTGGCCCTCTCTGAAACGTAGAGTATGTGCGGACGTATAGTAGCTTTTAAGAAAAATGTTTCACTTGCTGCTTCTTGTGAAAACGATTGCATGGTTTCCACGAACGACAGTCCACCTGCTGCTATTTGTAGAAATGGTTATGCCGTTTCAAGGAAAGCCAGTTGGCAGACAGGCGCGGGGTGCCGGTAAGAGAGTTCTACCCACCTTTTGAAGGGTGGCGGCCTCTTGGCGCAGCTTCTCTGTACTGGCTTCCTGGCGCAGTTTGTCCGTCGTAGCCCTAGCCGAAGCTGTGGCCGAACTGTTGGGCGTACGTCCACCTGGAGGCGTGGAGTGAGAGAAACAATTGAGACTGTTATTATGCCAAATGTGCCCCCCCAAAAAAAACTAAAATAGACACAATTAAAATAAAAATTTTCAGCCTTTCCACCCTAGTGAAGAAGGAAGACCAGCGAAGCTGTGCTATGGTGGGAATAAAGTAATGGCCCCGGCCGCAAGTCAGCAAGCCACAGTGGAGAGGCTGGAGAGGTTGCCGCCATCTATGAGCGACGGCGGCAACCAAACAACTGGCAAGCCTGTTGTCTGGTTGCCGCCATTGCTCATAGATGGCGGTAGCTGTCCAGAGGTTTGTGTCGAGATTTGTTTGCCCACGGACGCGATACTGGGAAAACTAGTCCTTAACAGTTCTGCTGTAAAAAAAAGAAAAGAAAACAAAGCGAGGGAAGTGTTTTAGTCAGAACAGAAATTTGCGACGTAATATTGGCAATATAATGAGCAATACATTTAACACCTTCTGCCAACACACAAATATATGCAAAAACAGACAGAAAGGTTTCATGACCCCACCAGTTCACTGTTCTGTCCCCACAGTTAAAAATAATGTGGTTGCCTCAGAATAGGCTACGCTGTACAGGGACCCTTTAATAAGAGTTCCTTTACTTACTCGACGAAACACGGAGGAATAAAATTTTCAGTGTACCCACGAAGAACTGGAAGTTAATTTAAGCCGCCCGGCGATTTCTGCCTTGGAGCCAAAAAAGGCTCGATAACGCTGCAGCATCATTACGCCGCGGTTTGTCTGTTTTAGGTTACCGGGAACTTGCAAGTCGGAACTTCGCCTCGAAGCCAAGGAGGTAACCCCTTATAATTGCTCGGTTAGTAATAGGAAACCAGCATTATTACTACAGTAGAATCTCGTTAATTCAAAACCTCTTAGATCAAACTTGCAGATAATTCAAACTAACACGCAAGTCCCATCCTATGTGTTTCTAGGAAGGAAACTCCCACTAATCTAAACTGCATTATTCAAAGAAAGTTATGGTCCCCTTTGGGTTAAAATTAAAGAGGTTCCATTGTGGTGCCAACACTAATAATGGAAAAAAAAAAATGTTGGTAGCTAACGTACGAGTTTCTCTGCCGTTCTGAGTTCCATCCGACGAAGATTTGGACGGTCCATTGGTCAGGGGCTTCGGCGACGACGAATTGGTCGAGCTTCGAGCCGCCGAAGCAGGTGCCTTAGCGTTTGTGCCGACACCGTTCATTGGATGCCAACCCTGGGGCAACGATGACACGTCTGCGGTAGGACACACAACATTGTTATTGTTGTTATTATTAATAGGTGACACATATATGTACGGCTGTAAACAAGCAAACCAGAATGTGCCAAGGAATTGCCCAAAAGCGTTGGAGGACCAAACACGTAAATGACCCGAGCCCGCGCTCAGGGAGGGTTTGGTAAGAGGGCGCGCTCGCTCTCGGCTAGTTCTGGAACGCAATCTCAAAGTGGCGTCACGATACGGCCAGTAACTGGCGGGGATCTTGCAGACTGAATTACGTTTGCCGTATTCTGTTACTGGAGGTCGGCAGAGGTAAAACAAACGAGCATGTGAAATCTGAAGGTTCGTGCATCTGTACAATACTAAGTGTGGCTTATCATGATGGGGAAGATACTAATGCTTTGGGATTAACTTGTAAGTCTATTAAAGAAACTGCCAACGAGTACTTAAGCTTGCCTTTACTTCGGGGTTAACCTGTAAATCTATTAAAAAAAACTGCCAACGAGTAATTAGGTTTGCCTTGTTTGTTTGTATCATCTTGTAACAAAAAAAAAAAAAACATTTTTTTTTTACTATTGGACCGCCCTGTTGTGATAACACAAATGACAAAGTGTGTCCGTGCATTCATATTTTTGTCCAAAAATTTCAAGACAACAAATGTTCCATAGCCTTGTGTTTTATGCTTCAGCTTAGGGGATCGGTAGCCGAGTGGGCTAGCACACACCAGCCCAGAGCACGTTGAGCGAAAGCTTGCACTGCAGAACCCAGGGATCCTGGGTTCAATCCCCACCTCTGCCAGTTTCGATCTGGATGAGCATCGTACCGGCATGCGGTCGTGTATCACTACTGCATGATGCACGTTAAAGACCCCAGGCTAGCGGTTGTACTGCATTGGCTAAATTTCTCACCTACAGCGAGTGACTCGTCACAACTTTGAAATGGCTGACGAACTAAACGCTGTATAAACATCCACACAACCCCAATTATTATGCTTCAACTTGGAACGAGAAGAAAAAAAAAAAATGGACACAGATATTGTGAATATGCGTTGGTCTTCTCTATCTTTTTTTATTTGTCTCGGGTTGAAGTATGGAATTCATTCACGAGCTTACCCGAGGTTTTACTCTTTCAAAACCTTGTGACATAAACAAAATAAAGATTTGAGTGCCAGTAGAAGTTATGCCACATGTTAAGACCCCTTGCCCTCTCAGTTTACACAAAGATGCGACGTTGCATCGATGAAGACCGTCTTCATTACAAGTGTCGTGGACGCATGGTCAAAATATTTTTGCGACAAAGTCGTGTCCGACAAACTCGCATGAAATATTTTTTAAACATCAAAAAGGCGTAACACGTTCTCCGTTTTTCTTTTATGTTATCCTATGCTGACAGGCTTCATTGGAGTAGAGTAATCAACATGAGTATCCATTCTTGAAGACGAACTAAAAAAAACTGTAAAAGAGTAAAAAAAAAAAAAAAAAAACTGCACGCAACAATTTTTTTTTTTTTTTTTGTGGGAGGATGCGATTCCTCACAAAGCTAACAGAACTATTGGGTAAACGCAATGGTCAGCACGCAAATTATTTAGGTCCTTATTCGCACCAGAGATATCACTAGAGATAGTCAAATGAACGCGAATTCGTTCGGGATTTCGATCGTGTTTAAATTTCAATGGAGAAGCGCGGATGACAGGGTGCCGGAGCGGTCTGTTTTGCTCCACCTCGAAGCTATGACAGCTACGCCCCACAATGTTCATGCAACGGATGGTCAAGCACGATCGCCTAATAACCCAAATACCACAAACAAAATCAATTTTGAGTATTTTAAGTGTGATTGAGTGATCAGTACCTGCTTCACCATGGCAACGCTCCGAAACAGCCGCCATTCTTTGACAGCTCAAAGCTAACACGTGAAACGGAACTCTCAAAATATGTACCTTCTTTTATGCACGAAACAATGAACTTCCGATAATAATGCAAAGTATTAACCCTAAAGTTAATATATAATATATAAAATATTCTTTTAGTGTAAATGTTTTGTGTTTGAGAAGAAAGCAGGAGATTAAACGCGGGTACCAGCTACTTCTCTGTATCGTCGTACCGAACAAGGGGGTGTCTTGTTTTTGTATCGATGTCCGCAAAAAAAAGTGCGAAATATGACGGCGCACTGCCGTTATCGGTAACAATTCCAGCAATAAATCGGCGTAATTAACATCATGGTCGCACCGATGCTACGGTAACAGCAGAAACTACGAGCCCACAACCATGTCGATCGACCTAAGCATCGGTGAGTCTGTACTGTAGCACAAAATATTTTTCGGATCAACTTTACGGCGTTATTTTTCTGTGTACGTTTTCGCTACACGTGTTCCATCGTAGGGGCTGTCGGCGTGGTATTTAACGATTTTTTTTTTTTATTGTCATTACTTTCGCAGGCGCGGTGCCGGCGATCTACAAAGAAGTCCACGCTATCCTGAACCCGTCGGAAAGAGCCGAAGTCGACCGAGAACTTTATGGCAAACTCCTATCGTCGACGAACCTCCCGAAGTCGACATTAGAACAAGTCAGTATTTTTTTTCTTCCCCCTTTTTCTTTTGTTTTCTATTTTTACGCGTAGTTCCGTGTTGTGCTCGTAGGAAACGCCTCCTTCCCGTTGCCATTGTTATTTATAGCCTTTCTCCTTTTGTACGGATTGAAACGCTTCGATCGTTTCTCCCCTCACAAAACGCTGACCCCTATCCGCTTCATCGCTTCACCGAAAGAAAAAAAAAAAAAAAAAACGGCAAGAAAGTTTCTCCGGAGAAAGTCATTTGCGTCTATGACCAACCGACCGACGTCGTACCTACCGCTTCTGATCGTCTGGGAGAGTATGCGCGTGTCTGGCAAACCAGTCCGTCCAGTTCTTTCTAATGTCTCTTCTCTTTCTTTTTTTTTTCTACAACTTTGCCAGCCAAGTAACTATGGGGCAAAGCGTGGGTACGTGAGCACCTCACTCGTAAAATAAACGCCGCGTCACGTCTCTATCCGGACGCCCGATTGGCCGAGCGGGCCGGAGATAGTGGTGACGCGGCCCGTCCTCAGCAGCTGATTGGTCAGGCCGCCCGAAACCGCGATGACGTGGCGAACCTGAGGCACGTGATTGGCTGTGCCGGCATGCAGCTCCCGCTTTGGTCCATCAACCCCTTTTGGCGTTATCTTAGATAAGATTCCGATGTTGCATTGAACAATGTTATCTGGATATGTGGGTGGGATTAGAACGATTAAGCGAGGCAGCTTTTAAAGATAAGTGTGGTTTTCGCTGCCTTCGCTGCCCCCTTACCTGTATACCGAAGAAAAATGAAGTAATGCACGTTTGTGCTGTGAATGTTTAGCATCAACATTCCTGTTGTTCTTGTGGCTGGAATTTGACTCTGCTGCATTCATTCTCAAGGGGAGCCGTTTGAAGGACACCAGTGAGTTGTACGATTTCCTTGATAACACTTTGGTTTGCTTGGCTTTATTTGCTTTTTCATTTCTTGATATACAGCTCAACAGTTGTCTTAAAAAAAAGAAAGAGATACTTATTTCTTTAAATGAAAAGCTGAGGTGAACCATCTTTTGCATGTAGTTCGCTACACTAAAACAAAACTGTATGAAATTAGATGAAAAGATGATAGTAGGGATATGAAGGGAAAGAGAGATGTGCCAGAGGAAAGGAGGGGATCGACATTTCGACCAAACAGTCACGCGCGCCGTTCCCCTCCTTTCATCTGGCACCTCTCCTTCCCTTCATGTCCCTACTAATATACTTACAGTGCCCGGCAGAACCCTACATCTTGTGAGTAGAACATTGTTGAGGGACATGTTGTAGGAATTTTCCGAGCCCTCTGCATTAGGGTTCGTAACAAGTGTCAATGAAACTGATAATTGTGGTCTTGCATCATTGAGATGTGATACATATCCCCCACATGAATTTATGATCCAAGTTTGGAGCTTGTCATGTCACAAGATTCTAATTTAATAATTGTTTTCAACTGAACGCTTGAAAGGTTTATGGGGTGTTTTCACGCGACGTCAATCTGCCATCTTGCTATTAAATACAAATTTAATGGCGACAGATGAATCTTTGAAATACTTGCCTTTGACACGCACCAGACAGCTCATAGCAACAAAATGGTAAACATAATTAGGTACTAATTAAAAAATGTCAGATAAATCCTTGAAATGCTTGCTTGTACTGGCTGGTGTGTGCCGAGACAAAATGGTGACATCGGTGAAAACACCAGGATGCAGCAGAGGTTCCAACTTGTTAACAAACATTTTATAGTGTTCTTACAATGATTTTGAAATATGCAGGGCAGCCTAGCCACTCGTTGTCACCTGTTAACGAGTTATTGAACACACTTTTGATGAGAATCTGAACAATCGTCAAGTCACCCTGGTCATCTATCTATATGTACTAGGGTCTCTCTTGTTCAGCTTGCCTCTCAAGGACGGCCCCACATAAAACCTCATTATTGTGGAGTGTGAAAGATGCTCGACCAGTCTCGAGGTAACTACCGAGGCTCCAAAAAGGTACCCCCTGGGAGTCTACAGGAACTTTTAGGAGGCTTGAGGAAGGACCCATGGAATCCTTTAAGACTGTGTTTAGATTCTGAGAGTCTATGGCTACGGTTCCATGAGGTTCCTGTCCTTGATCATGGAGGGCTTGTTTAAATACCACAAAATACCACAAAAGCGCCCATCTCCTTCAAGCGCCCACTATTAACATTTCCCGAAATTGGGAATTCTGCAAATTGTATGTTAAATGCTTGACTTGACCGGACAAGCGTCCATGCCTACATTTGAAGGGCAACTCCGCTCAATTCTGAAAAAATTAGGCTTGCATGTGATTCCATTTTACAAAGCACTACTAAACAGCTCTACGTCTTCGGATTCGCGAAATGTGGAATAATATTTGTGTAATCTTAATTTAAACATCAGCTGATACCGAAACCGAAACTTCGGTTGCGTCAGGCAACATTGGTCTCGAGTCGTCAGAGTCATGGCCACGTCACGTCGAACCACATGGTCTTGTGATGTTCGTGGGGGCGAGGTTTAGGGCACGCGACGCGGGATGGCCCGGGGGAGTAGGGGAAGGGAAGAAGATGAAAGAGGAGAGGGGGAGCGGAGAAACAGATCGATACGCGCGCAGGGCAGCGCAAACTAGCTCATCCGCGTTCAGTGATCACGTGGACGCCGTTGAGCCTACAGCGGGAGGGGAAACTCATGACGTCATCGTTCAATTTCGCTCTGAGAAGTAAAAACAAACAAAACATGAGAATGACGTAGTCATGCTTCTGACATAGTGGTTCAACGTTGGCCGCTCCAACTCCGTCGCATTGACTGCACTGACGATTGTGCCTCATGTCGCATGCTAGAGTTGGTAGATTTCGGCGACTTGGCTCATATGAAAGTTTTCTGGCGAGTTTATTAAATATATAGACGGAATTAGATCGTAATATTTGACATGGGGTCTTCCTATATGATACTGAAGAGGGCTGCATAGTTTTCTAAATATCAAAAATGAAGCGGAGTTGCCCTTTAACCCAAATTTCAGTGAAAGTGGGGTGGGCGATCCCCCGGTATTTTACGGTAATGTCCTTGTGTCTAGCTTGCTTCAGTTTCCCAAAAATGGTTGCTTGCACATGTACGTCTGCTGTCTTTCAAAACTATGATGCAATGCTGTGGCAACTCCAATCTTCTCCACAATCTCAGTCGGCTTGCTTGAGGACATACCTGTCCTTGTAGCCCCGTTCGTTTTGTATGTCACTTTCTTATCTAATCCTTTTCCAGAACTGCCAATCGTACTGGGAAGGTGGGAAAGAGTTATCTGCTATGTTTGAGTCCGTGTTGTCTGATAATTGTAACTCTTAGCACTGTACGGCTCACAGCAACTGCATGCATCCACACTCTAAAATGCATTTTGAAAAAAACGAAAAAAAAAAAAAAAACAACAAAAAAACAGTGCTGTGTAGCGATATGGACTGTGAAATAATCTTGGTTATTGTTTGCACGTTGTTGTTTTGCTCTCTGGTTTTTTGTTGGTTTTTGTCCAGTTTCTTTTTTAGATACCGTTTTCAGAGTGGCTGCCGATGGCGATAACCTAGAATTGTGGAATGCGTCAGCTCCCAGGTGAAAAGTGGTCCAGCTGGATCATGGAACTGGATCCAATTGGATTAGGAATTTCCACCTTAATCTAGCTGGAACCAGTTGTATAATCCAGCTCCAGCTGAACTGATTTTCATCTGGGAGCCTACAAAACATGAGTTGTAATTCGGCCAAGACACTGTTAGGGACACTTATTTTACCAATTTATTTATTTCGGATAGTATCAGGGCCACAAGGGTATTTGGAAGAAACATAACAATACTTGTTCTTACAAGACTTGGTTGTTGCAGAAAGGAACAATGCTTTTGGCATTTGAAATTTGTACGTTTTGACAAGATAACATGTATCCAATCTAAAATGTACCTACATACCGTAAAATACTGGGGGAGAGCCCACCTCACTTTCATTGAAAACTGGATCGATCTATACTTAGTTTCACCTTATCCAGACGCAGCTGATGCTGCAAGCTGAGGGGACCAGTCAGACAGCATCAAAAGTGCACCACCATGGTGTTCATCATGTCTCTGTATGTGTTCTATCATGACTGAACCAATCATAAACAGAAAAGGCCCAGTGACTTGCGCTTTTGATGCTGCTTGATTTGTCTCGTAATATGCAGAGTTCCCGAGTTTGAAACACGTTAAAAATGGGCGCTTGGATGAAGTGGGCCCTTCTCCTGTATTTTATGGTATATTTTAATTATCCACATAAAGGGGGAAATTAGCGGTGCTCTGCAAGGAGCCAGACTTTTCTTTACTATGGTTTTTGAGGCGAATATGAGTATAGCTGTCTTCTGCTTGAGGACAACACTGAACTCAAACGTTTTGATTTCTAATAATCTTGCCAATGAGTTGCAAGTCGAATAAATACCATTGGCAGCTACAAAGTCGATAACCGCCGCTCTTCACCGTCTGCAAGGACACACTGTTGCCATTATTCCTGGGCCTTTTTCTTTCGGATTTATTCGCCAAACGGTTTGGCGAAATCGTCGGTGTTTTTTCCGAGTCAAGGATAAAGACGACGTTTCTTTTCGTTTTTTCCCACAGGTGTGGGAACTGTCGGGCGCCAGGGTGGGACCGGTGACGCGGACTAGCCTCTACAAGAGCCTAGCCCTCCTGGCATTGGCACAGCAAGGGAAACAGCTCGACGACAAGTCCCTCGCCAACCTAGAAGGTGTGTCTTTCTTGGACCTGGGCAGGGGCGACCCGAAGCTATGCGAAGAGCAAGTTCGTCTGCTTCTTTAAATTTGTAGGGGTTGTGGTGACATCAGCACGTCGAGCTCCGATTGGCTGATTGAAGGGTAGTGGGTAGACCTGCAAACAAGTTGCCTTGAGATCGACCCACTATACCTCAATCAGAGCCAATCGGAGCTTGACGTTTTGACGTCACTACAACCCTTGCAAAAGGAAACAAAGTTGTGCTCTGCATTTTGAGGTACTATACTCTGTTGCGGGTTAAGATAAGCAGGATGAGCACATCCCGCAGAGCTCTCCACCCTTTCCACTTTAGCAGGGTGAATGCTGGAGAGAGGCAAGCCCACTCACATCTTTTCCAGCGTTCTCTCTGCCAAAGTGGAGAACGGGGGTGGCTCTGGGGGAGTAGGATGTCCTGCATATCGTAACCTGCAACAAAGTTTAGTGTATCGTGTCCATATGTATACCGTAAATACTCAATTGAACGCCCACCTGCTACGAAGAGATATATGGTGAAAAATGTCGGGTGGGCGACGTCCTACGGAGATGCTGTGGCGAAAGTTTGTAAGAAATAAGTGACGAGCATGGCGGCACCCCTTGTTAAACCGTGTAACACGGGAGCTGGCACTGCAGATCACCGGTGTAGCCAGGGGGAAGAGGGGCCTGCGGAACCGTTGGAGAGATGATTAATTTGTTGTTTTTGCGCGGGTTCTTTATCTTCCATTGAACGATTCGCTTCTCGCTCGGCGCTTTTATCGTTTTTCGGCGATTCGAGGAGCAACTTCTTCGACGTGTTTCCTCCAACAGCAGTGCCGAGCCCGTCGCTGGGGACTCCGTTGGAGCTGCGGGAGCATCTGGGGCTTGGACGGAAGATGAACCTGGACGTGCGGACCGGCGCGGACCCCCGGATCCTGGGCCTGAGCTACGGCGAGCTGCTGGCACAGGACACCATCCGGGTGGCACTGGTCCCCGAGAAGAAGGGGCTCATTCTCAAGCACGTCGTCTACGAGGTCTCTAGTCAGGTGGGCAGCGACCCCCTCGCCTTAGCGTCCGGTGCTCGCATGCCTTACTACGAAGAGCTTTTTCAGAGTACCCTCGGAGGGTAACCCAAGCTCCTGAATCTCCTTGATTGCTCGTGCCACAAAATTAAGTGTTTTCCCAGTTTGAGAAGTGTTGACGTGAAACATTCTTTGTCAATCCCAAAAATGAAGCCCGGATAAAAGCGTGGCCGCTTGGCTTGACACTGATTGGTTGGCGGATGGGAGAGGAGGAGTGAGGTGCTTGACACCAAGTGGTTAACAGGGAGGTCATGTGACCGGGGGTGGAGTGATGAGGGGTAGGCGAGGTGGGAGAGGACGAGTGGGTGAGAAGGTTCTGGAAGTTAACCGGGTTTATCATTTCAAGTGTACATATGCCAAGCGTTATATTACCCGACGAAGAGTGCCGTGAACGTAAGCGTCTGGCTGGGCAGGCTTGACGTGCTGCTAAACGATAATATAAATGTTTTTGATGCTGGAATGTTTCACATATTAAACAGAATTGCCTAGCAATTTGCAGTACATTTTTTAGCAGACCTAATTAAGCCAACCTATGATGCATAACTGTGAGCCAGACAGTTCCTTCCATGTACATTATTTTCTACAGGGCTCTATGCTGTTTTTTTTGCATCACTACCTAATCTGGGAGGGGTTCCCTGGCTGCCAATATATAGAGTTTATAGATTCGTCAAAATCGAAAAGTTTGAAAACCCCTGGGTCAGAAAGGAACAAATTCCACACGGTTTCCAAATCCTCCGAAACGCCGTGCGGAGTCTTTGCAAGCCCTGGATTTTCCCCGTTCTGTAAGAATAAGCTACAGGAGTGTCGGGAATTCCCCACCTGGAGCTCCTAATCGGCTGTCCGGATCTCTCGTCTTGCGCCCGACCGAAACTTAAAGGCGGCTCTTGGCCCCTCTTCCTCGCGGGGGGTTCATTCTTTCGCCGCAGAGGTACCAGTCGTGCGTGGAGCGGCGCTACAACGACTTCGTGGCACTGTTCGACGTGCTCCTGCAGCGGTTCCCGTACAGGGCGGTGCCCCAGCTGCCACCCAAGCGGGCCATGGGTGAGCCGCTGCTTTTGCTCCCGCGCACGGGTTGGTGCTGAAGGTTGCTGGGCTGGAAGAAACGGGGACTTGGCGCATAAAGGTTTGCTAGACTACCGACTACGAGAGCCCCTTTGTCGTCGACTTGGGGTTTGGCCAAGGCTAACTATACACAGCTCGCACACACGTCCTGTCGGCGGCCATTGTTGTGGCCTTGCTGTTGAGCGCATACCTTACGCAGCTTATGTTCCGCACTGCCGAATTTGTTTCGGACGGGACCCCGGTGACGTCACGTGCAAGCCACGTGTGCTTGGCGTGAACTTTTTTTGCAGTAGTACACTGTTACAGGTAGCGTAGCTTCCACAGTGCTGTAGCCCGTACTGCTGCAAGAGCACGTGGCTTTCGTCTCTCGTCTTGTTTGCATGTGCTCTCGTGCGAAGGCGACGCTAAATGCTAAATGCACGTGCTGGTGCAAGCAGCTTTGACTATCTAAGTGCTGCGAAATCTATGCTAGCCTTGACAATGTGGCCCTACAAAAGTTAACGCCAAATATAGCTTTTCGAGGTGCATACGAGCGTTGAAAATGGCTCTTCGACGTGACTGGCGTAGGGGATGTGTTTGAATGCTGCCGTATTTGATGGGCCTTATTTGGACATACGTCTAGCCGGCACTTCTCAAAGTAATCAGTGTTCATCCTTTTTTTTTTTTATAGTCCAACATATGTAGATAAATGAACCATACTTGATCAAATGAAACAGAGACTACGAAGCCGCTGAAAGACAAAATATTTGGCGGAGCCGGGATTTGAACTCCGGGTTTCTCAATATCCAGTTGGGTATGCCGACCACTACACCTTGTCTTTCTGGCATTTCCTCTTTGTCTTATTAATGCACAGAAACAAAGTGTGTCCAGTCAGATGTGTTCTGGAAGCACACGGTGCTGTGTGGAACGCAGTTTCACACGGCACCGTGTGGAACTGCGCCTTACCGTCCCTGTTTGTCTTTTCATGTGTACTATATATTATTTTTTGTTTATGACCTTTAGAGGTACTATCATCATCTGCAGGAATCAAGAGCCACGTTTGAATATATGCGATGGGTACTTTCATCGTCCTATGTGGTCTCCAAAGAGGAAATAATCGAAAATATTTGGATGAATGAACCGCACTTGATCGAATGAAACAAAGTCTACGAAGGCTCCGAAATGTAAAACTGGGAAAAGTAAGGGAGAAAGTAGAGATACTGCGTCTGAAAAAAGTAACAGATAAGGTTGATATCAATAAGGTGGAAACGTGAAAACTGTCAAATCGCCCTTTGTGACCAGTCATGTGCTTGAAGACTGGTATTGGTCTTGGCCTGCTTTGCAGAATCAAAATAGAATCTGTATGGCCAGTTTTTATAAATGTCGGCACAAATTTTTAGAAGGGTGGCACTCAGTTGGTCGTACAAGGGTTTAGCGAACAAAGTGCTGCTTTGACCTTACATCAAAAGACACTTAAGCGAATTATGACACTGCGAATCGGCGTGTATGAGTGGGGTAGGTGGGTTAACATTTTTGTGATGAGCTGCTGCGAGGGAGCGTGAACAAGATGGCCGGGTGGGTAGACGCAGAGCCGTACATAGTCTGGCCATCCATTGGGAAGTACAGTCTAAGCCCATTACAACAGACCTGATTACAGCAGACATTTGGATATAACATACTGATTTGTGAAGTTCGGTTGGTTTTCCTCTACATACCGTTGACTCAACTTCATATCTGCACACAACATACTCCTCTTACAACAGACCAAAATCTTGGTCAAAATCAAGGTTTGTTATAACGAGCTTAGACTGTATAGGAGGCAAATCAGGAGGCGCTATTGGCCAAAAGCAGGCTGGGCATGTTCCAGGGCGCGTTCACAAACTCAAACGTGACCAACCAGAAGCCGCGAATAATACCCTGGCGGTGGTCGCGAGAAACAAAATTAGTAAGTGCATCAGAGTAACTCTCGCCGACTGTAAATATAATGCATATGGTGTTTCGATCGTGGCACGTAATTTGTATGCCAGCCGCGGAGGACTGAGCATCTGCCGTCCGAGCAAAACAGAGTTTGAGCATCACATTCGTTTCTTCCATCTTTTTGCATGATCATGATTGAAACAAAACATCATCATATTTTCACCCATGAAGATTTACTATATTTATCTCATGTGCACTTATTAAAAGTGTTCCTCGCTGCCACCGCTAGGTGATTATTTTCGGCTTCTGGTTGGCCAATAGAGCAAATGTCCAGCCTTCTATCTGTATTTGGCGTGTGCCCTGGCTCTGCCTGCTCCTCCCTTCCCCTCCCATTGACCAAACTCTCTGTTTATACAGATCTGGGTTAACGTGCCCCAACAATACACGTCGTTCACTGAAACGGCAATTCGCTCAAATGATCGCTGTTCGCTAAAACGCGATTCAGCAAAACTTGATTGGCTCGTGCGATATGGACCCGTTGTAGAAAACTTCAGGCCCAATCTGTGGGAATCTGTTTTGACAAAATTGATCCCTTCTGTACTCTCGATTAGGTTTCGTTGATCTAACATTTAATCATCATTACCCCAATGTTTAGGGAATTCAATCCCGAACAAAGTGCTCTGTAGATTACAATTGCGTTTCCTAAAAGTTGTTAATTTACAACCTTTTTTTTTCTCCTGCGGTGGCAATGACGACACAGCGGATTCGCAGTTCATAGAAGAGCGGCGGAGGGCGCTCAAGCGGTTTCTCACCCTGGTTGCACGGCACCCAGTGCTTGCCTCGGACAAAGCAGTCAGCATTTTCCTCACCTCCAGCGGTACAGTAAGTTGCGTGTCACTTCTGTTGTAGCCGTACCCTTATAAGCATACTCCAGATTTAGACAAGCCTGTTTCAATTGTACCGTGGCCCCAACCATCGTGAAGCGTCTGTCATCAAGAATAAGAAAACGAGATACAGCCATCTTGCAGACGAAATTCATGCCCAATCCCTACTACCATGTTGAATTAACCTGAGACTGGTGTAGAGAAGAAACATCAAAACGTTTTGATATTTCTTCTCTAGCCCAGTCTCAGGTTAATTCAACATGTTTAATATTCACCAGTTTGCCAACACCTTTACAATTTTTTCTATGATAATCTCTACAAGTTCCATGTTTTTGTAAAGGTGAAAAACACCAATTGTGTGGACTGCTCTTATTTTTTTTTTTCAGCATCAGCATTTTTTTTCAAATTTGTAAGGGTATTCGTGGGCATAAAAGTTTACCTCATAGGTCAGTGCTTCAATTGAGCACTTTCCGCCACGCACCAGTAGATTTGATGACAGCCCTTCGATTCTAGGAGAAAGACGACACAAGCCAGTGATCGTTTCTTTGTTCTAACGGTGTCGTGCTGTACATTACCTGCACAAATATTTTTTTACGAGTGAAGGGTTTGTCACACTAACATTCTTTGTGCTGTGTGACGTAGGGGATGCCCTTCTGCCCACCTTTCTGGGTACAATAAAACATTGCATGAGCCCACCATTAGGGGATATCTCAAAGTAATACTAATTGTTTTTTCGACCATTTCCTGCGAGAATTCGACTCTATACTGTAGCTTCACTATAACAGAGTCTCACTATGCTATAGTCTCACGATGGCGGTCTCACTGTGGCAAGGTCTCACTATGTCTAAATTTAGTGTGGCAAAGCTTCGTTAAACAAAGCTTCACTATAGTGAATTTCTCCCTTCTTTTATATATTTTTATCATAAAGATATTCCACCGTAGCAGTGTTTCATGTGCCAAAGTACCATTCTCCAGACGTTCACGTCGAGCGAGTCCACCGAACATTGCTCAAGTACGGTGTTGCATCTATTTAGTATTCTAGAGCATACTAGAAGTTTTACGTTCTGTTGCTAAAGTAAAGCAGTCGCTGAAACCCGAGCGAGGGAATGCTAAAAGGCGAGTTACATGCCATAGAATAGATTTTCACTCTGCTTTCGTAGCCTTCCTTAGCTGACATGGTCACAGATCATGCTGTCCCACATCACGTAGTTCAGACGGTGTGACGTTGTTTCGAAGGTGTTTGGATTTCAGACTTAATTAACACGGCGTCGAGCCATTCTTCTTGATCACCGTATTCGTCGGGCGATTGCATGCAGGACGTGCAGACGAGGCTCAAGGACCACTTCCGGAACCTTCCTGACGAGTTCCTGACCAGCGAACTGGCACGGAAGTCGGACGTGAGTGCTTCACCTTTGCGCCATCTTCGCAAGAGACCCCTTTCAAAAGTGGGCGCCATCTAGTGGCTGCTGTGCAAATTGCTTGAGTCCGCCATTGTTTGGGCACACACTCCAAGCGTGTATTGGACGCCAGGGTTACGTTGGTGTCGGGCACGAACTCTGCTTGGCCCGAAAAGGAGGCACTTTGTCGGAGTTCGGCGACGACTTGAATCTAACCGTACGCTTCATTCCCAAAAGGTGGCGATTGCCAATGTTGCTCGACGGCCTTTCGGAAAGGGTCTAGTGTGATGTCGTTGAGCGGAAATCGAGAGGCCACAAACAGGGACGCGGTCCCCTTCTGTCCACAAACGGGGACGTGCGCACCGACTCTTCTTTTGTGGGTGGTGCGCGACAGGAGTTGGTGTCCAGCGACGCGACGGTTCAGTTTGCGGTGGTGCGGGAGCAACTTCGTCAGGTCTACGTCTGCCTGGGCCAGCTGAGGGACGCTGCCTACCGGATGGTGGACCGATCCAAGAGCGCGGCCGTGGACGTGCTCGTGATTGGACGAGAGTTTGCGTGAGGACCCTCTGTTTTAGTTTTTAAACTATTTTGGGTAATAATAATTTGAAAGGGGCGTTTTCTTTCTTTTATTTTTACAAAGCAGGAATGTTTTATTTATTAGGGCGAACTCTGGTCTAGTTGTAGAAAATGTTGAGTGGACTGGAGCTTCTTTGTTGATCCGGTTTTGTTGGCTCTAGCGTTGCCAACTCCAGCTTTGCCAACTTTTGCTTTGCTGAACTATATAACTTTGCTGGAATGGAACTTTGCTGGACGAGGATTTTGATTTTGACAATGAAGCCTTGTTGAAGTAAAAGCCTTTCATAACCAAAGTCTTAATCTATTTTCGAGCAATCAGCGGAGTTCTTTCAGGTGAAGGTTTACAGCAACATGCTCTTCCCATTTCTGACAAACTTGAGTGCAACATAGGCTAGTGGTACTTACTCCTTTTTTAAGTCGGAAGGTTGTAGAAAGAAAGGCCTCTCGTCATTCCTTCAAAAATGTGGGTGTTGGTTCCTGTTCTGACATAACACCAAAACCGTGTTGCTCTGCTCGCCTGGGTCAAACAGGCAACGGAACAGGTGGCAATCCAACAGCTGGGTTTTGTACAAATCGCAGGACGCTAAGTAACATCTCTAAGTTGGAATCTGACTGGGGGACCGGAGGCAACGAGGCCTGGAACGTGCTGCAAAGGGCTCTGCGTTCGCTCCAGAACCTTTTCACCCCAGTGCACGAAGCGCACTCTGAACAGGTGAGCCCGGACCCGACATCGGCGTAATCCACAGTGCAGAAGTCCAGAAACAACCGAGAACTCGTTGCTCGGTCTTCTGTGCAGTTGTCTCTTGTCCATTTGCGGTAGAAGAACTGCCTTATGTTTTATTGCCCGACTTGGGAGTGTAATGAATATCGTACCTCTCCAGCAACTCGCTGTAGATACGGCGGGACCAGTCTCTTTGGTGGGCTTTATTCAAAGTTTACATGCGGATGCAAACATAGCAATGGGGTGGTAACCTCTATGGTATTATGTCGGTGTAGCGAATTGGGCTAGTTTTGTAAATAGTAGTGGTACCTGTTGCTAGGCAACACCACTACACTTTTCAAAGCAGATTGAAAAAGCCTTCATAGTTTTTTTTATTGCAGAAATGTGTTTTGAGTCGATTGGAATACAGTGCCATTCGATCCGAATTCTAAATTTTAAGTATTTGTACCTCCATATTTTTTAATTTTTTTTTTTGCATAGTCGCGATTTGTGTTAGTTGCTGTTCTTGTACGAAGGGTAACATGGTGTGACTGTGCATGTTTTTATTTTTTTTACAGTCTCTGCACGAAGAGGAGGAAGTCTTGGAAGAATTGAATCTGTTCCTGGACCTATTGGTTGCCTACAAGGTAAGCTGGCGGCAGCGGGAAATGTTTGTGAATGCTCAATGTTTCATTACGGGTGGAACCAGCTGAACAATGAAGGAATGGATCATAACCAACTAGCTCAACTCATCCCCATAGTAACTCAATGTTTGTCACCAGCTGCCTATTTGCAAGTATAAGAGCCATCTCTCAAGGTTGTACACATAATGACGATGGGCCATTATAGCTAGTAAACACAGGCGTCGGGTAACACTTTACGAAATAAAGCAAGAGATGGCAAAACACGGCATTCGTCAAATGCAAAAGCCTAAGAAAAAAATACACCACACAATTTTAAAATAGAAGTGCCCATGCAAGAGCGCATATGTAGATCTGTGTTATACCGAATTCGCACTGTTCTCAGGTGCAGGTATTTAGTGCCCCAGTATCATCATTCATCTAATTCTACTACCAATCATGCAGTATTGATGTACCATTACCATCAGAGAGAGAAAAAGATTGTGGTATTCTATTGCCTGCTGCTACCCTTTCATGATGCCTCTAATTACTGCCTAGGAACCTCAGTAACTGATTAAGAGAGCACGTAAATCAACAGGACAATCTCCTCTCTCTCCAGGCACTGTGCGACCGCCACGAGAGCGGGGTGGTTCTCGGGCACCACAAGGCCATCAACCGGATGGTGAAGAAGTCGACAAATTCTTTTGGGGCGGTGAGTCGGCACTTTTCACCTTCCGGGAAGTTGAACCGGGACACAACAAAGTCGTACTGGGGGTTCAAGGCTTCGTTATACCAAAAACCTAAATACACTGAAGTTTTTTTGTTTGTTTTTTTCGGGCTACAAAAAATTTTTGCCAATGTTAAGCGCGTTTAAACGAGCCGTGACCGACGCTCATGATCCAAGATGTCCGACTTCGACCTAGCAAGAGGCTAGTCACCAGGTCCGCACAACTGGGCATGCATGCAGGACACTGGGGGTTACCGTGTTTGCACAATTCTGACGCACACTTTTTTTCGCTAAAATCGGTATCCAAAACTACATGCGCGATACAATCGAAACCAAGAACCGAAACTCCAATACTCGGTATAAGGTGGCTAGCCCCATCGCCATCGTGACCGTTTGTTTTACATTCGCCATTTTGGTATTTGTGTAACGTGCATTCTTTCGCATCTATGGACTCTTGTCTGCTGTTTTAAGATGGAAAAACAAGAAATTCCACTAGGAGGTTTTATTTAAACAAAAGGCCATCACGCTGGCAGGAGAAGATAACAACGGAGCAACACCGCGTGGCCTCGCAATCCCAGTGACCCGACAAGCTCGCAAAGTGTCGTTTGGAAGACGACCCTCCCAGAGGCGACGTTTGCGCATTCGTACAAGCTCAAAAGCAAGGGTTATCTCTTTGGACAGCGAAGAACCATCGTCGGACTCGGACAACGGCGACTAGTGCACGCTATTTATTTTCGTGTTGGCGTGCATTTCATGAAATCTGTTTTATGAGGTATATGTTCAATCTTCATTATTTTACCTGCGCAGTAGAATCGGCACCAATTTACTAGGTATTTAAATATCTGAAAGCAAAATCTTCCTGCGCAATAGAATTGGGGGCACGTTAGAATCGTGCAAACACGGTCATCCCTGACGAAGGACTCGCCAAGGTCTAGCCTCCGACGGCCTAGATGATGTTGAGGGCTGTGCCAAAAAATAATTTTAGTGTTAAAAATAAAAAAAAAAACACTTAGTTCTTTGGCACTGCCTAAACGTAACTTTTTTGTTAGTGGATACTACACGGCAGAAAAAATAAGCAGACTCTCTTAGGGAAGCTTGTTCCTGGGTGAGGATGGCAGGGAGGAGCTTCACTTGTCTCGCCTTAAGTCAAAGCCAAAGCACGGCCAAGGCCAAAGCAGCCAAAGCCGTTCTCTCAGTGTCGGCGACTGCAGTGCGCTTCCTTTTTGTCACTCGCCACACCCGTGGCTCTTTCTGCCTCCAGGTGGATCCGATGAAGCAGGCGCAGGAGCTGGAGCACAGGACGCAGTTTTCCCTGCACTGCGTGCACCTGGAGAGCCAGCTCGTGTACGCCCACATGGAGGCGCTGGCAGGCATCACCAAGGCCCTTGTGCGCATCCAGGCCGCCGGGCACTCCAAGGTGGGCGTCTGGGCCACAACCTTTTTAAGACACAGATTCCCAAACTGGGTTTCAAGGAACACGGCGGATTCCCCAAAGTGCCCTCGCACTTCCCCAGAGTTCCTGAAGTTCCTCGGCCGTCCGTGCCCCAGAGTAAAGCGACGGTCTAAGCGCTACACAAACGAGCTGCTCGTTGATGTGTTACTAGTATGAGCTAGGAATGTGCAAATGGTGATTTTCTTTCGGTTTGAGGTGAATACGAAGCAAATAGTTTATTTGTACAATTAATTTCTAATCAAATCGAATAACTTCGATGCGAAGCTGTCAATGGTCGCAGTAGAGAACCCTCGAGACTAAGAAAGAAAAAGAAAGCACAAACACGACAAGATCTACCAGGACCTTGTCGTGGCATGATCGTTCACCAGCTCGCCTGTGCGTTGGCTCTTATTTCAAGACAGTCACGTCCCGTTAAGGGGACACGCGCCAGGGAAAAATATATTTTGTATTATTTATGATATTGTAATGAAATTTTAGTTTAAAGTGTTTAATTTTGTCTGTATAAATCTGGTGTTAGATTTGATAAAGCTTGTCTTTTTATGTGTACAACCCAGATTTTATTTAAAATAATTGAAAAATAGCAAAATTGACATTTCAAGGGGCTCACAAAAAATTCCTAAATTTTTTATAAAAAAAAAGAAAAAAAAAAAATTTTAGCCAAACCTAGATAGTTTTTATTCTAAAGTTAATGCATGTCAAATTTGGCTGTGATAGGACAATATTAAGAACAGAAATTCCTGTGCACAAACTGTGAAGATGCCCCAAAATTACATAAAAAGAACACATTTGAATATGACCATAGATGTGTGGCTATACTCTTTCGCAATGCGGAAAATATTTCGGTAATAAATTTCGTTGAAAAATTGAAGCCATAGAAAACTGCAGTGGAGAGGAGACGGCTGGGCCTGTTTGTCAATGTAAATGTGAAGGTAAGCAACATCATAACTTGAAGAACCATGCAGAGAAAAATGGCTCAAATTCAGGCCGTTCTGGGTTGCCTGGAGGTCTTCAGATGCGAATTTGGCTAATTTCACGATTATAATCGGCACTTCTAATTTTTAGACATCATATATAAAGATTAAAAAGTCATTAAACATCATAAAACCCAAAATCAAAGTTTGTGCAAAATATTGCTGTTTTTGACTTGCATCTCCCCTTAATATGGACACGTCATTGCCTCCCAAAAATTGTCCATAATAAAAGTCAAGATCACAAATAATACAGAAGCGGGGCCACAAACAACAGTTTATTTAAGGAGAAATTTCCACAGACGGTTTGATGTTAGCTATTAGAATTGCAATCCGCAGTAGATTCAAGAGTGTAGACTTGTTGCTCCTATGTTTATTGCTACTTGCGGTCCGGCCGTGGTTGGTGAACTAATTTCAAGTATGTAATTCCTCGTTTAAACAAAGTCAACGGGATGGCAAAAAAATTCGATACAAGCGGTAAATTCGATAAAAGCGAGAGCCAGAAGAACAGCGATAGTAGCTTCTAAGTTGGATGGAAACACTGCAGAACACCGACTGTGTGTTTAATCGAACAAACCTTGGTTACGACCAACTCGCGGCAGCTTTACCGAGTAAAAAAAATAATCTAGTAGAGTTTGCCGATATTTTTATTCGGGCATCAGTTCTTCCCGAAGTGCTCCACGCATCGCAAAAAAACTGTCACCGCCGCTGCTCTCCGCTTTGTTTCAAAGCAGCCATAAGATGTTTTGCATCTGTGCAGTCATTGGCGTTTCCCGAGGTGCCTTTCCAACGTCGCTTCGTGTTTACGCTGGCCGCACGCAAGGTCTAGGACCGCAGCATTCGTGGCAGGGGCAACAATGGGAGTGTCCGCATTGACAAGCGCGAACGAATCAAAGTTATCATCGGTGGCTTCGCCAACACATTTGCACACACTTCTGTAAAGATCGTTGCAGCAACTGCAGCCCTGAGAATCATTCGCCGGCTCAGCAAGCATCCTCGCAAGAAAATCCGACATGCTTAAAGCAGTTGGTGATCTTTCATGTTTGGGTCACGGGCGCGCTTTCTCTTGCATGAGGAACTTGTTAAACCCGTTTAACACATTGCTTGTTCTTCGAAATGGTGGTCAGTGTCAAACAGCCGATGCTGGAATGTCGAATTCTTTGGCAATTTTGGGCTTGGGCCGGACACTTTTCTCAGCCTTGCAGATCTAAGCGACTTTCCGTAAACACTCCCAATCTCCCAAACGACACACGTGTGTGTGTAGTACGCTGCAAGCGTACGTGTTGAGGGCTCTCGAAGAGATGATCTCCTCCGGGCTCCATCGCTCCTTTGACGCGATTCCGACTAGAGTCGGGCAGCATCAGCTGCGGGCGCCACGAGTGGCGTCGGAGCGGGGACGCTGCTCCCTGGCTGCGTCGGCTCATCAGCATCGGAAGCCGCACTCTGTGCGCTCTGCCCTCCGTCACTCGTTTATTCCCTTTTCTTGTTTGCTATTTGCTTCGGGGGAGAAGGGAGAGGGAATCCAAGGGTCTTAGTGCGCCTCCATGTAGGCTTGCATACTTTCGACACTTCGGCCTTTGTAATAAGCGTGTTCGGCAGCCGGTACACTAAGAATAATCTTCGGTCTCGACCACGTTGAACTTCAATGAAAGCGATAATTCGAAATAAGCAATTTCGTTATAACGAGGGATTACTCTACGCACTGCATACAATTTTCGTAATTTTTTTAAAAATCTGAATTAAGGTATGTTTTGCAGCACTTCGAAAGACTTCTAAAATATTCGGAGTTGCCGAGTAACCCTATTCGATTCAAACTTCGAATCAAATATGGCTGTATTCGCTTCGAGAATCGGAAGTTTCGAATATTTGCACAACCCTACTACATGCGCACCAAGTGCTCTCATGCTCTGTTCGCCCCTAAGCTGACAGTGTGGTGCAAGCCATCTGCTCATTAGACCACTCGCGTGCCCATCTTTCGCAATGCGATCGTGCTTCTGCCTGCACTCAAGCGGAGAGGGCGGGGTCAGGTGTTGAAAGGGAGGCGGTCGATTGGTAGGCAAGCGCGTAGCTCCCACTGGACCGAAGGCTTGGGGGCAAACGGAGCACGGTAGGCACATTATTAAGGTGAAAGCCTCGTATGTGTCACCATTCAGTCGACCTTCAAAGTCTTCGAGCGAAAACATGTCGCCGACACAAAGGGTACCAAAACGTTTACGTGACCACTCGGGCAAATTAGAGGCAATGAAATTAAAAAGGATGACAAAGCGAATTAAGAGGAATCAAAGTGAATTAATAAGGACTACAAAGCGAATTAAGAGGAATCAAAGTAAAGCAAGAGGAATTATAGAGAAAAGCAATCAAAGCTAATTAAGGCAAATTAAGTGGGTGACTAAGTGAATTAAGATGATGACTCAGCAAATTAAGCTGACTAATTAGAGTGGCTTTGTGAAGAAAGAGAACATAAAACAAATTAAATCATGTGCCTGTCTTTAATACATCAGTGCTTGGGCTTTCGCCTTAAAGTCGTCTAGGAATAACACAAGAGACCCTGTGAATTTTTGTTCATGTGGTCTGTAGGTTTGTTTACTGTTTTATTGCATCGGCACTAAGACCCATAAGGCGTTCCTCATATAATAATTGGTTCCTTTAGATCAGAAAGAACCCCTGGTGGACGGAACGATGATCGGACACATCTGATGAGCACCAGTCGAACACATCCGAGTAGTGGGTGATGCAGAGCCCATTTGATTTTGAGATGGGCTGGGACCATTTTTCGAGAATTATAAGAACCCTATTTGTAAGAAATGAGTGGGTTTCAGTTCCTGATAAAGTCTGGACTCTAGACCCAATTTATGTCAACTCGGTAGTGGCCCCACTCCTGATGGCGTTAGGAAATAATCGTGGCAGTTGAATTTCTTGCCAGCTGCATGATATACCCGATATTGGGTCAACATTAAACTTGAACTAGGTCACCAGTATTTTCACTCTAGGTTTCTGGAGTTGCTTGCATCTAGGTAGCAGGTGTTGTAACTCTAGTTTGCGAGCATTGCTAGTCTAGGTTGTAGTTGTAACTAAATTGTCGTTTTTTTTTTTGTTTTTTTTTTGACTCTGCCTTTTTAGTTGGGTGCACTCTGGAACAGCATGGCGCCTGCAGTGTCCAACATGATTCCCAGTGCCAGCACCCCGGTCCCGCGGTGAGCCACGGTGCCGAAGTTTCGTCGCTGGACCCTTTCGAATTATGGCGGCGCCCTTTCAAGCTCGAAAGCCTGTCTGTGCGAGCCACGTTAACGCAAAGTTTTGTGTCTGTGTCATACCTCAAGCCTCCCCCAAAAGGTCACACTTGGCATCTGCAGATGTTTACGGGTACCTTTCATCCTCTCAAAAGCAGCATTTTGTAACGGCATTAACGGTCGTCAAAAACGCAGACGTGCGAGCATCGGGAGCAGACGACACTCGAGCACACAGTAGTTGAACAGGATGCTATCATTGGCGAGAGAAACTGATGCTTGAGGGCACAATTGCAGAAGACGTTGGAAAGCATTGGATACATAGACGTTTGATCCGAGTGGTGGGAGCAGACGACCTTGTAGCATACGACGCTGGAACTCGCAACAGTGTGGTGGAATGCGGTCGTGAGTGAGAAAGACTCGAATCGTGGGTGAAGACAGACACTTGCAAGCAACATTAAAAAACACCGGGAATGTTTAAACTCGGGTGGGAGGTGACGGGATCCCTTGAGCACTTCTTAATGCGACAAAAATTCCAGGAAGCATACGACAAACACTTGCGCTGAAGGCCAGATACATAGTACTGCGGCGGCAACTTGAGGATTACTCTGGATTACGAGAGGACAATGCAGTGCGTGCAAAGAGCTTGTACAGTGGACACTTTTACATTATTTATAGTGTGGCTCACGCCACCGTACAATGGCGCATACAGGCCAAGCTATGTGCAAGCATGTGGCAAGTGCAATGACAGAGAAGTCAAGACACGTTTTACTGAGAAACGTGCCTGGAAATACCGGTGTCTTTGTAAGCGTTGTTTTTGTGGTTACAATTCTTCTGGAGTTACCTCAAGAGGTGGATTGTTGTATACCGAGTGTGTTAGGACGTCGAAGAGTTTGTAAGGTCGCATTTTTTCAGACTTGCAGGCCGTGCTGGTGTTGACTGCACACATTCCAGTGTTTAAAAGGGACTTGTTCCACAACCTGCTGTGAGCATTTTTGGAAATATATAGTATTTTTTCATGGCAGTTACAATAAAAAAAAGTATATTTCTAGTTATCACGGTGTTTCTTGTCCCTTTTTTCGGAGCTAGTATTTCGATTCAGAAATTTCCCGACACTTCGTAGTGGTGTAGACAGTGTGCCACTTTAAAAGAATAATTCCTCCGAAGCTTTGAGAGAATATTTTGAGGGCTGGACTTGTCACGAAATTTCAAACATTAATCAAATAGCATTCGGGATTCGATTCATGCCGCATTTATACGGCACAGTATATTCTAATGATGCCTTGAAAAAAAAAAAAAAATGGCCAAAAGCACAGCATTTGGCATGGCCACTTACTTTGCTTGAGCCTTCAGTTAGATGCTTCCTAAACAATTTTGAGGGAACATTGAGCCATTTTTCAGACATGCAGGAGCATAATACGGCGATATCCCTTTTTTTAGACGCCAGCTATCCTTTTCACCGCAATCTGGCAAAGATTGAGTCCCGTAGCCTCAGCCCTCACCCCTGTACCTTCGGCCCTTACCGAAGGTACAGGAGAGAGCATATTGGAGAAGAGAGGAAGGAACTCCTCTTTTTGTGCATCCCTAACATAGCTTTTGTTCCCTAGAAGATTAGCCCGTCGCTCAAAATTCATACAAAAGCTGCTTTCCTCTTTTCCATTCGTGGCTTTGTCAGCACTGTGCAAATCGAAAACCGTTTTGAGTTGCATTGCATCTATACTTCCCCAGCAAAACAGTTAGTGCTAAAACTCCGTATTTTATGCATAAGATCCATTTATTGGAGCAAAATTGTACAAGATGAATGTGCAACGATATAAAAGAGGATGGGCAACTTGTTGTGTAGTGTCGACGCGTTCAAGAACTATCAAAAGGGATGCAAATGCGGTGGTGGTGTGCCATGGAATCACCGGTGGAGGGGCGAAAAAATCAACATGTCGTCTTCGTTATGTGCTCACGGTCGAGAAGCTAGGACTCTTCTTTTCTTGACGTGTCCTCTTTCGAATAACAGCTCCTGCAGACTGCCATGTACTTGTCCGCCCCTCCGATGATTTCCACCTGCGCAGATCAAGAAAAAAAACAACAAAAATTACATGAGTACATTTAAGACTGCTTACATGTAGGAAGGCGAGAGCGTTATAGTCACGCGGGAGAAATGTTTCTAGACGCATTAAAGTTTAGGACAACGTCTAGGATGACCTGAAGGACGAAGTCAAGAACGACACTTAGAGGCCGTGGCATATTTGCGTGGATGGCCATGGCCTGCGGAAGCCGCCGTTGATGTAGACGGTGCCGCCGACGTCGAGGCCGTCGATGTGATGATGCGATCGCTTCACAGTCCATTGCAAGGAGCACACAATGAGCACAGATGAAGTCCGAAGCACATCTTTTGCACACAGCGCTCCGGCGGTGACATCACACTAAGTATGTATGATGACATCACGCTGAAGACGCATTTTTATGGCCATATTTCAGTAGCAATGCCGAGGGACGTCGCTTGTTTTCTTGTACTGTGACAAGTGAGGTCGTCTTAGAGGTCTACGACGACTTCTAGGAGGACCGCAAGGACGAGGAGCGTTCTTGAACATACGATTGAGCGGCATGTGCCGCTTCATCACATTCGTATGGCCATTCACTCCAATTTTTTGCCCAACGGGACAAGTAAGGCTTTCGCCTTAAAACTTAATTTTTGGTGTTTAGCCTTACCCGGTTGAAACGTCTTCCAGAGAGACGCAGCCGTGGGTCGAGAGAATGAGAATATGCCTAAGTGTTTGCGTCACTTAGCGACAACGGAGGAAACTTATCAGTCCAATGTCACCCAGTCGGCGGGTTCAAATCTCGGCCGGAGTCCGACAGAGGATGATCGCGGAGAGGGTGCCGAGTAACCGAGGTTTCTGTCGAACACCAAAAGATCTTTGGGTGGTCGAAATTATTCCTTGGTCCTTTGCCGGAGGGTGCCAGGTGCTCTCCGTTGGTTTGGCACGTAAAACCCCGTAATATGATTCCTTTTCTGCCACCTGTCACTTGCATAACCGTGCATTATGTTTGCGAGCAAATAAGTGAATTCACGTGTTCTTTTGCATGTCCATGCGCAAACACTCTGAAGAGTTAGCAGTCCGCACCACCGTCGAAAAAGCGATGCATCAAAGTGAACAGACGAGCGCAGACGTGGCATATTCATCGGCATACTTCGATGACACTCGATAACATAACTTTAATTGCCAATTTCCCACAGAAATCTTTGGAGGCCGAATTCACGAAACAGATCTTGCGACAAAAAAGAGCATGAAACGAAACCAAGAACAAATCTATTTATAAAATGAAAACAAGTTTCGCATAGCTTACGATGTGCATAACTTGAAAACTTGGGTGTCATGGTGAAAAAATGAAAAGTCAATCTCGCACGATCCGCACAAACAAAAGAAAATGTTAGTATTTACTCGAATGATGCGAACATGCTCAACGCAAACTCCCTGATCCTGAGCAACATGTACTAAACAACGAAATAAACTAAGAAAATGGAGCTGTGACAGTTTGAGGTTGGGACAACACACAAACCTCTTTCTCCATTCCCAGGCGCTTGGTGTACGACGCCTCGGCGTAACAGATCATGCAGACCGCCGTCAACTTGATGACGCTCTCCGAAAGGGGCACCAACTCCATTATGGTCGGAAACCCCTGCATCATTAGTGAAACATTTGGAATACTCGACACCAGAAATGAAGTTGCAGAACATTCAAAAGGGGCCAAATGTTCGGCAGCCAGCGAACATTCAACGTGCATCACTACTGCGCAATCCAAACTAAGCATTAAGGCAGCAGAACCCTGCAAAAGAATTCAAAATTGTTAATTTTACCAGGCCTTGAAGGGCGCTTCTACCGACAACCATGGGTCGGCATTCGAGCCAACCTCACTCGCAATTGCCTCAGTTTCCCTTTTCAAAAATTCGCAGTCGCGGTTTATTCAAAACAGCATCGTCACATATACTCACCGTTACGATTCATTGCAAAACCAAAGCTCGCTGCCACCCGCAATCACAATTTATTTGTAACAAGGTCATCACGCACACTCGCCATCACAATTAAATACGAAATTAAAACTCATTCATCCTCATCATCATGGTCATCACACTAACAGATGATCAGACTCCCAGCTCATCACACTCGCAACGCATAGAGGTTGAGGAATAGGTGCACTTTCTAGATCTGGTAGCAAAGCTATCTTGACAAGGATTCCTCTGACACAAGTGGGACGCACAGTGCGTTGACATTGAAGAAACATAATCATTTTGAACAGGCTCGACACGACTCTTGCACGCTACAAAATCTCTCCGTCTTGCCCGAAAATTGTGCTGGCAACAATGCTGCAGGCATTATCTCGAGCACGCACTATCTTTGCACTCTTTCTACTTTTGTCCCCTTGAGCTGCAGTCATGCTGCACGTAAGTCGTACGAAAGGCGCAATGTTCGCTGCAGGCGTGACAACAAAATTATCTGCAAACGGGCATCGAATACGTTTGCTTCAAACGTATACATGCTTCAAGCGTGTTTGCAGACAGTTTCTGTACGACCGACATAGAGGGGCCGTCGTATGAGGAAGAAACGTGCCTCAGATGGGGATTGCAGGCCGTCTTTTGCACGATGTACTAAAAGTGAGACTGCAGCTTTATGCTGAGGAAAGAAACCAGCTGCTTAGCCTTGCCGCCACCACTACGAATAGACAGATGCATACGACGGAACACCTTCAAATTAGGTGGTGGATTGTGACACCTAATCAGTGTTTTTAATGTACCGTAAAATCCCGAGATGCCCCATCCCCGAAAAATACCCTGCATCCCATTTGTGGCTAAATTCGTTGTATTTTTTTATTTTTTTTTTTTCAAACAGAAAAATAGCTTATTTTTAGTAGTAGTAGTGTAAGGATCAACGATGACCTCGGCGTAAATGCGGCAAAGTTAGTTATGGTGGGATATAGATGTAAGCAAATGTTGCAGACTAGAAAGCACAGTCATCTTTGCTTCGTTGCCCCTCGCCACCATAACAAGCTTGGAAAAGTCACATAACCTAAAACAAAAAAAAAAAAATATTTTTTTTCAGCTTGTCTTGGTTGCACACAGCAAGTTAGCCTACTCCATGTTTTCCCCCGATTTGCTCTTGATTTTAGGTGGGCCATCTCTCGGGATATTACGATAGTTGCGAGCCTGAAACCTTGCAAGGCAGCTTCTCCTTGTGGGTCGCGTGGTTAGACGAAACGGTTTACGGTTATGTGCAGCGACGATGCCAGAAGGCTTGCGCATCTGCAGTTTCACCGCTTGGACAGGAAAAGACGTTTTACCTTCCGTTGATAAGTGCCGTCCAGAGCTGCGACCACAACGATTTTCCCGAGTTCGGCCATCTTTTCGGAGAATTCGACAATGTCTGCAAACTAAAAGCAGGTGTTAGGTTAGGTTTGCAGTGATGGAAGCAGCATTTGACCTTTTTCAGCAAGTTCTGTAGCAGGCAAAGTAATGGTATGGAGCAGCTTTAGCAGATGCCAACATCTCTTAGTGCATCACTTGAGAATGAGAAAGTGATTGCATCTCTAAACAAGTTCATTTATAATAATGACTGACGGTTTTTCTTTGCTACTGGAGCATATTTCTTATTACCGTTTGTGAACAGAATAGATAAGGCGTAAAAGGAAGTCTTCTTAAATGAGGCTGTAGTCGGGGTAGGTTTCATTTGCAACGAGTATTAAAAAATTGTTGAAAAAGTGAATCATGGCACAACACTTCATCTGGACAAATCCTCTCCCCTCCCCATTTTACACTCGGTAGTTTGTTTAGCCTGTAAATATAATTTCTGTAGAATGCCAGCAAGAACCAGCATATCCGCTAACACGTCTACCAATAAAAATGCGTCCTGCAAGTTAAATAAACCTACCAAACTCGAGACTTGCAATATCATAAACTGCAAAAACAACCACCCCAACATGTTATAAAAGCCTACACTCATGCTTTAGAGGTGACACTGTTCTTTAGAGGCGTAGGGGCTATACATAGTTACTTAAGTTTGCCGTTCTTTCGATGGAAAGCTGCACACGAACTACCGTGACTACCATATTTATTCATATATATTCTCTCCTTCCCTGCTCAGTTTCTTCTTTTTCTTTTTAAATTAGGTCGACCTGCAATAATCCTCAGCATAATTAACATGTTCCATCATCGGCTAAACTATCATGCTAAGCCAGGCGCTACCCCAGGTCGGCCGCTGCTCCTAGCACTCCAGTGCAAAGCGGTGAAGCTCAACGCACGTACGCTGGTGAGAGGCGGTGAAGGTTGACATGAGCAGCGAAAGTGGCCATGGTACTCTGCAGCCATGGCACCAAGGCATGTGGCAGACATGATAATCAAGTGATCTCAGCGGGAGTACAAGACTCTGGTTCTGCCTTATCACAGTAGCCACCACCCACTATTTTGCAAATTTTTCGCAAACTTTTAGTTCCTGACATCGCAGACAACTCGTCTGGATATTTAGACGATGTCAGCGATCAATCGGATCAATTCTTATACTTTGTTTCACCCGAAGTCGACGCTACACCCGATTCTACGAGGCAATGGGACCAATCAAACTGTGTTGAAGCTTGATATACTGGCATTCTTTATCGTCCTGTACGTGTTCCATCATTGGCTAGACCAATCAAGTGCAGCTGATGTCCCATGACTTGCGCCTTTAGTATGTGCTCGAGGTCGTATGCACTCGAGCCTTCGACTGTGCTCCGACCCAAGATGAAACAAACTACATGGTGAATAGAGATGAGCAGATGCACCATTTTTCTTTCTTTCACCTTCTCTAAATATTAAAGTCTATCGATAGTAAAATATATTTTTTTTTTTTTTTGCTTTAAGGCCATCTTTGGGCAGGTGTGGCGCAATTCCAAACAAAAAGGCCATTTTGGTGCAAGATGTAGCAGGCTTTCGTTCACGAAGCAATAAAAAGGCCATTTTGGTGCAAGATGTAGCAGGCTTTCGTTCACGAAGCAATTCAGCGCAGCACTTCCATCACTGCATTTGCGTTTTAGCGCGACAGACTGTGCCATTTACAACTTCTTACGGCGAGATAGAATGATAGCGTCATCTGTTGGGTAGCCCACTTCCGGTTTGCATATATTTCATTTGTTTTTTTCTCATTAGGCTCACCATGGGCCTCAAATAATTTTGGCAATATGATAACCAACCACCCCTCGTAGATAGCGCATAGATTTTTATCTCGCTAATATTGCAAAAAACTTTTCGTCTAGTTCAGGACCGGAAGTGTTTGAAAGCTATTTGCATATGGGCGCCACCTTGTGTCAACCGCGCACACCGTGCTGCAGAGTGACGCAAGTAGCTGCAACACAGTCGGCTGCACTGAAACGCAAATGTCTAAACCAGCTTCAAGACAGTTAATAATAACAGAGGGCCGCCTGTTTCATCACTTACAAACTGCCCTTCGTCGATCCCAATGACTCTGAAGTCGGCCTCCAGGTTACCGAGCTCGGCTAGAGTTCTGGCTTTGATGGCGGGCATGGCTTGGCTATAACAGCGATGCAATTTTCGAAACGTCAAACAGCGCGTACAGCGTAATGGCTGTGCAAAGAAAGATGGTTATACAGATGACAACTGCACTAACATACCACAATAAGCCGAGAGATAGCCCACCTAAAATGAAAAGCAAATCGGGTCAAAATAAGCAGCGAGCTAACTTTCAGTGTGCGATCAAAAAAGGTTGAAAAAATGCTAGTTTTCTATTCTGTGACCCGCAAAACTTGCGATTGCAGAAAGGGGCCGATGAACCCTTCCCAATCGGCAGTGTTTGCTAATCTTCCGACGTGGTTAAGTAACATCATTTCTGACGAGGTCACCATTGGTCAGGGCCCTGCAATCACTAGAAGTGGGCTACCTTTCAGTGTTTCAGAAAAAATAGCAAATCCTGCCAAAAGCAGGGGGCGGGCTATCTTTCGGAATATTATGTTTCCCCCTTTTTTTTGCTACCTGCAGGCTGTCGCGCGATTTTGTGTCTACGAGTAGAGGTGCCTAGAACGCGCCTCCGACCGGTGTGCTTGCCACGTCCTATTCGTGACTCCAGCGACCTATAGGGGGCACCACCACAAAACAAACATGGCTGCTGGGAACAGGTCGCGTTGGCTCGGCCGGGCCGCCTGAACAGGTGGTGCATTCAATTTAACAGATTTTCTTTTGTTTAATGCCCTATTTGATAGGTATTTGAACTGTGACGGTTATGTGTAGCCGGTGCACATAAACTTGAAGAGGAAAGTTGTTTTCCCGGTGCTTTTTGTTCTTTCCATGCCAAACTTCTGTTTCGGAGATTTCGTTCGAAACCGAAACTATGGGCCCCGCAGAGACGGTAATACTCTATTCAGTTTTGATCAGCTAAGAAAAATGGCGATGACTACAGAATCGTTCCACTGTCAGTAATTTTCAGCTAACTCGCATGCCTCGACCATGCGACTTATCTGTCTGCAAAATCAAGCTTTTGTGCGTATTTGCGTGTGCGTATTTGCGTTTAAGAGCTCCAGTTGTCTGCTCGGTCAACAACACAGGCTCCAGGAAAATTACAAAAATTAAGCAAGCGCTTCTTGATCTAAGAAGCATGTTAACCCGCTGGCGCCAAACTAAGCAGCTGATACTCGTATTTCAATTCGGGTTTTAGTAGCAATCGAGAAGTCATTTTGACGAATATGTGGGTTATATTACGTACTATCTCCCACTAAAGCGATATTAGTATATTCTTCGGGTTGAAACATGAGCTTAGTTGACTAGGTATTAGGTGAACTGCTGAATAAAAGTAAATTTGACAGACAGAGAGATACTACTTAAACTGAACCAAATGGTTCTAGCTGGCAGCACGGATATGAATGCGGACAAACTGAAGAGAGTCTTCATCGATCGATATTCACGCAGAGCCTCTCTGCATTGAACTTGACTTTGAATACTGAACGGAGAAATTGAGTATTTTTTTGTGGCTGGACAACCTGAGCAATGTAGACGTATATTGCTGCTGGCTTCGACAGGGGTATAACATAAATATTGAAGGCGCGATATATCATAATGTTGTGACAGCTTCTAACTTTGCGAGACGCATCCACCACCTTTTGAAAGCAGACAATTTCCCTCCATAATCGTATGCAGCGAGCAGGTTTTCCAGAATCAAGTAATTGCGAAATCAGCCCAACTCCTTCGATGTGGTCCAGAGGCTTTTTCGGCGAAAAGCAGCCAAGATGAATAGCCAACACACCGACTGGCATGGGTGGCTCAATCTTGAAGCTAATCGAACAAAACCAAACTCAAGAAAAGCAGTTATTGAACCTTCCCATTTACTTGACTGCTACACTGGTGTTCTTTCCAGTGAAACACCTCCGTCTGTCGTTTTCAGTTTACTGTTCTACATCCTTATAAAGAAACCACCTACCAGTTACCAAGTATTCGTCACTTTGAACGTGATTCGAGCAAGACAAGAAATCAAAACATTATTCCGCGATTCCTCCCCATCCAAGAAATCGAAAGCATGTGACCGTATGTTGTGGAATAAAGGGCTTTCAAACACGTGATGGAAGGAAACAATCTACTGAGGCTTCACCACACTAATGAACACTCAGGCAAATTTAAGAAATATTCGGACCTTCGCCAAACTACGTTGTTCGCCACTGCGCCGACAACACGTGTCCGTGAAAGCCGCCAGAGAAGCGGAAAGGCGCAAAGCGACCTGTTCCGGCTGGTTCCCGGTTTTCCCACTTAGTGCAGTCCGTTTTGCTGGAGTCGCGAATAAAGTGGTCTCTCAATTTCTACCCCGAGGACGTCGTGAAAACCTCACACGGTTACTGGCTGCGATTCTGGAAGCGTTGCAGCGGTGGCGGAGGACGCAGCAGACACTTGTTCCGCTACACTTTACTCTCCAGCTTGGCAGTCAGGGGAAGCTTTAATTATCCAGGGGCCGAGACGCCGCAATGATGCCACTCGCATTCTCTCGTGCAGTCTTCCAGAAGTGGCATCGATTGCCGGGACAGCGACATCCAACAGTGCGACGATCTGGCTTTTGCAACGTCATTCGCCGCCGCTTCGGGATGCTACGCACACCTGTCCGAGCCACACTCCAGGCACCGTAACCCGAAACAAGACTCTGGACCAAAGAAATGGGTGGCAGCATCCGTGGCTCCCAACGTTATTTACAGTCAGATAAAAGCTAAAAAGTGCACCAAGTAAACGCCGCAAAAACATAAAATACCCTAGAGAAAAAAAATGTACACCGAAAACACGGAACCCTAATCATAATCTAACACCCAAAGATTAGAAAGCTGGGCGGTTCTCATAGTCTTGACGGAGATTATCTTTGCAGGCGCTTGGCGGCGAATGCTCGTTGTCGGAAGAGTGTCTAGTGTTTAGCCTGTCAAGCCACGTCTGGTCAAGTCTTTGTGACGTCATGTTTTGTTTTCGTGATCTTTTTTTGTTTTTCCTGTGGTTTAACAAAACTGCGCTGTTCTTCAAATTTTTTTAAAAATTCTTTCTAGTCTAATGGTTTTAAGGTATGACGACTTTCTACGCTCTGCAATAGAGCAGCACCGCTATACAAACTTTGTCGGTTCTAAATATCTCTTTGGAGCAGGCGTCGTGCGGCAGAGCCCCCATAACAAAAACAAGCTAGCTAAATTCGAGTGAAAGTTTATTGTTGCTTTTCTCAATTAGAGGTCATACGTTACTTAACATTTTGCCATCACAAGACTTTTTTTTCTGTTCTTTTTTTTAAATATTGACATACAATTTTGCTTTTAGAGAAATTACTTAACATTTCTGCATTAATAACAAAACTACAGCGATGGCTAGCAAATATCTCTTTATATATTTGTAAGCTGCATTTCAAGGCGCACTTTTTGCGATATTTTGCATGAAGCTGTTTGTTGGCAAATAATTTATAAGTCTCTAAAATGTGTTTCGTAATTTTTTTTTTTTTTTTTGCATAGAAATATATAACTACTTTTTAATATTTGGTGTACATATTGTAAACTGCGTGTAAAATAAAGGAAAAAAAATTAGTGACTCCTTTGGTGTAACATTGGCGGCTGTGCAAATTACCACAGTGAAAGCTCGGCAATGTCCACACCTCAAACTTCTCAACTTTATATCTCCGGGAAGAATTTAGCTACAACGTTCACACACAGCTGAATTTTCCTCCCGACCATGGCTTTCACAGATATTTCTTACAAAAATATAGAAAATATGACCCAGACAGTTACTGTACAAACCAACGTAGAAAGACCCTAGTATGAATTTTTTTTTGTCTTTTGCCTTTTTGGCTTCGCACACCCGACACGAATAGACCTTTTAGCGAATATGTGCTGCCACCTAGACACGTGACTGGGTTAGAGACTAAGTGGCAAGAAAACAACGCATGCATAAGGCCTCTCCCACTCGTTACGACACCCAAAGCATCAGCCACATCCTGTTCATCCATTGAGGTACTGTGACCAGGGGCGGATTTAGAGAGGGGGGTCCGAATGTCGTGACCCCCCTCTTGATTTCTGCATGTGTAAAATTTAGGGCGTGAAACGAGGGAGAGGGGGTTCCTAGACATACAATACGCTGACCAACACCTGACTGCCCCCTCGGGGAATTCCTGCATCCGCCCCTGGCTGTGACCTAGATACGGCTCCCCAAAACTCGCCTTTGTCCCCATCGTGCGTAATCTTCTGACCCAAAGACACCATCTCTCTCTGCTCGGCCAGAAGGAAGAGAGAGAGAGGGTACTAGAAACATTTACACTCGAACCAATGTTTCTACAAAAGGTTGATTGTTACTCTGAAGCATCAGCCCCCAGATGTCTCAAGCTAGTTTGAGACTTCACCTATCATGGGTGCTGATGTGTTCCTCTTCGTAGCGCGTGTCCCCTGCGTATTTGATGATGAGACACTTGTGGTTTGCGACTTGGTACCGCTTTAACCGACGCATGAGCTCGGTTCTGGAAGTAAAGAAATCAGTCTATTACGAAAAATAGGGCAAAGCACATTAAACACAATCCAAAGTAGAAAAGAAAAAGAAAAGAAAAAAAAAAAAAAAAAAAAACTGTTTTTGAGTTACGTAATATTTTTTAAGCTAGGAATTTCAGGAATGGAGTATACATATCTTACGTCTTTCCCGAGAACATGGGACCAATAATGAGCTGCAAAGAAGGGGCACACAATATGCTCAAAAAACGGTCTCACAGAACTGAAATCGGCGGCAGAACTGGAGCGAGTGGTTGATTGCCAGTCACCTGAATTTGACCTTTCGGACACGATTCCAGGTCGGTGCTGCACGACGATAGGTCGCAAGACGTGATGACAAGCATTGTGCCTTTTCTCGGGACGGCAACTGAACTCACTCAAGTAGCTGAGAGCGTTATATTAAGAAGACTATCGCGGTTCACTTGCTGTTTCACTAAAGCGAAGTTTACTGGTTTACTGCGCCAGCCGAAAAGACCGCGAAACGGAAGCGCTACGGAAAAGTCAGAGTTGCCAGGCTGGAAAGTTTGCGGAGGTGGCTCGGGGCCATCTCAGGCGCTTACGAAAACGTTTGCATAATTTGACATAATATTTAAATTATCAAATGCGAACAAGTACTGTTTGCTCGGGCTTTTAAAACTATTTATGACTTGCCTATGCATTATGAGTGTTCGCCGCTAGAATCACTGACCACGCGACATGTGACATTAAAAACTATGGTTAAAAATTGTCCGATAGAAAAGTGTAGATTCTTATTAAAAATAAACATAGAAAATAAACCACGGTGAATAATGAACAAAATGTGAGACATCACCGTAGCGTTGACCGTACATAGCAGACGAATTTGCAGACGACAAAAGTTCGTTGGGCGCGTTGGGCGCAGTTGGGCGACATTTGCACGACAATCGTTGTAGCAGCAAGGGATCTTTTAAAAGAGACATCCCCGACCATATATTTAACTAGACAATGCCAGTTGTATTGTGGTAGTAGGGTTAACGTTGACCCTACTCAGGATTCAACCTAGGCTGCAAGAACAACAGCCAGTAGCAGTTAACTCTGGAAGGAGGCGGGACTTTTGAGGACGTTCGGTTTATGTTTTTACGCGATGCCGCTCACGAAGTTGTTTGGCGAGGCTGACGAGCTTTTTTCTTGGCTCGCTTTGTTTTCTCGACGCGCCGTAAAAGTTCCGAACAACGCTGCCGCACGTTTTTGGGCAGGGGAAAAAACAACAGTACAAACAAGCTGCGCCGACAACCAAAAAGAACATTATGCCGGAGCTTGTAGCAGAAGCCCTCGGAGTGTTAGGCCTAACCCACGATCGCTCGCGCTCGAAGTTCAAGATCGTCGTCTGCAAGGCGGTGGCAGCGCAGTTTAAAGGGGTGAGTTCTCAAAATAATTATTTATAGGACTTCTTTTGCATTTTTGAGAGGGCTTTTGTAACATATGCTTTCGCGTATTGGCCGTAAGAATGTCGGCTAACGTTTTCACTTAGAATTAAGTTTTCTTTTTTGACAGGTGTACTACGTATCAGGTGAAACTTGTTCTGTGAATGCCGAAGTCACGTTTGCGGAACTTTGTTGTAGATAATTTTAATAAAAAAGTAGTTTTTCCTCTTTGTCAACTTTTGCAAGTCCTCGTGCGATGGCATGCGTCAACATTCGTCGCTTTGTCGCCTTTAAAAAGAGCCGGCCAGGTGACAAAGTAAACAAACTGGAGCGCTCGAATTTTTTGCTGCTTGTGAGTTGCGAGTTTATTGATAACTGTTGTTTTTTCTATTTGCACGCTTTACAAGCTCCCGATAATTAACTAAAACTTTCCTTTGAAGTAGACTGAAGAAACAACAATTTGAGTGAAATATTGTCTGCATTAAACTGTTTGCTAGACAATACATCAAAATCAATGCAAATCAAATTGCAAAAAAAAACAAAAAAACATTAGTACAGCATTTTGTAAATTATACTAAAAAGGCAAACACCACATTTTAATTTGCCTTTTTGATACCAGTTTAATAACAAATGTAAATAAATAAATTTTCACGAATACTATTGTGATGGAAACTGATATTTGCAGTATCTCAACATAACAGGACGAGCAAACAGCCAAGGTAGAGTACAGTGTAGTTACTGAATTTGCTAACCATACTGTTGGCACCCAGAGCTTAAAACAGTGAAATTATGAATCATGTACACACTGAAGAAAAGCTATTATTTTTTCAGAGTTATGACTCCTAATTGTAGACACCAATTTCAACTTAAAACAATAAAAACGCATCACCTGTCAAGGAATCTTTGGACTTAACATTAAAATATAAACTTTCTCTGCTTTATGCCAAAAAATTTAATAACATTAAAATCCCCATTCTCTATTTAAACATTGATATCTGCAACCAACCTTTTCTCTTTCATAAATGTCACATTTTTTGTTTTAACACACACTTCTTTGAAGACACGTCTTTGGATCAACGGAACATATGGATAGACAAACGAAAAATAATGAAATGAACAAACCAAACTTTATGCCACATTACGTTACAGGGAGAGTCTGGGCGTCATGGCGTGCACGCCACCAAGCATTCGGGAAACATGAACTTGGAGCCAACCAGAAAGCCAGCAGCCGGACAAGAAGACAGAGCCTCAGCCAACCACAGTGACCGGTGGATTCCTTTCGAGTTGGTCATGCGGAGAGCATGAGCGGCTCTCCGAAGAGGAGAAACAAATGGATGCCCACGTCCGTCTCGGTGCCAAAGATTCTTACCATGTGAGCACGTGTCCATATACGACTGTTAACTCAAATTTAGTTGGAGAAACTATACAGATTTGCAAGCATGGCCTCAGCGTGCCGCCATCTTGCTCAGTTGGAGTGCGCTTGGACGCGTCATATCCGATTGCGATGCCTTGCTTAGGCGTTGTAATCGGATTATGGCCGCACCCAAGCGCACCCCAGCTGAGCAAGATGGTGACGCCCTGAGGCCATACTCAGGGGCGGATGCAGGAATTTCCTGAGGGGGGGGTCAGGTGTTGGCCGGCGTACCATTTGTTTAGGAAACCCCTCCCCCTCTCCCTCGTTTCACGCCTTAAATTTTACACATGCAGAAATCAAGAGGGGGGTCAGGACATCCGGACCCCCCCTCTAAATCTGCCCCTGGCCATACTTGCAAATGTGTATAGACCTTTCCAGTGCTCATCGCCCAGGCGAAAAATGCAAAGTCACTGCAGGCTGGGAATGCATGCGCGGCGTCTCATATTTTGTGGAAGAGAGCTACTGTGCACACTCAGAACGCATTCCACAGCCTAGTGGACACAGGTGGCGGTGCACAGAGGGCGATTACTGGGAGGGTCTATAGTCTGTTGCAGGTTAGGAAAAGTCGGGCAAGCTCCTTCCCAAAAAGCTCTCCACTCTTTTCAATTTAGCGGAGCGAATGCTGAAGAGGAGGAAACAACCAATCATGGTGAGTGGGGAGGCTTCTGGGAGGGACCTGCCTTGAGTTCCTTAACTTTGTACAGACTCTTCTACAGATACTGTAGAAGAACTTGTAAATGGGCTAGTTGGTGAACGTTATAAAGCATGGTGTAAGGTGAAAAAAACGATAGAGGAATGTTATGTAGGAGGCATATGGTTTAAGGGGCCATTGTGTATGCCTTCTTCCTTGTGTTCCTGGTGTTTTGCACCTTACACCCCTAGACTATAACATACTCTTGCTTGGATGGTGAATTCAGAGTATAGGCAACGCACGAGAGCCATTACCTGTTGTTTCCACTAGTGATAAGTGCCTCGTCCGAGTGGCCGTATGTTAGTTTAGTCGCTCTATTCATGTCTTGCATTGAAATTGCATCAGACGCCATTGTGGTGGTCTTGCCGATGAGTGCTTACAAGCTTCTCCGGCATACATATGGCATAAACTAATTTGCGTGCAAGTCACGTAGGGTGTTCAACAGCCATCAGGCAGCTTACGTGCCATGTTTACAAAGCTCAATCCGGCATTTTGATCTCAAGTTAACAATGAGCTTCCATTCCTTAGTACTCGGCGTTGTCCGTTTTGCCTCCTGCTTTGGCATTTACGGAAACTATGCTGGGTGGCCTCTGTTTTTAACCCTTTTTCTAATCGTTCTACATTGCCACAGTCTTTGCATCATGCTTTAGCATTCCTTGAAACAGTGTTGCTCCACTCCTCAGCATTCAGTGCCGTCGCTCTCTTTGCATCATGCTTTTGCGTTCCTTGAAGCAATGCTGAAGTGTCTCTTCGCCTAATTCGATTCCTCAACATTCAGCACCGCCACCGTCTTTGTGTCATGCTTTGGCATTGTTTGAAACAACGCCGAACTGTCTCTTTGTGCAGCGTTGAAGAGTGCAGCTGCTCGTGTGGCCAAGCCGACGCAGTCGAATCTTCTAGGTGCCATCTGACTTGTTCGGGGTCGACTGCTGCGGCCGGCACCGACCTTAACGACCTTGGCTCCGACACGGTGACACTTGAGGACTTCGACGGTGTCGACGACATACTGGCGGTCAGGTCAGAGAACATTCGGCTTGTTTTTTTCTCTGATAGCTGGACCCCGAGCTCAAGCAACTTGGTGCAGTGCTGACCATGCTTCGACGCAAAGTGTGTAGTATCTGCATTGGTAGTATAATGGTACAGTAATAATAGTGGTTATAGTAGTAAGTACCTTTAAGTAGTAGTAAGTAAGTAGTAGTAGTTGTTGTACTATTAATAGTGGTAATGGTAGTTAGAAGTTGGAGTTGCACTAGTAGTAGTATTTAGTAGTAGTAGTAGTAGTAATAGTACTAGGTAGTAGTTGTTGATATTAGTAATTATGCTAGTAGCAGTAGTAATAGCCGGCAGTAGTTGAGTGGCAGTAGTTGTACTAGTACTGGTATAGCAGGTAATAGTCATACTAGTATTAGTAGGAGGTAGTTGTTGTTGGTAGTTGTAGGTAGTAGTTGTTAGTAGTAGTAATAGTAGTGCATAGTAGCAATAACAACAGTAATGACATTGTTTCCCGGTGACTAATACAAACCTTAGGAGGTAAGTAAAGTACTTTATAAAAGTAAGTGAGGTGCAATGTAATGGAAACACTTGAAGTAGAAAAGGCAAGCATACTCTGCAAAAAGCAAAAATGTTGGCTTAAAAAAAAAGAAAACCCTCAAAGATAGATATATATATTTACACAACCACAGAAAAATTGGCCACTACACGAATGAATCTAAAAATATCAACGTCTGGCCTCATTAAATTGTTGTGTAACAACTGAATTATGCCTCTATAGAGCACCGTTCAGTAGACAATATTAATGTTTTCATCATTGGAAATAATGTCCTTATTATTAGTAGCCTAAATATTTCCACTTACTAATGTCACAAAAATGTTACATTGTTACATAATGTTTGTAATCTTGGTGGGGATGTCTCACAGTATGGCCGGATGTATGAATGCTCAAGGTACCAACCAGCAACTCGGTGTCGACTTGACCATGAACAAACTCTGCGAGTTAGTACTCGAAGCGCACAGTTGAGAGACGGTAATGTTCATATCCTACGTGTGAACTCTGAATTTTAATTTCTACTGTCAATGCCTGGTACAATCATTGTTTGGCATAAATGTGATAGGTCTGCAAAGAGAATATTAAATGTCACATTGTATTTTTTGTAGTAAGGTCAAGGGGAATTCACTTCACTAAATGCTTTTGGTGCTGAAAAATCGATTGCAAGTTTCTGTGCGGTACATTTTCACCTGAGCTCATCGCTAAATTGAGACGATGAGCAAGATCTTTTACCCTCTCGAGAGAGTGGTACGTGCATTGCAGTTTACATCTTGAATTTTTAAGACCAACGGTCGAATCCTCGTATCTACAAAACTTATCTACAGAATACAGCAAACTCTGCTCTACAATAGCAGATGTGATTGTGATTATGAGCATCAGTTAAATTGCAGAGGCATCATCCTACAGGATCAAGTTGGATGGCAAAATTACAATAGACTATAAGTGAATTACAAATTAACATTATCTCCTGGTGCCAGATTCTGAAGTCCCAGTACTGATGTTGGAATGAAACTGTCGAAAGGTCTCATTCTATCGAAGGAAATGAAAACCGCTTGAAAATGTGAGATTTCTGTGAGTAGTCTTTATATCCATTAGCACCCACGATTAAAGAAGTAATGATCATGCTTATAATCCCAAACTTGAGTCTCATCAGAGATGGTGCATGGTGCAAAAGTTTATGGAATGACTCAGATGAAAAGTGTCATGTGCAGGCAGCAGCTATGACAGAATGCCAAGATGCAAAACTTTTGTGCATTTACATTCTGGATACTTCTTTACTCAAGGTTTGGTGCTTATAATGTTGATAATGTTGGTAGTTAAACTCTGTGCTTTTAGATTAAATAAAGTAAGTGGGCCTATACTATGTTTTTTTTTTTTTAAATTGAAACCCTTTTAAAAATTTGGTATCTTTTAAAATCCTTCTCCCCCCCCTCCTCCCCCCCTCCCCCCCCTCCCCCCCCCCCAAGTGTAAAAGCTGTCTAATAGCTAACTTGACTAGAATTAGTGCACCAAAGAAAGGATTTTGCTAGGCTATTAGAAAAGCTTCCACAAGATTTCTGCCATTGTCTTGCACCTATACCTGTTCATACATTTTATTTATTTATTTATTTAATTTAAGTGTCCAGAGGCATTACTGCAGAAAAGAGAGGAAGGTGCTAATATACAAATATTAACAAATATTCAAGCATGAATAAACTTGACTATCATGAAAAAAAAAGTTAGAACATAGAAAGAAAATGGTTAATCACTTTCGTTTAACAAAGATTAAAAAACAATGATTCTAAAGCATGGAAAAAATATTACTGTGCAGCGGATTCCGTTCATCAACTTCAAAGTAAACATTTGAGAGAAATGTTTATGGTAGGGAAAACAATAAATAAAAGACGACTAGAAACAAAGTCCTAAAAATACGAGAACCCTGGTACATTTCGATGCCTACTCGGATACTGCTTCACAGCGCACAAGATCAGACACACTTAAAAGAAATTTCTTTTAAGTGTGTCTGATCTTGTGCGCTGTGAAGCAGTATCACGAACAACCAACTCGCCCAAGCTGAAGTTCTGACCTACTCGGATCTTCTTCAGGGGCCACTATGGCGATGATCGTAGTGGAGAAACGTGTGTCTGAGTATCTGCGGTAAGTGGCATTTAGTGTGCTATACCATAAAGCACTTTACTCATTCTGTTAACCAATTGGAAAATTATTTAATCAATAACGCGATCAATCATGCGAATGTGTGGACGAACGCATCATCTGGAGCCGGTGACAGGCCCCTCGCTCTGTCGCTTTTCCGCAGTACGCCGATGTACATGGGCAAAAGCGCTCTCTTTCCAGCAGCGGCGCCCGCGCTCATGGATATGGAAGGCTGTTGTGCGCTAATTTTCAGAAAATTCAGGATTAGCATTTCATAACTTCCAAAATCCCCCAAAGGTGCAACACAGAGATAACACGCTAAATTTAGGGGACTTGCGTTCCTAATAAATTTCGCGAAAAGTGTTTCTCCGCTACATTTAGGGAAAAAAAATCGTTTCTTTTCTACCTCGTTAGGAGAGGCAAGTCTCAAAATAAATCTTTGTCGAAAAATAATTATATATATATTTTTTTGCCCAATATTTATGCTACAATACGAATTTTTCGATTTGCGGGCAAAACCGAAACTAGCTGTTCCCCTGTCGGATGATGATGATAGCGTTTGTACCCAACTCGTATGCGCTCCGAGTTCGCTGGATCTCAGAGCGCACATTATAAAATCGAAAGAGTTCGTATTATAACACAAATATTGGGCAAAAAAGCTTTTCTTTTTTTCGACGAACATTTCTTTTGAGACATGCATGTCCTAACTAGGGGTGTCGCGAACCGGCCGCGGTTCGAGTTCGACCAGGTTGGACTTTTTCGAACTTTTAGTGGAAAGATCGTCGAACCTTGTATTGAGGTTCGACTCGTGTGCGCATGCGCGACAGGCTGGCCAGTTGGCTTCGGATTGGATGGTGATGGCTAAGAGATGAATTAAGTGCAGCGCTGATCCGCTATTTTAGTCAATACAGTACTGAAATCTAAGTTATTAACTTCTTCAGTGAATAGAATTAGTTTCTTTCAATTGCAGCTGTTCACAAAATAAAATAACCCTTTGCACAAAAAAAAAAAAAAATTCTCCAAACCTAGACATACTTGTATCAAGGTCTGGCCACACTGTCCACAAAGTCGAACCGTTCGAATCTGCTGAAAAGGTCGAAGCTTCGTCGAACCGGTTCGACACAGTCGAACTCCTAAAGTTCGACCAAAAAATCTGGTCGACAAAAGTTCGCGACACCCCTAGTCCTAACCAGGTCGGGACAATTTTCTTTTTTGCTAGGTTTAGTGTCATTTAACGCAGTTTGGCATGAAAGCATGTCATCTTTTGCGGATAAGTAGCGTTTCTTTTCTTCTTCTAGAGCGCAGCTTTTAGGCGCCCGTTTCCGCGTTTCGTGGCGTCGGCGTAACCGCCCCGCTAAATTTAGCGGAAAATTGAATTGGTGTTGAGGACGTTACGGGACGTCAATTTTCCGGCCAAATCTAGCGGAAAAACTGAAATTGTTCATGGGTGACGTGACACGAAGTCATGTGACATCATTTTCCCCACTAAATTTAGCGGGGAAACTGAATTCGTGTTGAGGTCGCGTGGCGTCAATTTTCCAGCTAAATTTAGCGAGGAAACTGTGGGAGAAAGGAGGTTATGGAGGAGAGGAGGGTACGGTGGAGGATGATGGAGGGTACGGAGGAGAAGGAGGGGAGGGTACGAAGGGGGAGGGGCATACTTCCAAATACATTTTTTATGTTCCTGCATTAGATACCTATGTCACAAAAAAAACACAAAAAAAAACAATTCTTCTGTAAAAAAAAAAAAAAAAAAAAAAAGGAAAAAGGGGGGGGGGGGGAGGGGAGACAAGCGTTTAGCGTAATATTTCTGCCGCGAGACTCATTTTGAGCTAGGGGTGATTTCGAAGCGTTCTTCTATTTCGGACGCCAATAGAGGCGTGCCTCGAAATCTTTTCTAGAAACACTAAACTCCCAAATACATTTTTTTTTTTTTAAGTTCCTGGATAGGATACATATGCCACAAAAGAAACAATCCCGCCTTAAAAAAGAAGAAAAAAAAAAAGCGTTCGGCGCAATATTTCTGTCGCAAGATTCATTTTGAGCCGGGAGCGATTTCGAAGTGTTCTTCTCTTTCGGACACCAATAGAATCATGCTTCAAAATCGCTTTTGGAAACACCAAACTCCCAAATACATTTCTTTAATTTCCTGTTTAGGATACCTATGTCACAAACGCGGGGTTGGCTAACTTAGCTTGTAGAGCCTGTATATACTGTACATAGCGCGTTTTCGGTTTTGTTCTTGGCGTGACACCACTGTTGTAAATAAAATTTTCTAACCAGAAACAATTCCACCGTAAAACAAAGGGGAGGGGGGCGTTATATCATTTTCCAGAAGGATTACATGAAATTTGATGGTGTGGAATGAATACTAATTTGGATCACGCCAGCAAAACAACAACAACATGCTCTTGCAAGGCGTGACTTCACCTCACTTGAGAGCGTGGGAGAATTTAATTTGAATGTTGATTTTGGCACATCCTTCCTTGGCCGTTTTCTCAATAGCTATTTTGAAATTAGAGATAATAAATTGCTTGCCAGGAAAGTGTCCATCACTTAACGGGACACTGACAGGGTATTTATGATCGCCGAGGTCTTTTATTTCAACATGACCTTTAAGTAGGATTCCGCGTTTTCGGTTTTTATTTATTCGAAATTCGGCTTGCTTTTTTCGGGGGTTTATTCTAAGATTCAATTCTTTTCGGTGTATATTTATGCCCACAAAGTTTTACCGGCTGTTTCGGTGAATATATGAAAGAAACACCATCGGACACCGGATCAGATGATCCTTGTAACTCTAGTGAAGGCTTACCACCAAATTCCCGTCGAACCCTGTGACGTACCAAAGACTGCAATCGTTACTCCCTTCGGCATGTACGAATACATCAGGATGCCATTCGGTCTAAGAAATGCAGCGCAGACATTTCAACGGTTTATGGACCAAGTGCTGCGTGGATTTCCATTCTGTTTCGCTTACCTTGACGATATTCTGGTGTTCAGCCGACATGAAAAGGAACATCTCCATCACCTCCGTCAACTCTTCAGTCGCCTCAGCGACTACGGAATTCTGATCAATGCAGCGAAATGCGAGTTCGGCGTTTCAGAACTATCAGTAATGGGCGAATCGAAGCAATTAAAAAATTTCCACAGCCTCTCACTACCACGAAGCTCAGAGAGTTTTTTGGGCTGGTAAATTTTTATTGCCGGTTTATCCCGCGCTGTGCAGCCATACTACAGTCAGTTAACAAGCTTCTCGCAGGGTCGTTGCGCAAAAACGAGCACCTTATTTGAACAGAGCCAGCTAGCGCCGCATTTGCGAAACATCAAAAGGGCGCTCGCGTCAGCAACACTGCTGACCCACCCGCAATGTGATGCACCGACTTCTATCATGGTAGACGCATCTGCCACTGCAGCAGGCCCAGTACTACAGCAATTCTAGAACGGTGCATGGCACCCCATATCGTTCTTCTCAAAACAGTTTTTACCTGCGGAAACAAGATATAGTACCTTCGGAAGGGAGCTTCTTGGATTGTATCTTGCCGTAAAATTCTTCCGCCACTTCCTAGAAGGTCGACAATTTTGTATCTGGACCGATCGCAAGCCTCTGACATACGATTTCAAATCCAACAATTCTAATCACACACCAAGAGAAATACGACATATGTCTTTCGTCTCTGAATTTACCACCGACATCAGGTTCGTTTCGGACAAAGAGAACCCTGTTGCCAATGCGTTGTCTCGATTAAACATCAATGAAATTACCACAACCCGGCCAGCAGTGGATTTCACGGCACTAGCTTGCGCTCAGCAGACCGACAGCGAATCAACTAAACTGCGCACATCACAGACAGCCCTTATCCTTGAAGATTTAGACGTTCCGGAGAGCAACACAACAATAGTTCGCGACATTTCAACCGGCACCTCTCGGCCATACGTACCTTCAAATTTCCGACGCACTGTATTTGACGCTCTACATACGTTGTCACATCCCGGCATACGTGCTACTTAACAGTTGATTACTTCACGTTTTGTTTGGCCAGTAATGAATGCAGACGTACGACGGTGGTCACAAACCTGCCTTCAATGTCAGAAAGTAAAAGTTCACCGACACACCGTCACACCTTACGGTGTTTTTCAACAACCTGACGCTCGTTTCAGCCATGTACACCTAGACACCGTGGGACCACTACCATCGTCGCAAGGTTTCCGATATCTACTCACCTGCGTCGACCGCTTTACAAGATGGCCAGAAGCGATTCCTATCTCTCGCATAACAGCCGAAGATGTCGCCCGCGCGTTCGTCAGTATATGGACAAGTCGGTTCGGGATACCCTCTACTATCACGACAGATCGCGGTCGACAATTCGAATCCACTCTTTTCCGCCATCTTTCGCAGTTCCTGGGAGTTAACCATATTCACACAACGTCATACCACCCACAAGCTAACGGGATGGTTGAAAGATTACACCGGCAACTAAAGACAGCTCTCATGGCCCAATCCGTGAATCCTTCATCATGGGTTGAAGTTTCGCCATTGGTGCTGCTTGAAATCCGCTCCGCGCTCAAGAATGACCTGCACTGCGCCACTGCTGAGCTAGTGTATGGCACAACTTTACGTATCCCAGGGGAATTTATTGAACCTTCCACAGAACATGACATTTTTGATATACAAGATTTCGCATGCCGTCTACGTCAAAACATGGCGCAGCTGCGACCCTGTCCCACGAGAACCACCCAACCGACTTCAATATTCGTCAGTCCAGCGTTGGCAGAAGCCACCCACGTTTTCGTTCGCAACGATGCAGTGAAACGTTCACTGCAACCACCGTACAACGGACCGTTCAGGATACTCCGCCCCACATGACTCTGCTCATCAACGGCCGGACAAATACAGTTTCTAGCGATCGATTGAAGCCTGCTTTCTACGAATCTCTTCAAAGTACCGCACTGTCCGAACTCGTTCCTGCACTTCCAAGTCGCAAGCCGGCCAAAAAGAAAGTCAGTTTTTTTTTTTAACCGCGCCCAACTTAACACTTGCCACCAGGGTTCCTCACTAGAGGGGATATTTGTAGAAGCACAAATATAACGACGTGAAAGAAAATCGCTCCGAGACACACGTGCCATGAACCAGCGTGGGACAGACACGGGAGCTATACTTCGTTTCACCTTATGTGCGAGCGAAGGCAAAGCTGGAAGCGCGAGCACGAAAGCTCCGTGCGTTCAGGCTTTGCTCGAGCGCGCGAGCTGGGGAGAAACGCACAAAGCGCTGGTCTCGCGTTTTTGGCTTTGGCTTCGCTCGCAGATAAGGTGAAACGAAGTATAGCCATGGACACCGTTCCAACGACAAACCGCCCGATGAGCAATCTTTAATTCTAGGTTCTTGTAAATATGTAAATATATTATCTGTACTGTTCGCACTGCTCCTGGTTGTAATCCGGCATCTACACTCTGATATTTGTGATCCCTCAAAAAATAACGGCACAATACATTAAAAGACAAAGAAACAGAAAAAAAAACATCGATACTTTATTTGGCAAATGTGTGCAACTGTAAAAAAAATAATAATAACAGAAGTACAAACAAGTCAGTGCCCAAAAACATAGAACTTCACCTTCTGTACGTCAGGATTACGTGATCTTATTGTAATTCTCCTCGTTGATCCACGCTCATTCTTTCCTGTTAATGACCCTGGGCTTCGAGAATGCCCTCTCAACGCTAACACTGGACACTGGCAGGCTGAAGAGATGAAGCGCTGGCCGATCCAAAATCGGCCAATCAACCAAATGTGACTACCAAAAGAGACACGGTGCGACGTTTTGAAGCACAACATATTTCGTGTACTCACTAAACTCTGGCTGCAGATCTTCCATGAAGCTAGAAACCTTACACTGGCCCACACCCGAACTTTTGTTTTTTAGACCAGAGACTGGACACACTAAGCCGATCACAGAAAGGACACAGATGTCCCGCGAAGGACAACCCAAGACCTGTTTTGTTGCATGTTGAACCTTGGAAGAGGGCACTCACGAAGAGGTCACACAGTGTGGAACCTTGCAACGCCCTCTCTCCCCTCCCCCACCCTCCCCCGCCCATCTCGACGCGACCCTAAAAAGCTTACGATTTTCGGTTAAAACAGAATTTTAGAGTGGATTCGGCTTACTTTTATCGGTTTAAACCGAAAACGCCGAACCTAAAAACTGACCTTTTCTGGTTAAAACCGAATTTCTGAAAAGGGATTCGGCGTGCCTTTATCGGTTTAAACCGAAAACTCCGAACCATACCTATAAGAGTCAAACTAGCCAGAACATAATTTGCGGCTCGAAACTCGTTTACTTTCCGCCTGAGAGCAGCCGATCGAGAATTGGCCGGTGTCAGTCGCGCTGACCCTCTTTTCTTTGATCACGTGGCGTTCAAACTATACGTTCCAACAATATTCAAAGTCGTGGGTCATCTAAGGCACACAATTAATATTAAAACTAGAAAAGTAAACTCCATTTTTGTGGTCTCCAAAAAACTGCAAATACGTTGACCGAAAAAAAAAAGTTGAATATGGCGACGTATTGAGGGCTCGACGACGCGATGGCGTCGAATGACGGACCAGCGTTGCGCAGAACATCGAGCGGAAGGGATACACAGATGCGAAACAATCGCACGACAAACGGTGCTCGCAAATTCCTCGTCGTCGTCGTCTGCTCCTAGCGCCAAAAAAGCAAAGCAAAAAAAAAAAAAAACGCGCTTGGGTGTAGCCACGTGACTTCCGGCCATGAGCTTCCGTGCTCGTGTTTCGGTTGGAAGCAGTTGAGTTTTTTTTTTAATGCGAAAGCATTAACTGGGGGGTCCCATGGAGCGAGCTGACGTCATCAGTTTGAAGCGCGAAGACGGTACCTAGTTTCCTTCCGTTCCATTGGCTGGCGCGCGTCGACGGGGCTCCCATTGGCCGCTGCGCTCGTCAGGTTCCACGACCGCTCACCCCATGGCGTTGCGTGTCCATCAGCGCGCCGTTAAAGACCGACCAACGAAACCATTTTCCGCAAAGTAGGAAAATGCCCCTCGCGCCCTCCTCTTTTCACCCTCTCCCAAAAATCACGTGACGGCAGAGGCTTCTTTTGTGTCGGCTTTTTCTGTAGGGACAATCCTCAAAAAGCGCGAAACGAGCGGCTAGCTGCGAGCACCACAACGACCTTGAGACGTCCAGGTGTCTTCCCTCGTTGACGCGGGCACGCGCAATCCGCAGGATTGAGGAAGCCAGCGCGACCGAACTCTTTTTTCTATGAGCTGCAGGTCCGAGGCCGCTCGGTCGGTGGAGATCGAGGGGTCGTGGTATGCTGGGTTCGTTCCAGCAGCCGCTTTCTGGCATCGCGCGGCTGCTGGAACCATTCTCGCGTCTGCACACGGATTGGCTTGCACAATAAAGGGTTCAGGTCGTCGATAATACATTTATTTCCGAAACTTATAAATCAAGTGGCTTTCCCTAATCTCTTCATTACTGTTTGAAACACATCTCCTCTCATAGGTAATTGTTCATCCCATTTTGGACTCTTTTGCGTATTTATTCCTCCTTACGTCTGCTTGATGACTGTTTTATAACTTGATAAAGACCTTTAAATATTGGCGCGGGCTTGCGCGATCAACGCTGTCCCGGATTTATTCAAAATTGGAAAGATTGGCGTCAGGAGGGGTTGAAGAAGCAAACCGTAATTTTTGCTTCTAATGAGGACGGCACAATCGTAAGATAGGTCTTTGCTTCACCTGTATCCACAACGCCCCATCGTTTGCACGATCATAATTTCTCAGTGACATAGGTGTATACCACCTTTTACTCATGGTTACTATAGATGGGGCCCCACAGGCTTTCCCGTTATCAGCGAGTCGACTTTCTAACGACCGGCGACTCTCCTGAGTGAGAATAAATATTATCACCTTCAAACAATATCCACCCCTTTCTCCCCCCCTTTCCCGAGTTGGGGAAATATCAGGCAACACCGGGAAGCAGCCTGCAGACTGCGCTTTTCGGCTACTCATTCTCAACACATTCGAACGTGGAAGTAAACACATCACATCAACGACGCCCTGTTTATTTGCAACCTAAATAATGTGGCTCTTCTGGTGGGACCCAATCAATTTCATCATCAATCATTATTTGTTACAACTTCATGGTGAATGTGTGTTCGTTGTGATGCCACAAAGTGGTCGATTCAAAGGGAGAAATAGGTCCTCGTATTTATTTTGCGGAAATATTCGCTTTTGTGACGCTCTAGTGCGTAAGGTCAAAGCACCCGAGGCAGTGCGTAATACTTTAAAACTGTCGTTGATGATGAAATATTTGTGGGAAGCGCGTAAAATTGTTTACACCACGAAGACATACCTAAACACTACAAAATATCGCAATTGCAAAAAAATACAAAAAAACAATACAAAAACGATCAGCCTGCGAAAACCGTTGCTTTCTCCCCCTCTCCCCCTCTCTCTCTCTTCTTTTTTCGCGCCACTACAAAAAATAGCGGCCGAGCAACGAAATTGTGTCAAAACCTCGCTTCTTGGAGAAAGGACACCAGGATATCTGGTTGTGAATCTGCCAAGGAGTATTTCCATTTTCCTTCCACGCGATTAGAAGGCAAGACGCTGGGGGAATTTATGTGCACTTACATGCTGCCTCTAAAAGAAAGTACCAGATTTCTAGTGCATGTCAATCTACATGTAAATTGTTTAATCAGTGTGCACAAACATTCGCGGCCTGGAGGATGACATGGAAGCATGGCGGAAAGCGGCTTGCTGGAAATAGAAGTCTCTATTGCACTGCACTGGTGTGAAACATTATTACGTATTTTTGTTTTATTTCTGTGCGAAAATAAAAACAGCGTTTAGAAACCGAACACTGAGTTTTGAGGTGCGCCGAAAGGATATAAAAAACCGGGACAACCTGAACAATACTTGCGTCACTCAGCTTTTCCTGGTTTCTTGTTTTTCCTGAGCCTTTTAAAAGGGGATGAACAATTATAAACAGATTGACCCGACTTACACATTAGAGCAGTTCATTTTCATTACGACAGGCTCTCTTCAAGCGTCTTGCATAGTTGAGCTTGTACTGGTCTGTTTTTATTTTCGGTTCCTATCAAAAAGTGATCTCTAAGCCACTGGACCAACCTACAACATTCAAAATTTACGGAAGCGGAGAAGTGCTTGGGAGGGCTAAGCGGGCAAGGGTTGCACGCCTCTCGAACCACCGTCCGTTACATTTGCTTAGTGGCTGGGCGTTGCGAGCAGAATGCGAGCTTGCTCGAGTAACTTGGATCCGTTCAGAATATAATCCCCTCTAAACGACAATCTCCGCCGCCTGGGAGGAACGTAGGTGGGCGAACGATACGCCTCTGGGTTTTGCGTCACGCCTGCATTTCAAGGGTCAGAATTACTGGTTCCCGACACCAGCACGATTGACGGCCCCGCCTGCGTCTTTGATTGTATATTGATACGGAGAAGAACGAGAAGAGCGCGACGGCCCCACGGCAGTAGTGCGTTCTGGCTCGCGCTTTGGCGGGCGGGCAATCAGATTAAAAACCTACCGCTGAAAACCACCCCGTGTACATAGTCGAGAACATGATAAGCATCGAATGGGAGTGAACGTAGACATCTAATGATCCGATACAAAGTTTCGCTTGATTCCTAAACGAATAATGCCATAGCCAAGTACACCTTCACATAAAATTGTTAGACAGAATTGAAGAGAAGATTGTGTGTTTCTTAAAAGAAATTTCGGCCCCCTTCTATTTGGTCGTGGGCGAATCTTTCCTTTTGTTGCATTTCCACTTCTCCGCTTCTGCAGATTATGAATGTGGTAGTTTGGTCCAGTGGCTTAGAGCTCACGTTTTGAAAGGAACCGAAAGTAAAAACGGACCAGTACAAGCTGGACTAGGCTAGACGCTTCAAGACAGCCTGTCGCAATGGAAATGAACTGCTCTAATGTGGTAAGTCGGGTCACTCGGTTCATAATTTTTCATCCCCTTTTGAAAGGCTCCGAACAAACAAGGAACCAGGACAAGCTCTGGTTGTCCCGGTTTTTTATATCCTTTCGGCGCACCTCAAAACTCAGTGTTCGGTTTCTAAACGCTGTTTTTATTTTCGCACAGAAACAAAACAAAAATACGTAATAATGTTTCACACCAGTGCAGTGCAATAGAGACTTCTATTTCCAGCAAGCCTCTTTCCGCCATGCTTCCATGTCATCCTCCAGGCCGCGAATGTTTGTGCACACTGATTAAACAATTTACATGTAGATTGACATGCACTAGAAATCTGGTACTTTCTTTTAGAGGCAGCATGTAAGTGCACATAAATTCCCCCAGCGTCTTGCCTTCTAATCGCGTGGAAGGAAAATGGAAATACTCCTTGGCAGATTCACAACCAGATATCCTGGTGTCCTTCCTCCAAGAAGCGAGGTTTTGATACAATTTCGTTGCTCGGCCGCTATTTTTTGTAGTGGCGCGAAAAAAGAAGAGAGAGAGAGGGGGGGGGGGGAGAAAGCAACGGTTTTCGCAGGCTGATCGTTTTTGTATTGTTTTTTTTTTGTATTTTATTGCAATTGCGATATTTTGTAGTTTTTAGGTATGTCTTCGTGGTGTAAACAATTTTACGCGCTTCCCACAAATATTTCATCATCAACGACAGTTTTAAAGTATTACGCACTGCCTCGGGTGCTTTGAGCTTACGCACTAGAGCGTCACAGGAGCGAGTATTTCCGCAGAATAAATACGAGGACCTATTTCTCCCTTTGAATCGACCACTTTGTGGCATCACAACGAACACACATTCACCATGAAGTTGTAACAAATAATGATTGATGATGAAATTGATTGGGTCCCACCAGAAGAGCCACATTATTTAGGCTGCAAATAAACAGGGCGTCGTTGATGTGATGTGTTTACTTCCACGTTCGAATGTGTTGAGAATGAGTAGCCGAAAAGCGCAGTCTGCAGGCTGCTTCCCGGAGTTGCCTGATATTTCCCCAACTCGGGAAAGGGGGGGAGAAAGGGGTGGATATTGTTTGAAGGTGATAATATTTATTCTCACTCAGGAGAGTCGCCGGTCGTTAGAAAGTCGACTCGCTGATAACGGGAAAGCCTGTGGGGCCCCATCTATAGTAACCATGAATAAAAGGTGGTATACACCTATGTCACTGAGAAATTATGATCGTGCAAACGATGGGGCGTTGTGGATACAGGTGAAGCAAAGACCTATCTTACGATTGTGCCGTCCTCATTAGAAGCAAAAATTACGGTTTGCTTCTTCAACCCCTCCTGACGCCAATCTTTCCAATTTTGAATAAATCCGGGACAGCGTTGATCGCGCAAGCCCGCGCCAATATTTAAAGGTCTTTATCAAGTTATAAAACAGTCATCAAGCAGACGTAAGGAGGAATAAATACGCAAAAGAGTCCAAAATGGGATGAACAATTACCTATGAGAGGAGATGTGTTTCAAACAGTAATGAAGAGATTAGGGAAAGCCACCTGACTTATAAGTTTCGGAAATAAATGTATTATCGACGACCTGAACCCTTTATTGTGCAAGCCAATCCGTGTGCAGACGCGAGAATGGTTCCAGCAGCCGCGCGATGCCAGAAAGCGGCTGCTGGAACGAACCCAGCATACCACGACCCCTCGATCTCCACCGACCGAGCGGCCTCGGACCTGCAGCTCATGGGAAAAAGAGTGCGGTCGCGCTGGCTTCCTCAATCCTGCGGATTGCGCGTGCCCGCGTCAACGAGGGAAGACACCTGGACGTCTCAAGGTCGTTGTGGTGCTCGCAGCTAGCCGCTCGTTTCGCGCTTTTTGAGGATTATCCCTACAGAAAAAGCCGACACAAAAGAAGCCTCTGCCGTCACGTGATTTTTGGGAGAGGGTGAAAAGAGGAGGGCGCGAGGGGCATTTTCCTACCTTGCGGAAAATGGTTTCGTTGATCGGTCTTTAACATGGAGCGTCCAAGGTCAGCGTGCCCTGGGGAGCACGCGCGCTGACCGGCGACGAAAAGTACGCAGCGGACGAAAACGGGAGCGGACGAGTGGCTTGCATGCTTTCGCATTCACAGCTCATAAGAAGTGCTTAGGTATACCTCGAGCTTTTTTTTCATTTTGTTCAAACTATACGTGACTCTGCAGCATAATATTGATTGGGTAGTCTTTTTACGTCATATTAAATCGTGTAGCAAAAAGACAAATTTTTTTTTGGAGGGGAGATTTTTTTAAACTATAGATTTTTTTCGCTTACTCTCGTCCCCGGTCACCTGGTGGGGATAACCGGTATGGACGACGAAAAATAAAGAAAGAAACAAATTTCACCTGCAAACAGTAAAAAAGTAGAGGGAAGCTAAATGTATTTTATTGGCGTGGCGACGGCAAAACAATGTTTTGCCTGTACTGGAAGTGACGATATTTCAAGATGGCAACGCCCTTGCGATAAAACTCTAGACACGACGCTCGCCAAAGTATGTATGGGGATCGGTGGACATCACATGGTCAACCCAGAAACCTGAGTTTTTGGGTGTTCCCGTGTGTGCTATGGACAACCCCAAGTCAACCTGGTTCTTGGCTGCTCGCATGTGGAATATGAGGTATCTATCAATATTCGGTCGAGTTGCTGTGTGTAACATCTTCCTGTCAAAACTTATGTACCTCCTTCGGATCATACACTGTTCGCGGGGGACGGTTCACATGTTCAGTAGGATTTTCGCGACTTTATATGGAAGTCGACATATGAACTCATGAGACGATTCAATTTGTTTCGTTCTATCAGAGATGGGGGTCTTGGATTAGCTAACATTTTTGTGAGGCAGTTAATTGTCAGGTGGAAATTCTTTCGGGAACCACAACATCCGTTCCTCGAAACTTGTAAGAAAATATTTCTGACTAAATATTACGATTCAAATGGCCAATTACAGGAGACACATGTTATAACAACATTACGAGGCTTTTATAAAGAAGTGGCTGATACCTTAGAATATTTGAAGGCGAGATTTGAACCAACCTCTCTAAAGTCGTGCACGAAAAGAGGCCTAGTACAAAGACTGTTGATAACGCTGTTCCCCGAGCCGTAATATCGCTTATTTCCTTATGATCCCCCCCTGAATAGTAAAATGGACTTGTTGAAGAGGGTTAAGCGTATGCCAATACTGCCAAAATGTAAAACATTCTTCTTTCGCTTTCATTCTCGAACTGTACCAGTCAAGGAATGGCTTGCCTCCCGAGGCACAGAAGTAGCATGGGCAACGGACTGTAGGATGTGCAAGGCGACTGAAACATTCACACATTCTTTTGTAATTTGTGTAGATGCCGTATTTTTCTGGGACGTGTTTAAAAGAACGCTAAAGAAAGAATTTGAGGTAGAGGAAAAGATACTACGCTATCTGCATTTTTCGGATCATCTTGATAGTGTGCTCGACATACTTGTAGTCTTAGGGCTTTATAGTTTGTGGAAGACAAGAAGGGTCGACATTGAAGGGGGCGTGGCCAAGCCTTCGTGGGTAAATTTTAAAAATATTGCAATCACAGTAGGCCAAAAAATGCTCAGTATCTGCGAAAATGAGGAGTGGAAATAAATTGTGCGTAATCTCAGCCGTTCAGCTGACATTATATAGGCCAAAATTTACCACGAAGTCAGCCACCGATCATTTACAAGCAGTAGGAGATAGTTGTCTCTTTCCTATATTACAGTCCACCTGGTTTCGTTAGTATAACGAAACCAGCTGTGGACTGTAACATAGTGTGCTGTGTATTTATCGTCAAAATCATTAATATTTCACGCCAACTGCTCATCATACATAACGTGTATAGAGATTCATATGTAAATAGACATTAACTGTGCACATAAACATGTAAATAAAAGTGAAATTCGGAAAAAAGAAAAATGGGGATCGGTGGCCGAGTGGGCTAGCGCACACCAGCTCGGAGCACGTGGAGCGAAAGCTTGCGCGCTGCAGAACCCAGGGATCCTGGGTTCAATCCCCACCCCTGCCCGTTTCGATCTGGATGAGCATCGTACCGGCGTGCGGTCGTGTATCCCTACTGCGTGGTGCACCTTAAAGACCCCAGGCTAGCGGTTGTACTGCACTGGCTAAATTTCTCATCTACAGCTGGGAGACTCGTCGCCCGTTGAGGCAGACCAATTTCTAGGCTGTATAGACATACACACAACCCAATTTTTTTTTCCAAACTATGCATCGTGTTTGAGCACCTCCATCGGCCGTTCAAAACAGAAAACATCGATTTGCGAACATAAGCGTTGGAACGAGTGGTCGTTTGGCCAATCCGTTCAAGTCCACCGCACGACCGGGCTCTTCGATCCCGCATTGAGTTGGCGACGTTAACGAGACTAAACGGTAATTGGGACCCGACCGCCCCGAGGCATGTCCACTGAGAGACACATCTGAGGATAAGGGGCCTGCTGTGGGGGAGTCGGGTGACCCTACGCACCAATTTGTTGTTCGGCGCTCTCCCTTCATCCGCATCTCGCAGCTCGATCGTTGCCGGCAGAAGGCGCCACGGGGGGCACGTAGCGGGACGCTAATTGCTCGCTCCTCCACGCTAACAAGGAGGACGACCGTGCGGTTGCGTTGAGTGGGGTCCGTTGGGACAGCGGACGTTGCGAACTTTTCGCGAAACCAGACACACAAACACGCGCACACGCACACGCACACACGCACGCACACACACACACGCACGCACACACATTTGATTTTTTTTTTTGAAAATTGGCGTGAATTTTTCATTGGGCTCGACGCATGTAGCAGAGGATGATCGGTGAGTCGAGGAATCGGATGAAGTGGTGTTTTTTTGGTGTCCGACAACCTCTCAGACTTTGAAAAGAAAATCGTCGAACGATCGAAGCAACTGGGTTTGGTGTCTGTACATCGTAGTTACAGTTGTGAGTCCGCCGGATAGCCACTGCGCGTTCTCTTCGATCTCACACCGTTTCAGAGAATTTGAGATCGCTGAAAGAACTTCAAACTCGGAAGTCCAGCGTCGTCTGCTCGCGTCGATGGGCTGGCGGCACGCACGGAAGAAACAGATTTTTCGCGGGATGCCGGCGAACACGACACTTCGTGTGGCGGCGGTTCAAAGGCGTCAGAGAAACTCGACTCGACAGACGGCTCAATATTGGACGTCACTGCACTCGCGGATCGCGCGGAAACTTCAAATTCGGTATTTGCAAATTGTTTTAGAGCGCAGCTCTTAGGCGCCCGTTTCTAGCTTGAACGGCGTCGCCGTCGGCGTTGGCCTAACTGCGCGTTGCATTATGGGACGTCCCACATAATGACGTCCCACGTGACGTCACGTGTGACCCTCTTGACGGTTACGAGGGTTACCCGCACGAGGGTTACGAAGGTTACTTTCGTGACGTCACACATGACGTGACGTGGGATGTCAATATAGAAAGCGTGCGATGTATGACGTCGCGTCACACTCATCTAATATTCCCAATATTCCCGCAAAATTTAGCGGGGAAATTTTTCCGCTGAATTTGGCGAAAACAAATTCTCGCTAAATTTACCCTACTGACGTCACACGTGACGTCAGTAGGGTAAACGTCGTGATTTTACCCTCGTGAGGTGTGACGTCACGAGGGTAAAATTTCCCGCTAACTTTAGCGGAAAACTTTCCCCGCTAAATTTAGCGGGTAAGAAAGAGGGGCATACCATCCCGTCCTCCTCCTCAAGAGCTGCGCTCTAATTCGGCGTCACAGAAAATCGTATAAGCCTTCAATTTTTTTTTTCACTTCATAAATACTGAATTTTCAAGTTTCGAATTTCGAGAATAATGTCCAGGCGTCGTTTTCAGTGGTTGCGGATAATAGAAACAAAGTATGATTTTGACGTGTCAGTGCTCATTTAAGAACGATTTAAGGCTTCAACATCGTGCTCTCGCGCCTGTGGTTGTCTGCAGTCTCAGCTTAAGGATGAACGGAGTATATCCGCTGCTGCGCGAAGGGCTGTAAAGCAAATGGTGTCGTAGCGCAGTTATATTTTTGCCTTCCCGATGGAAAAAAAAAATTATTTTGTGTCATAGCTTTCTCTATCCTCGCAAAGCCTGGCAGTTCGACGACGGAGCCATAGAGTGCCCGGTCGCAGATTTGGAGCGCGAGGATCTGGCGGAACAGAGCATTTCTCGGGGAACCTAAAGCCCCTTCATGTTTCGAAAGTATCGCAAGGTGCGCCGATGTACGAGGCACGTGAAACGTGCAGCCCTTGGGGAAATCATGGCGGCACAGCGCAGCACTGTAGCGCAGCACTGAGCTAGATTTCAGACGCCATGTTTTTCCCAGAAGTCGCGCGCGGCACACAAGTACCGCCAACCATTGTTGTTTAAAAGCGCGAGACACGTGCCACGAGCGGGTGCTTCGCCGCCATTCGCTTCCAAGGTCCGTTCATTTCAGTACTGCACCGCCATTTGCTTCCAAAGGTCGCTCGAGACATGGGCCTCGCGCACCCGCGCATTTGACGCTACTTGCAAGACAAACGCAAACATATCGAGGGGCTTTACGCGGCACGTGTCTCGAGCCTTTCCACAACAATGAATGGCGCCACTTTTCCCAGGATATAGGGGCTTCAGGGGAACCTGGTATTCAGCGCACAGCTTTTGCAGTGGCGAGGACCCGAATCATGGTTTTCAAACCCGACGAGAAAAGAAGCGGTATTCATAGTTCGTGGACGACGAAGTGATTTGAGCCTGAACGCTAAATTTTCTATCTTTGGAATTTGCTATTCTACGCGACTTCGTCGGTCCTTTGGACTTTGGGGTCTACTTGGACGGCAGGAGCTAGGACAGCTCCCTGCACAGCAAGAGAATGGATGAATGCTAGCCGGTATGTCTCTTTTCGAAAACGACATATCCATCACGGCAGCACAACACCAGGCCAGCAGCGCACTCGATGAGTCCCAGGATTGCAGTCGATCTGTCTGCTCAGAGACCGCCAACATGGAGAGCGATGATTCCGGAGGCGAATGGCGCAGATCCGGCAGGAAGCGCTGTCGTCCAAAGAACAGCGACTCGTCTTCAGACGTTCCGCAACAACCAAAGAGGCAAGCTAACACCAGCCTCACCGTCACCTTCGTTCCTGTATAAGAGGAGACCAGGCTTACAGCGCTCAACAGCCTGAAAGTTTCCGAAGCCCTTGAGAAGCTCTGCCAAGAGTGCATCATCCAAGTGCGCCCCAGCAACCGACTGAACCTGATCGCTGTTGATGTTCGCGACGGCCAGGCAGCGAAAACTCTACTGAACACTGCAACGCTCTGCGCTGTTCCAGTAAGAGCCTACTCACCACTATCAGGGTCCATTTCGTATGGTGTCATCTAAGGCGTCGACGCTGAAATTACCGAAGACAAGATTGCACGAAATCTTCGCACTGAAGGCACATGCTGCAAGATTGCCAACGTTCGAAACCTGGTACGCTCCCGCGTCGTGAAGATTGCCTTCACCAGTACTAAGTTGCCAAGCTACGTGCTCCTAGGGCATGTCCGTTATACAGTCTCACCGCTCACAGACAGACCGTTGCAATGTCACAATTGTAACGAATTTGGTCATAAGAAAGTCGCCTGCCAACGTCCGAAGGCCTGCTGCCGTTGTGGGAACACCACGACGGGACGAGTGCTGAATGTCAGTCCACGGCAGTAAAATGCGCCAACTGCAGTGGAAAGCACCAAGCCACATCACGTGACTGTCCAAAATGGATTAAAGAACGTGACATTATAGTGTACTCCAAGAAACATTCTGTGGGATTCTGCGAAGCGAAGTCAGCCTTGGATCCCCAAAAGAGACAAAAGTCTAGCATTGCTGAGATCATTATGCAAGACGAATCAAAGCCAACGATCTCTAATGCAGGTACCAAAAGCTACGCTTCTGTCGTCGCTGAGGACCGTCAGAAAAAAAATTGTTGTCAACAAAGTACCACCGAATGATGTCCCACGTGACGAAAAGCCAATGTCGTCGACGCAGCAGCCTTCCTCGCAGGCGCTTGCAAGGCGTCAGACAACAAAACGAAGCACTGAAAAAAAAAGAAAAAAGAAAGCGACGAGACTTCAGGCTTGCCCATCGCAACGACACCCGCCTGGGTTTCTATTATCAAGACAGTTGCAAACATATCCCTGGCAATATTGTCTAAATGTGAAGCCTCGTGGGCCCGAGCAGTTGCTACAATCTTGCAGGCAATGCTTCCCCTTCTGGGGGCATGCTAGTGGGACAAAGTAACGCAAATGCTCGACGCCGTGGACAGACGACCTTGATCAGACAAACAGCTCCAATATCTCGCCAAAAGAATAGCTCTCGTCAACAAAGACGCAGTTCAGTGTTTACTTCCATTCTTCAATGGAACGTAAATGGGATGCGCACGCGTTTACCAGGGATGCGTGAATCTTTGAAAACTGAGCGTATTGACGCCCTGGCTCTTCAAGAAACGAATGCTGTACCTGGAGAAAAGCGCCTTTCTTCATATGTGTTCTACCACAGTGCCCCCATAAATCCAAATGATAGGGTCACGAGTGGCAATACTTGTACGTGATGATGTATATCATAACCCTATAGACCTTTCGGACTTGAATTCGGCCATGGAGGAGTACTACGGCTTGATTGTTATAATAAAAGGATGCGATACAACGATTGTCTCAGCTTATAAATCACGCCACTCGGAGTCTGGAACACGAGAGTGCTGGAAAATATCAAAAAGAGAAGCCGCGGTCAGTTGATCATATGCGGAGATTTTAATGCGCACAACGAGGCTTCGGGTGGTAGACGAACGGAGGCCAGAGGACGACAGCTAGAGGCTACCATGGCAGAGATTCAACTTCGAGCTCTAAACGATGGTCCTCCACATTTCGTGGGAAGGGCTCAGCCCCACTACCATCGAGCTGACATTGCTGTCATCCGAAATATTTTGCGCGACCAAACACAGAGGGAAGTGAGCACGTGCCTCTCAGCGTGACACATCCAACTACAAGCCCCAAAAACCTTAAAAACCTGTAAGGTGGCGAACTGGGATTTATTTCGTCAGCATGTTGCATCCGCCATTGAGAGTGGCAGCTATGAAGATCCAACATCTTGTATTGCGAAGTGCCTGCGACTTGCGACGCGCTCCGTCACGGTGCCCGTTACATGTCCTGCACCTGACTTGGAATGGCTGAATCTCCGCGCAGCCCGAAGACAGGCACATCGAAGGGCACTTAGCACCGACGCCTCATTAGACTGGACGCGCTACAACTGGATCGATGCTAAATTTAGAAGGCATAGGAAATAACTTCAAAGATGGCAATGGAGACAAGGATGTGCATCGCTCGGCGGTGCTGGTGGTGGTAGACGTGCTTGGAGACTCGCTCGAGCCCTCGCCGGCGCAAAAATACCACGTCATTCCATTTCAGGTCTTGCAGTCGAGTCCGGTTGGCCCATGACAGTGGTGGCGCAGGTATCAGCAGACAAATTTTCTCGGCAGTCATCCACTCCGTTACAGTGCCGGGAACTGTAAGGACGACTACCTCAAGTTCTACTCATCGAAGATCAAAATAACGAGGCAATGTTGGAGAGCCTGGCGGAGCTCACTGAAGCCCTTCACAAGTGTAACAAAAGGAGTGCTCCAGGACCGGATGGTATAATCTACCAAGCGCTCAGAAACGTCGATCCTGCCTGCCACCTTGATGTTTTTGAAAAACGGAACCTCGTATGGACAACCGGCATCATTCCTCACGCATGGAAGCAGTCAACTATCATCCCAATACTCAAACAAGGGAAACCGGCCGCGCTGCCGTCGTCTTACAGACCAGTTTCACTTACAAGTTGGGTAGGCAAACTACTTGAACGGATGGGTTTCGACGTCTCACCTGGCTATTGGATAGGATAAAAGCGTTTCCACCAGAACTAGCAGGCTTTCGAGCAGCAAAAAGGTGCACCGGCGATGACATTTGAGATATCGCATCAACCCTCGAGGGGGCAAAAAGTTACAGGAAGATGTTACACTGTATCTTTTTAGACATCAATCGTGCATTTGACACTCTCCCTCACTTCACCATCATCCACCGGCTTAAGCAACTCGGAATTGGTGGACGGATTCTTTCCTTTATCAAGGCGTTCCTTTTCGGACGAATTATCCGCGTCAAATTACCTGAAGCTGTGAGCTCACCACGTCCAACAGGCCGAGGAGTTCCTCAAGACAGCGTATTGAGCCCCATACTTTTCAATATAGCGATAGATACCCTCCCTGGTTGCTTACCAACAGGACACTCCAATCTCCGTACAAGAATGACCATATACGCGGATAATGTTGCAATTTGGTGCGTCGGACCCTCGAAGAACGCGATCGCAATTCGCAATTGTCTTCAATCGGCCGTTGACGCCACGACGCTAATGATATCAAAATTGGGCCTTACCCTCTCAGCTGAAAAAACAGCTTCACTTCTATACCGGCCTGCTGGTTGAGCACCACAAAACGCACTGCAGCTGAAACTTGCTGGGATGCCACTGAGAAGGGTTAGACAGCACACCTATCTCGGAGTCATCTTGAATGGCTGCGTGACTTGGAGGCCAGAAGTTCGTAGGTCACTGAATCGATGCCGATGGCTCTTGCGAGTCATACGACAACTTGGAGGATGCTCTTGGTGCGCTCCACAACGCGATCTTCTCTAACTTTATAAGGGTCTCATAATGTCCATGCTCCTGTACTCGCTCCCTCTTTTAGCCATTGGAAGAGCCCAAATTAGAGACCTTGACACATTCCACCGAATTGCTTTTCGCAGCTGCTTGGGGCTCCCCCCAAATATTGTGACACTTGTGTCTTCCGAGGAATGGCCGCTTTCCCTAAGACTGGAGGAGAGAGCCATGCGCAACATTAGTCGCATGAGTGGTGTGCCCTCTGAGTCTGGCATCCGATCTCACCTTCGGGCTAGACAAAACTCTCACCTGGGGCATTTGATATTGCGATTTGATCGAGAGAGCGGAGGCCCCGGAGAGTTCCTTCCTTCTTTGCCTCCGCATTCGACACGTCCACCAGTGGTGATATGCGAAAGCCTACCTCTTCCACAGCGAAAAGCAAATGTACCGACAACTGTTGCGAGGACAGCTGCCATAGAACGAGAGGACGACTACAAGGACTGGATTCAGGTATTTACAGACGCATCGATCAACAGGGCCAAGAAGACAGCAACGGTTACAACCACAATTCCAAAAATGGACTTCGATGTTGCTGGACGACTCAACTTTGTGTCGTCATCAACAAAGGCAGAGCTGGTGGTAATTTGGGGAGCGCTTGAGTCTATCAAGAACATTACGTTGCCTACTAAGACTCTAATTTTAACCGACACTAAAGGTGCACTCCAACAGCTCTAACGAACTGATAAACATACGCCACTACTGGCTAGAGTTGCATTAGAGACTTAAACAGTGGAGGATCTAGGGTGAACCCTTGCCATGCGGTGGATCCCGTCTCGATCATGTTGGAATTTCCGGCAATGAGCGAGCAGACACACTGGCTGCAAGGGCCCATTTCGATCAGGCGTCGACATTTCTCTTGGATCGATTCAACGAGGTGCATCGATTAATTCATGATGAGCTTCAGCAATTTCATCCACATCCTGGAGTGGCGATTGGCAAGCCGCCTCCAACGATTCCTCGGAACCTTCCACGTGCCGACGCCTCACTGCTACACAGACTCCGGGCTGGGTGTCCATACATGGGAAAGCGGCTTCACATGGCGGGCCGCAAACAAGACCCCAACTGTCCAGACTGTGGGGATCCAGAAGATTCCGAGCACGCGCTCCTGTTGTGCCCTGCTTATGAAGAACCCATGAAGAGCGCTTCTTCAGAGCTACGCCCAAGCAGGACTCGTACATGCCACTGTCAGCGACATATTGAATCCTGGGGGTCACCGGGAGGTGACAGAAAGAGCGTTCCGTGCACTTCTACGATTCCTTCGAGAAACAGGCCTTGAAGACAGACTTTGACTTTACTAGGGAGTCGGCCAGATGCTGGTAATTGATCACGTTTCGAGCGAAACAGTGACTAGAGAGTGTTAACATAGCGGTGCCGCGGTGCCGTTTCTGTTGCCGCGGTCGGCCGGGGCTAGGCAGGGACTGGCTGGGGCCGTACCGGAGGAGGAGGAGGAGGGGCGGCGTTTTGGCTGGCCGTCGTGTGAGTGCCGTGCTGGAACAAAAATTCCCGGGCAGTGGGGCACGGCGGCTGGCTGGAGCGTTTCCTTGCGGTCGGTTCGGGGTCTGCTCCCGGCGTGGCGGGGACGGTGACATCATTGCGGTGGTGCTGTGCTGAACATTTCATGTCCCTTCTTGAGCCTCTCTGCATAGCACTCACAGTATGCACAGATTACCCTTTTTCATTCTTTTATTCTCTCCTATTGCCCTTTTCATCCCTTTCCCTAATCCACCAGGTAGTGACTCGTCCCATCAACGGAGGCCCACAATGTCCTGGTGTCCACCTTTCCCGTCACCCCAGAAACAAACAAACAAACAAACAGACAAAGAAGCGGTATTCGTTCACACATTTGCGTCGACTGCGCTGCGTTGCGCTGCGTTGCGCTGCGTCGTTGTTGTGTCGTTACTGTACATAATTATCGTCATGAGTGAACATGTGATTGAAAGATGAAGATAGCGTGATTAAAGGCTGTTCGAGTTGTAACGTCGTCGCGTCCTGATGCATTTCTTTACTTGCCGATACAACATAATTTTGGCGACGAGGATGTTGCGATCTCGAGCATAGCCGTTGCTGGCTTGGTCGTCCAACGATCCGCACTTCGATGAACACCGGCAGCCTTCCGCCGGTACCTTCGTTTGAAAAGAAACCAGACAAGCCTCCCGTACCTTGGAAGCAATGGCGCCGGATGTTCGAGATTTACCGGGGCTATGTTGCACGTTTTGGACTCCCAGAAGGCTAGGGAGAAGGAAGTGACGTCAACAACGCTCTTTGGATGTTGATTGGTGGAGTCGCTGATGACGCGTTGCCTGGTGCTGCTAAGATACGTTCATTCACACCTACGTCACTTCCTTCTCCCTAGTCTCCTGGGAGTCCAAAACGCGCAACATAGCCCCCCTGATGGTCGTGGACGTCGGCAAGTTCAGATCCGAACGAAAAAAGGCTATGCTGGGAGGCTATGTTGCACGTTTTTGACTCCCACGAGACTAGGGAGAAGGAAGTGACGTCAACAACGCTCTTTGGATGTTGATTGGTGGAGTCACTGATGACGCGTTGCCTGGTGCTGCTAAGATACGTTAATTCACACCTACATCACTTCCTTCACCTTAGTCGCCTGGGAGTCCAAAACGTGCAACATAGCCCCCCTGATCCACGTGTTAGGCACGGAAGTGCAGCGCATTTTCTACACATCGCCGACAAGTACGCCCACTTCCATTTCTACGCCTACTACGGGCACAGCCGATAAAGATGTAGGCCAAGGCAAGTCACCGTCTACACCGGATGATTACATTTCCGTAATTACTACGTTGGAGAAGGGGCATGCCGAGACATACAACGTCGTAGCCGAGCGAAAAAAATTTGGACAGCGAGTCCAAATGCCCGATCAGAGCATCGAGGAGTTCGCCACAGCCTTGAGAGGTCTTGCCACCACATACGACTTTGGGACGACTCTGGATGAGGCTCTACGCGACCGATTGGTTGAAAAGGTTCTTCTACCTAAGGTAGAGAACGTCTTCTGCTCGAGGGCTATGCGCTCAGTTTAGATAGAGCTGTTCTACTGGCTCAGAAAGGACAGCCAGCTCATGGATACCAACTCGGCAACTTCTACTCCAGTTCAAGTTGTGCACGATAGCAAGCCAAAGTTGACTGGAAAAACTAGGCAAGCTTGTTCAAGCGTTTCAGACCAAGGTCCACCGAACAAAGAGGCATGGTACAGATGCGGCTCAACACAGCATTGGGACCAGTTCATCAAAATGCAAGGCACGGAAAAGTGAATGTCGAAAATGTCATGAACGCGGGCACTTCGAGTCAGTCTGCCGACAAGAAAGAAGTGCACCCAGCAGCACACGCGAGGTGAAGATTGACCATGCCGGTGCTACCGGTGCTGAACATAATGTAGGCCAACTACTACGTGTGCGAACACCAGTGAAGCATGCTGCGGTGTATGTCACCGTAGATGTTGAAGGGACAGACGTTACTTTTCTGGTTCACACCGGTTCATCAGTCTCCATCATGTCGTGAGATGTGTGCAAGGCAACTTTTCCCATAAACAAGTCACTGCGAGCTCCAGAACTCAAGTTGCTCGTCTATTCCGGGAAAGAAATTCCAGTTCAAGGCTGCAAAGCTGCTACAGTCTCCTACCGAGAAAGATGCGCACCGATACTTTTGTACATCACTTCTCAAGGAACAACTCTTCTTGGGCTGGATGTACTTTCAGCATTATCGCTTCGAATTGAGGGCTCTACACTGCAGTGTCTACAGACAATACCGGAGTTGAAAATCTGCGAAACCAACATAAAAAATGAGTTTCCCACAAATATTTTCGCGTGGGTTGGGACTTGCTAAGGGCTAGGCACACTTAGTAAAAAGAAGACAGGGCATACAACCGACATCAGCAAAGCTTCGCCGACTACCTTTTGCAGTCCGTGAAGAGGTCTCAAAAGAGATTCATCGCCTTTTGGAGATGGACGTGATTGAACCCATCAATGCGTCCGAGTGGGTCTCTCCAGTTGTTGTAGCCAGAAAGAAGGACGGTAGCATAAGGCTCTGTGTTGATTTGCGAGCGCCAAACAAAGCGATCGTCGCAGAATGTTTTCCGCTGCCAACCACTGAAGAGCTAAATGAAATGGCTGGAGCACAATGGTTCTCAAAGCTCGACCTTACGGCAGCGTACCATCAGCTTCTACTTCATGAGGACAGCCGTGACCTAACCGCTTTCATAACCCATGACGGGTTGTACAGATACAAAACGGCGTGTTTCGGTCTTGCTTCAGCCTCATCGGCATTTTATAAACGAATGGCTAGCATTTTAGAAGGGTGCGGGGGGGGGGGAGTCGTCTGTTACCTTGACGACATCGCTATTTTCGGCCGAAATGCAGAAGCACATGCTAAGAATTTGCGCAACGTTCTGCAGCGCATTGCAAATGCAGGGCTCAAACTCAACGACAAAGGCGTGTTCGGCGTGAGAAAGCTCAATTTTGTAGGTCATGTGGTGAATAAAAACCGCCTGTTGCCTCTCCGATGGAACGTAAAGGCAATCCAAGAAGCCCTCACACCAACATACCTGCAGACGCTTCGATCCTTTCTAGGCATGACTGGTTACTATGCCAAATTCGTCAAGAGCTACGCCGAAGAAGTGGAGCCGCTAAGGAACTTGTTAAGGGATCAAAAACCTTTGGCATGGCCACAAGATGCTCAAGCAAGCTTTGACAAACTTAAAACACTAGTGCCAAGCTGCTGTGCACTCTCCGCTTTCAACCCAGCATTACCGTAACCTGTGACGACTGGCGTCTCAGGATATGGATTGGGTGCTGTTTTGCAGAAGAGAAACAGAGAGAAACTGCGAAACATCGCATTCGCGTCGAGGACACTGTCTACGCAAGAACATAAACACTCACCCGGAGAAAGAGAGGCTCTTGCATGCGTGTGGGCCATGGGACACTGGCTCATATACGTATGGGGTCGCCTGTTTACTCTACAAACTGATCACCAAGCTCTGGTAACGTTGCTCAGCACCCATAGAAGGGGTCATCAACCGCTGAGAATTTCCAGATAGGCGGCACGTTTGTATAACTACAGTTTTAACGTCGCCTCCGAAAACGGGAAAGACAACGTCATTGCACACACCCTTTCTCGATTGCCACTCCCGGATTTACATCCGAAACACGAAGAGGAAGATGTTGATCTCTAAATTTGAACTTCAACTGGAGACGTCCAAGGATCTCTGCACCCAGAAAATATTGACTGCAGTGCGGAGTTTCTGGCCATCAAGAAACTTTCTGGACGACGAACTCTGGCCATACTTGAAGATCGGTTCAGGGTTGTCCGAAATGGAATGTTTACTACTACGAGGGGATGGGGTCGTTCCGCCTCCCGCACTAAAAGGAAAGGTCATCGACCTGGTTCATGATGCTCATCCAGGAATGGTGCACACAAAGCAACGCCTACACCTACTCTACTGGTGGCCAGGAATAGACGCAGCATTGGAACGTACCATCCCACAATGTGTGGTGTGCCAAACTGCTGACAAGTCGGCAAAGACGTCTGCGACACCACTTCAGCCAGTTCTCTTACCTTCAGGGCCATGGGAGAAATTGGGGATAGATGTGGTCGGACCATTCGAACGTGCTCCACAAAGCTGCAGGTTCATGGTAACGGTCGTGGACTACTACAGCCGTTGGCCAGAGGTGGCATTTGCAAGCAACGTGACGACCACTACACTGATAATATTCCTGCATTCAATATTCAGTAGAGAAGGGTATCCATTAGAGGTAGTTACTGACCACGGCATTCAGTTTACTTCAACACCTTCCAAGGACTTTCTTCGAAAGAGAGAGGAATCCGTCGGCTCCATTCGTCTGTATACGACCCTCAAGCGAATGGGATGGTTTAAAGATTCAACCCTGTACTTAAACGTTTTGTTCAAGTGTCAAGCTTGGAAGGACGTCCCTTGCAAGAGGCTGTCACAGAATACCCCGGAGTTTATAGAGCAACACATCATTCCTTCACCGGTTCCACACCAGCCTACCTCTTGCATGGTCGGAATATTAGGACAAAGCTAAATGCTACAGGCTTGGTTCCCCGTCCAGTTGTCGGACAATCCGCGGAGGTCAAGCAGGAGCTCAGAGAGAAGGTGGAGAGTCACCAAGTGAAAATGAAAAGTTACACAGATGAGAGGCAAAGTGCAAAGGCTCGCGAGTTTCAGCCGGGTGATGCGGTGCGAGTGAAATTACCTTCGCGTCGTTACAGGGCAGGTATTTCCTTCTCAAAGTCAAAGAAAATTATTGCGAAGAAAGGCCCCAACGCATTCTTGTTGGACGGCGGAAAAATATGGCATGCCAGCAAATTTTCAAAAGTGCCGGAAAAAGCCATTCCTGCGTTTACGGTTCCTACCACTTCAAGGTGTCCAGGCTCCAGTCCAACGGTTGATGCTCCACCTGAAATACTATGGCAGCCGGCTGAGGACTTACAAGAGAAAAATGCTCTTCCAGGATTACAAGAGAACGTCGACGCAGAGAACATCCCTGAACAGCAAGATGTTTCGGCTACGTCACCACCGGAAACACCGATGGTGGAACCTAGGAGGTGTGGACGAAAGAGGGTGGCTCCTGCCTGGTTCAGGGACTACGAATTGTAGTATTGGAGTGTTTCGTCTGTTGGGTGTTGTGTAAATACTTAGTGTAAATATTTTCACAAAGGGGAAAATGTTGTGTTGTTACTGTACATAATCGTCATCATGATGTGAATATGTGATTGAAAGATGAAGAGCGCGTGATTAAAGGCAGTTCGAGTTGGAACGTTGCCGCGTCCGGATCCATTTCTTTACTTGCCGATACAATAGTTGCGCAACGCGTCGCCTCCCCATTGGCTCGTTGGAAGGGTTGCCATGGCAACCCACAGTCGCGTCTTGTTGCAAGCGGACGCAGCGCAGTCAAAAGCAGATGTTCGAACCGGCCTTTATACGCGACGAGATCATCATTTATTAAACCTTGCAGGCTCTTACGGGCATTACACGAGTCGGAGTTACACGCCGGAGAACATTGTTATTTAAAGCAAAGGAACGTGAAAAGTTAACACTCTAACACGTCTAGGAAAAAAAACAGCTAATTCAGCAGAAAAAGATGAAGGAAACAACGGTTTTGCAACATTTCTAGTGCCCTTTGACGGAATAAATGAACGCTTGAGAAATGTGCTCATGTTTTCTGAAGGGCAACGTCGACGAAGTAAGAATACGAATCCCGACAAGCGTGGCCTTTGAAGGTCAGCTAAGCGGGGAGGGGGGATGCTGCACTGCAAGAATTGGTTACGATTTTATTTTCCTAAGAGCTATATGCGCTCTCAATCGAGAACTGCGACGCCGCGGCCCTCCTCAGCTTAAATAAATATCAATATCGAGGCTATTCTGAAGTTGGAGATAACTCTGAAGCCCATCTAACCCCAGTCCCCCCTGCCTCGGGGCAACCACACCATAGGCAGGCGAACTTTTTCATGAATAAATGCATGTGTTCAATCAATCTGAAAGCGTATTTCCTGGCAGGCTTCTTTTTTCTTTGTTTTTATTGTTCACCGAATTGCTTTCTCTTTTTTTTTTTATGGTTGTTCGGGATACAGTTGCCTGGTTGGACATGAGCTAACGTAGTCTGCCTCGTCTCACAAAACCATGCTAAAAAAAAGAAAAGAAGTGTAATTGAAAACTACTAGATCCGTAACTTTTTGGAAGATTTGGAGCACTAAAGTTATCGCTCGTCCAATAGATGCGAGGCTGACGGCGCAAGAACGCGGCTGCGCAGTTTGTCCGTCTCAGTGTTGTACGGAACGGCGTTCCTGGAACGCGTTCCTTTTAGGTGAAACGAAGGAACGCCGCCATTCCAGTTTCCATCTGGAGAACTGGAACGGGAACTCGTTCCATTTTTACTGGAACAAAATTTTCGGCCTGTGAGGTAATTTTTATTTTATTTTTAAAAGGGAAGTTCCAAAAGTATTAAAAAATATATCTTTACGAAGAGCAGGATTCCGTTAATTTTTTGGTTACTTAAGGTTTATTTTGTATGGTCCTCGTTTGGTAAAAGTCAAATGCAGGAGAGCCAGTGGGTATTGGTTCTTTTTTGAGTGCGCGAGACTGCGGTACAAAAAGCAAAACTTTTAGTCGAAGAAAAAGACACAGAAAGAGGGACGTTTCAAACTCAACTACTTGCTTTGCTTCTACAGACCCTCATACACTCCGAAAGTTAACGCCGACTACAGCCATCACTGAAATTCCACAGAGAGACCTAGAGTTACAACAAAAGAACAGGTTACTAGACATCGAATGCACCCTCGTATTCCGAACATTGGCCACTTAAAAGATACACAAAAATGAAACTATATTTCTTCTCCCCTTGTCCCCCACCTTCAAATTGAACAACGAATCCAACCTTCACGAAGAAGGACCTGACGTTTTCAAGACTGACATTTCAAAAGTCCTACCCTCGTCTTAAAAGGCTCGTCTTGCGGACAGCAACATCGAGAAGCAACTGTTGTTAAATTCGAACAAGGGACTTTGTTAGATCGAAACCTGTGAGGCTGTTAAGCGCTCGTGCAGTGTGGGGTAACAGTATATTTGGCTCGTCTGAATCTTCCACCGCGAATCCATATGGATATGGTCAAAAGCTGAGATATGTTAACTTGAATATACCAAGAAAAGAAACCCTGCTTCCGCTTGTTTTCTTCTCCTGGCGCCATTCCATCACGGCATTCAAAGTCGTATATTTCCATTTGATAGGATAGATAAAAAAACTGCTTAATCTAACTAAATATGGTAATCAGCAGTATACAAATGTAACCTATATGTAACGATACGTTCCATTTTTTAACTGTAACGGGAACGAGTTCTTTTTCCGCAGATGGAACTTGTAACGGGAACGCGTTCCAAAAATCTTAAAGAACAAGGAACGAGCTTTCGTTCCTTTTTTTTGAGTAATGTGTACAACGCTGGTCGGTCTTAATTATCATTAAGATTCCGTGTTTTCGGAGTTTAATTCTCGTCAAATTCGGAGGGTGTTCTTTTTAGTTTATTGGTCGCCGATAATGCGGGCTTCATCGGAGTTCATTTTTGTTATATTCCCCACTCTCTGAAAATCCGAAGTTTATTTTACCGTTCCCAAGTTTTAAAACTAAACAAAAAAAAAAAAAAAAGATAATCCGGGTACCATGATTCGTTGTTTTGAAAGGAACCTTGACGAGATAAATCTCCTTTCGTCAGTAATTCGAGATTTCAAAGGCAACTGAAGTGGAACTTCCTCAGGACCGCTGACCCTGTCCTCTTACAAAATTTATTTGTAAAACATCGACTTTTTTTTTTCATTTTGTCGTTGTGATTTTGAAATTTTGAGTTTTTTTTTTTTTCGGATAAATCCGAACGGATGGAAGGTTTACCGGCAAGTGTTTTCTTTTCTTTTTTATTATTTCGAATTTATTCGAAAACAGAACCTATACTTATCACCCACGTTTTTTTTGCACCGCCAGCCTTGCGCGCGCTGTGCCAGTTGTAATTTTAGCTCACCACTGCACCTCCCACTCGCCCCATGTCTTTCTCTGGTATTCGCTTTATTTTGTGATTTCCGATGACGATCAGCAAGTTTCTTATTGGAACCATATGCTTATTGTAACAAATGAAAAAAGTAAATGAGCAATCTTTAGTTCACTATGCGACTGATCGTGACGATTGGCCTCACATATTGTGTTCTCGTTGGTCGCATTACTCGCCTGCACAGACGAAATTAGTGTAGCTTCTATGACTTTCTTTTAAACAAATATTTAAAGCCTAAAAACACAGCCCTTATATAAATATTATAAATCCACAGTAAAAAATATAATAAATGAAGAAGAAGGTGGTGTTTCACTGGCCATTTTCCACCTCAAAGGTTTTGAGAGAGCTTCCAAGACGTACACCAGACGCACTAAGATAGCTTCGAATGGTCTAAAGCCGTCCCTTGTTGAGCTCTTCTTCCTTCACGGAAATGTCTAATGAAGCTCAGCTGGGTGTCCAATGCGCCGATATGTAATAGGGATTGAGCGGAGGGCTGTTCTTTTGTGGGCGGTGCATTTCTTGCAGTTTTTGTTTTGCAGCCGGATACATTATCCCGATTTCTGAGGAGTTCCGAGTGCATACCTTCAATCAAAAGAGACTGCAATTCACCACAATAGAGAGGCGTCGCTCGCGTGTTGCACGTATCGGCCCCGAGATGGCGCCAGCCGTTCGAACCCGGTGTTTGGGGAGCCTCGGGGTCCGAGATCCGAAGCTCCACCCCCTCGGCATTTCTCGTCATCAGCTGACGGCGCGCCGGCCGGCAACCGATCTCGGAGCTGTCGCTCTAGTCGGCTCTGTCGGCCGCGAGGCAGAGCCGCCTTTTTCCATGTTGAAGAAAGTCAGCCGGTGAGCAGCAGTGGGTTTTCTGCTGAGAAGGAAATTTTTGTGTGACGCGCGGCCGCCGTGCTGAGGATTTGCTGAGCAGAGCACCCCATCGTCGACACCGACACTATATCTGCAGCGGGCGCCCGAATGGTTGCTGAAGATGTGAGTGTCTGGTGAAGCCGAATAAAGTCAGCAGTCGGTGTTTACTGAGGAGGATCTCCGTTTGTAGTACGTCGCGTGTGCTGTGGGATTGCTGAACAGAACGCTCCATCAGTCCGTTGTCGACACCGGCTTCTGAGCTGAAGCGGATGACCGGATGCATTCCCTGAAGTTGCTGTTGCTGAAGATGTGAGTTGCTGGGAGGTTGCTGAAGAGGGTGGATGCGGGTGTGTGCAACGTGTGTGTGATGTGTCAAAGAGTTGTGGTGTCCCGCGAGAAGCTCGTGCACCGTGTTTTGGGATTGTGAGTTTCTGGTCGTCGTCTAGGAAAGTGCTGAAAAAGGTGTATCGCTGAATACTGAGGCTGAAGTGTTCATCGCGCGTCGGTGGAGTGCTGAATGACACAGCGAACCGAGAGTTTTTTCCATCGAGTGTGGGAAGTGTGTGGATGTTGAATTCGTCGACCCAAGAGGTCCGGTGTGTTCAGCGTGGGACCTGCGAAACTTCTAGATCTTTCCAAAGAAAACCTGGTTTGACCAGTTGCCTTTTGCCTCATGAATGGAGGCTCTGCGTCTGAAAGGTCACCGACGATAACGCTCGACATGGCTTCTAGCTCCCAACTGTTGCTGAATATATCTTTGAGAGAAGTGTTTAGGCGTATAACGTCTTAGAGGAGCGTAATCTTTGAGGTTGAAAAGTTTGGGAACGGATTGTGAACTGTAGTCTTAAGCTCCTGAAAGGGAAAGAAATCTTGGCGGCACACTAAAGCGGAAAGCCCGAATCATAGATTAAAGAATAAAATGTTTTGACATTACCCTAACATTTCATTTGGACGGGTAGTGGACGGGAGTGTGAAGAGGTTCGAAGCCATTTGCAAAGGTCCGTTTTCTTATTGCTTTCGTGCATTGTTTGCGTTCCTTGACTCTCCACACGACGTATACCTGTTCTGAAACACGTCTAAGGAAATGCATTCAGTGGGCATTTTCGTACCCAAGATGGAACGTCAAAACAAGTTTTGAGAACAGCTGCGTGAAGAGGCGCTAGACGACCTTGCGATGAATCTCTGTTGATGCTTGACATCCGTCAACGTAGCCAGTTCACCGCCAGACGCGAGGTAGAGCAGCCATGCCGTGAAGGAAACAGCGTTGCAGCAAACCGTGTAAACAAAAAGGCCGGTTGCTGGACGAAGAGAGAAAGAAAAACACACAGACACACACACAGGTGGGTGCTCGCGTAAAGATGAGGTAACGTCCTTTCACCGGTGAAAACTTGAGGGAAAGGCACTGACCTTGCAGAAGGCTTGAAATGCTGAAGGCAGCGATGTGATCCATGGGCAGGACATGCTTCGGCACAAATGAGTACGAAGAGGTGTTCGGGAAAGTCGATAGTAATGCTGTGACGTGAACTCCGTGGTCACTTCCTTCTTCAGCGACGGCAAGATTTCCAAGGATGCGCACTTCGTTGGAAAGTTGCTGAATGCTGGGCGTACGACATGAACACGTTCAACAAGAGCCCAAACGCCGTCCCAACTCTGTAAAAAGGAAACAAAAAAGACGATTGCATCCCGAACCTTTAAAGCGCATTTGATTATTACTCTTCAAGGGGTAGTCTTTAGAGGTCTAGAAGTCCACGGTGAACTGTCCCACGGCGTCTGTGACGGTCTTCTTCTGCGAACGACGAATCTGACAAGGTGTACCGGCGTTATCGGAGTGGTCGTGCGTCGGGTGTTGATACCGTGAAGTAGTGCGCCATGTGGTCGGCAGGCAGCACCCCGCCGGAACCCAAGTCTGGCACCTTGTCCCTGGACAAGGCCGCCTTTTTGCTCATCCGGCTCAAGCGGGCTTTCCACAAGAAGAAGACGAAAGGGTAAGAAGACGGCTCCATTTTGTTTTTGTTTTCGTGTTGAGTGGGCGCGCGATTCGCTTTTTTGGCCACCGCTGTCGGCGACTTTTTTGAACACATGATACTAGGTGACTTTTCTTCTGGACTATCAGGCTGGAAACGCAACATTTTCGGCAATCATTTTCTTTAAAAAAAAAGTTAATATTGTTTTTATTGTTTTGTTTATTTAAATTGAACACGCGTGTCTGGTGGGTTTGATTTGCCTAAAAAAACATTAATGAAGTAGCCTTACTTCCGTATTAAACAAAGCCGTTTTTTCAAAAGATTTTAGAAACATTATTTCGTGTCACAAAAATTCTTCCTTTCGACTGCTTGGTTTTTGTAGTCGGTTCTGTCAATTGTTATAAATAAGTATATAAAAAAAAACTTGATAGTTTTTATTCATTCATTCATTCATTCATACATTCATTTATTGGTTTATTTTCTGTGCTCATGAACAGCTTGACGCTTTGGTAATGATGCACAACAAAATGTTCACAGGTTAGTTTCAAAAGTCTTAAAAGCTACGAAATTTGGGTTAAAAACATCAATATCTGCTCCCCTGAGGGTATTGTAGAAGTGTTGAATACGGGCCATGAGACTGGTTTGGATGATGTGAAAATTGAAAATGAAAATATTGTAATACGGTAACCTATTTTTTGTTTAAATTAAATTTTTTTTGGTATACTTCATGCCAGAAATAAACTAGCTTTATTTCAGTGGTGACATATTTGAAGCCTAGGATTCGTCAGAAATATTGCTTACTAAATACTGTGCACCTGTCGGCCTCTGCATGGGCTATCAACTGGTATCACTTTGGCTTGATCTATTTCTTCGATGTAATTTATATAAATTTTTATATTTCATCAAAAATTAAGTTTAGCATATTTTGAGCCCCTTTGATTAAAAAAAAAAGCCGTTTTTTTATTTATTTATATTTTTTTTTGCTATTATTCCCAATGATCTCTATCTTTTGGCATAATGATCGTCCCCCTTCCCCCTTTTTAAATATTTTCTGTAGAAGGGATTGCACATCCACGGACCTGCGGATGTCCGCAATAACGTACGCTTTCTTGTGCGTTGCTTGGTTGGGGCCCCATCAGCCCGTCGCCTGCGCGCTGCTTGCGGTGAAACAAAGTACATACAATCCGTCGAAACGGATTAGACAAGAGCTGGAGCACGTAATACTGCCACTACCGATGGCACGAGGATACGAAAACGCGTTTTTTAAGGTCTCGTCATGCGAATCCTTTTCGAGCCAACGTCTTGGTCATTGTTCTATTGGTTCATCGAGATGTATTTATCGAAGGCTGCGCCTGTTGTTTTTCTGCAGTTTTTCTTAGTTTGCTACGGAGCATACACGCTTGACTACGACTTATTTAAGAACTCATGTTTTTGTTAAAACAAAAAGTGACTGCAACTCTTTACCTTTCGAAATTGTAAACGCTACAAACCATGATCTATTTTTTAATTATCCCTACTTCCTTGATTTTTCTGTTTTCCTTTAGTGTTTGTTTGCGTGTGTGTGTGTGTGTGTATGTCTGTGTTTGTGTGTGTGTTTTGGGTATGCACATATTTGCATGTAGTCATTCTTCTGTTTTCATTTGCCCGATACTTTTTACTGTAATACTCTTATTTTTTATGTTTTTTCTCCTCCTGCTATAACGCCGCTGGCGCTGCAGGTACCTGAAAAAAAAAATAATATGCTTTTTTAAATTTTCGCGGTGAATAGTTAATTAAATAATCACTTACGACTCGAAGTATATTAATTGTACAGATTCGTTGCAGTTCTCATGCTTCGTCGCTCATTCCAATTAGCTTTCGCCATTGTTTCTATCCGGTTTCCTCGACCTTATTAATATTTGCTCTTCACGAATCCTGGTTTGGATGCTTGAACCTTTCTGATTTTTTACGCAGCAGACAACTATCGTTAATTGCCACGAGTTGTGGATACGTTCCCTTTCGCTAGGTAACATTTACGCAATACATACCCATAATAAAGTAACAATGTTTATCCTAGTAATTGCGGCTAGATGAAAACAATATCTCCTCATTACTTTTTTTTTTATCTGAGTACCGCGTTTGAAATAGGAATTAAATAGAGGCCTCGCAACAAGGATAGGTTTCCAGCTCCTAACATAACAGAAGTTCATCTCCTAAGGTGTCGTGGTGGCATTTAGCCTGCCGAAACTCACATGGAAAAGGTCTCGTTGTGATATTTAGCGTGGCTATCGACGCTGTAGAAATTTGACGACTTGGGATTGTTTTTTTCTCCTCTGAATTTTCTCAATTCGGTGTTTTTTATTTAACTTTTCTGATATCGTTTTGTTAAGTCCATAGACTGGTTTACACTCGTAACGGACTCCCAGTATATTTCTCCTTTTTTTTCTTGTCTCAGACTATCTGGGAAGAAGGAAATGCCCCGTATTTTCCTTTTGGACAAAACCCCGAGACTGGGGGGGGGGGGGGGGGGGGGGGGGGGGGGTGGGGTGGTGGTGAAGAAGGACAACACAACACAAAGTCTCAAACACGGCTGAAGTTTATTAGACAGAATAACGTGGTTTTATAGGGCACATATGCCCGGAAAAACCACGTTATAAAAACCACGTTATTTTGTCTAATAAACTTCAGCTGTGTTTGAGACTTTGTGTTGTGTTGTCCTTTTCCCCCCCTAGTCTCGGGGTTTTGTCCAAAATGTTAAACCTTCACCAGCGTGTTTGCGCCCTAACTTTTTGTTCAGTATTTTCCCTCCGTTTCTTTTTTTCTTCTTCGCAACTAATGGGTTTTGATAAAGAACGATAGTTGAGTGTTGGGGCGTTTGACACTAAAACATGTGTGAGTAAACGCAAAACAAAAAAAGTAGAAGGAACCTGGTGTGAACGTTAGCAATACGTATTGCGTTCCAAAACACGCCGGCGTCGAGTTTCACCATTAGGGATGAAAAATTTCCGAACATTTTGAAGGCCGTAAAAAAAGTTTCAAAATAAAACAAGTTTTTTTTTTTTTTCCGGAAGTTTTAGAAACATTGGAAAAATTGTCTGAGTAGGAAGAATCCGGCATTAATCTGGTAGATAGCGAAAAAGATCAGTAATGGCAAGCGTTTTTTTTTTTTTTTTGCGAACTCTTGTGGTGTGGTATATATATATATCAGGGTGTCGAACCGGAACCGAACCGGTATTTTTTCCGGAACTGAACCCGAACCCGAACCGTTATATTGTTATCGCGATGAACCCGAACCGGAACTGAACCGGAAAAAAAATAACGGTTACCGGCTCATGTCAAAACGGTTCGGCCACGCGCTGTTGACAATGAATGTGCTATCACTGCCATTTGTTCTTTAAGTGCCGTCAACTGATACACACCTTGCTTACATATTTTTCTTCTCCACTCAGTCTTAGGAATATAAACGCTGCATCCATGAGTCTTGACAAACGCTGCATCCATGAATCTTGACATAGGAACCAGTATTGCGCTGGTCGCGGCTTGCACGAAAAAAAAAAAAATAGAAAACTGTGCAAAAAAAAAAAAATTGCGTCACGGGATTTTATTTTCCTACAATCTCGTAAATCCTAAATGCTGCTGTGTGCTCATTTCATAACACGTTTCTAGAACGCGCGAGTTCTTGAAGCTTGCTTCTATCGGAATGAGAAAAGAAAAGGCTGTGGAGTTTGATAATAATGCATCCGGTTTCGTATAGGCACTTAAAAGCTAACATATTTGTGAGACAGCGAACTCTTCTATTTTAATATTTATCCTATTACGTCCTTCTGGCGTTACGTTCGGTGAAGTGTTTTTCATATTCCGTATCTTGTTTAATGAAAACTTCTTTAAGGGCCTAATTTGAGTTACCGAAGGCTAGTTCAAATAAAGAAAGCTGTATTTTCTCCCCACTGTTCCTTCAATTGCTTACACGCCGAGGTGGCGGGATAGTTAGCGAGTTCTACTTGTAAGTGGGTTTGTAAGGAGGTCGCGGATTTTACAGCTACTGCGTTGGACCCAAATAGATGAAGTCCGAATGCGTAAACGTCGGTGAGGTAACCTTTGAGTGCACATAAAGAAACCATTCCTGGTAGAAATCCCTGAGCCTTACACTACGATGTATCATGTTTCGTATGTGCTGATTTCAGATGTTTTATTTGTAATTTATTTTGATGTTGCAATTTGTCATATATAATTTCCGAACCGGTTCGCGAACTGGTTCAGCGCCCCGAACCGGTTCGCGAACCGGTTCGCGGATCGAATTAATCGAACCGGAACTGAACCGGAACAAAATAAATTTACCTGAACCTGAACCGTAACCGAACCCGTATTTTTTTCAAGTCTACACACTGATATATATATATATATATATATATATATATATATATATATATATATATATATATATATATATATATATATATATATATATATATATATATAATAATTGTTTGAGCGTTGAGGCCCGTTCACATACTTGCAATCGAGTACGACCGAGTGGGAAATACCTGTTGAAAGCTCTTAAAATTTCTTAGGACGAAAGCACACACTGGCACGCTGGCGCCATCTATGCGGTGACCCTGGAACTGCATTCCATAAGAGCGAAGGTTTTAAGGGATTTCCGAGGTCAGATGTGCTTAATACCTATGAGGAAGGTTCTTTGATAAGGGTGAAAAGTGAAAAGAAGTTTTTCGGGCCAAGAAAGAAAGGATAATCCGCGAGGGAAGTAGAAAATATGTCGGACCGACAACTTTACATTGCTACCCAATAGATGGCGTCAATGTGTCCTCTCGTCCAGAGCCGTATATGTAGAGAGTTTGGCCAATGGGAGGCGCGGGCAGAGCCAGGGCGTACGGCAGACTCGGAAAGAGGGCTTGGCATGCTCTCTTGACCAACCAGAAGCCGAAAAGAATCCCCTAGCGGTGGTAGCGAGAAAGAAGTTCTGATCGAAGGTCTATGTTCGTATATGGTTTTAATAAGTGCGTAACAGTGAAGTGTGGTAACTCTTTGTGTTGAAAATAGGGTTCGCGTGTTGTTTTGATCATGATCATGCAGAAAGATGTAGGAAACGAATGCGCCGCTCCACTCTGTTTTGCGCGGACAGATTGTGACCGCTCGGACGGCCGATTCCCGACCCTCGGCGTTTGGCGTACGGATTATGTCGATCGTTCCGCTAGTCGCACTCTTCCACCATCATTTTGGATGAGCGTGATTGAAACATCACGTGTACCATATTTTCAGCCATCGAGAGTTACTCCAATGCAGTTATCAGGTTTGTTTCTCGCGACCACCGCCAGGGTATTATTTCCGGCTTCTGGTTGGTCACATTCAAATTTCTGAAGACGCCCTGGAACACGCCCAGCCCGCTTTCGGCCAATGGCGCATCCTCATTTGACTCCTATACTTCCCAACGAATGGCCAAACTCTCTACATATACGGCTCTGCTCTCGTCCAGAGCCCGTTTATTGAGAGAGTTTGGCCATACATTGGTTGGAATAGGCGAGCATCTCGGGGCCAACCACAGGCTGCGAAACAGCCCCTAGCGGTGGTCGTGTGTTCTAGATAGGTGACACGACTAATTTGAGCCGTTTTAGCGTCGCTAGAGTGGAAAGGTTTAGCTTGCGGTGACTGAAAACTCTGTGTACGTCAGGTTTTAGTCACTCCAATATTCAAATGTAGAATAAACGAACGTGCGCTCCAAACCAAGGCCGACTTGCTAGAAACAGCGTCCCAGCTGAGACGGGGAAAGAAAGCACTGCCAAAGCTAGCGCACGAGCCGAACGGGACTGAGCGTCTCAAGACGCTCGCGCGCCCCACCTTTTGCACTGTTTTCTTTTAGCCAGTTTCAGGATGCTGTTCTAGCAGGGCGGCCCAGAGCGAACTGTCACCATCTGCACATACATCAGCGGTGCAAACAAAGGCATAGTCACGAGCGCGTGGCTTTGGAAAGTGCCCCCTATGCACGAGTTCTCGCACAAACAAAAGCGTTTTGCTGAGCTAGGCTCACGCGCCTGTGCCTTTGTCTTCACCGCGGACATTTGTGAGATGGAGTAGAGAGGCCGAGATTGAACGCTTCTATTTCACGCTTTGAATGCCGTTTGCAATATTGTGACGTCGCGGTCTCCTGATTGGTCTACGCTGTGTCACAAATTTAGTTTACGCTCCAAGCGTGGGTGGAATATTCGGCGCTCGGCGCCTCTGCTCCGCCTATTCGCCAAACTCTCCCAATACACGGCTCTGCTCTCGTCGTAAGAGATATTAAGAGGTTCCAAGGCACTCGGTTTTAAGAGGTCGCAAGTGTGTGAACGGGCCTTTAAAGGGATTCTGAACCAAACATTTCAGTGTCCATGATAAGTGGCGCACGATCTTTCTATGAGCCATCAGCCACATGGTGTGCGCGAGCACACGCAACAAAATTTACGTCATGATCCTCCATTCAGTAAAATGTGTGAGCTTTTCATCTCCGCAGTGGGGTCTGGTATAAAATGTAGGCGATTAATTGGTCTAAGAAGCACGGAGCTTTCACTTGTGGATATGAAAAGTATGTTTTTTTCTCCTTTTGCCCAGAGCCCATACATTTCACCTTAAGCGTGAAAGGAGGATCATGACGTCAATTTCGTTGCGTGTGCTCGCGCACACCGGCGGCTGTTGGCCCGTGGAAAGATTGTGCGCCCCTTATTACGGACACTGAAATATTTGGCTCTGTGTCCCTTTAACCCGAACGTTTGTCAGTGTAACAGATTTAACATCTGGCAACTTTCAGCAGAGGAAACCCGGTCAAAAGAGGAAATTCAGAAGATTCCAATTCAGTCCGTCGGAATATCGCTTTAGCTTTCAGAACCATCGTCCAGGTGGTGTTGGTTCAACACCACCTGGACAGAAGGCCTCCACACGCGTCATCATAGTCAGATCGATCGAGGCGAGAGATTGGGCACGAGTGCTGCGTCAGTGTTCGGCTGCGGCTCGTGGCCAATCAGCGCGTCGAAGGTTGGGCTCGGGTCCAATAGCCGACCGAGCGCGATCCGACTGTGATGACGTTTCATAGAGGAAGAAGAAACCATGGAGAAACTCGAGAGCAGCGTTTGCTTTGGATCTATTTCAACTTTCCGCTGCGTACCAGGGTGAGATCCCGGTCAAATATTTGAGTGAATTTTGATGTGGTCAACAGTGATCAGGGGCCAGCTAGCTGTGGGTGTATTTTGTAGAACCAAGTAGGAATTTCTAAACGCAGTTCGTTTGAACATCGCAAGATGTTCAAAGTGCCCTCTGGACATCCGGCCCGTTGCGGCATCAGCCAAATCGCCATGGTCACAATCTGGAATGATGTGGCCCCGCGGGAAAAGCCCTTCCGTGGAAATTGTGCGGCGAGGACGTTCACCGCAGGAAAACGAAAGCGCACATTTTCGAAGAAAAATCGGCGGTCCTATCAGCTAGCATACCTCTATGCAAGCAATTGTTGACAGAATTACACCGGAGGGCTAACGGAAGCTTGATGAGGCACTCGTGCGAGCGACGTATTCTAGTGGAATGCCTTAATTTAGATATGGGTGTTTTCATCTCAAATCGGGCAGGCTAAAAGGGTCTCATTTTTAATTTTGACGAAAAACATTTATGTTTTAAGGGCATTGAAAACTCAAATCGCATGTCGCACAGATTTTTTTTTTTTTTTTTTTGTTCTCGAGTTGCGAAGTTTAGAAGCCGCAGTGGCAGAAACTAGCATTTTTGCCTGCCGTCGCAGGTCGCGTGTTTGACACCCTCTGCTGCCGCTACTGTTTTTTCCTCCACCATCTTAACTTTTTACGTTGAATGGGTACTAAAATACACCTTAATGTGTTCACATATTTTTAGGAATTTTATATTTTTTCTAAATAAAATGTCATACTCGTCGTTCAGCTCGATGTTTGATCAAATTTTACAGTTCATAACTTTGTCTGTACTTGAGGTAAATTTTGTTTCTTTAGCTCTATAGAAAGCCCAAAGCAAACCATTATAGATATAATACCATTATAATCTGTAGACTAGCCGCTCCTCCACCTTCACGTAAACGAAACAAATGTTGAAAGTATAATATCGATTTTCTCAAAAAGTCCATTTTTTATTTTTTTTTTATTTTTAAAATGTTTTAGATTTATTCTCCTCCCATCTTGCAGATCGCCGACGGTTGAGTGCATAGTTCTTGCACCTCAGTAACGTAGAAACGCACGCACAGGACCAGCAAAAACACAAAAACATCGAGAGGCAATACATTTTTTTACTTGTTCAATGTAGCTGTGAATCAGTTTTCGCACTGAAGAAGCCACACTGTCTACGGTTGCAGTTTTGAACTCGCCGGCATGCACTTACCGATGATTTTCTAAATTTCGGGACACAAAGCGGTACGTGCATGGCTTGACACGTGTATGCAGCTACTCTAGGCTTTCGCAAATCTTTCCTAGGGGAAAGTTCAAGGCGCCTTCCTCCATTATTTTCTTCCACACGTGTGGGGATCGGATGCCCCTTGGTGGGTCTATACCTTCTCTTACTTTTTTCTTTTCTTGAGCTCCCAGAAACGTCTGAGCTTCGTTTTGGCAACTGAGAGTAGAACGATCCCTTTCACTTTCGGTCTGAATGCCTCAACGAAGCTTTGCGTTTTCGTTATGGAGTACAATCCTGTATTTGTCAAGTTATACATGGATGCCCGGTGCTTGAGCACGCCGCCCACTCCATCGCACGACCTTTTCCAGTGCCATGATGCGGAGAATATCCACTTCACGACGACATTCGTTTTCTTGAATTCATACATATGGTGCCTGTTTTTGAAGGGGTTTGGAGCACCGTCTGAAGTATGAACGAGTTGCGTGAAGATAGGCAATACTTCCTCCAGCGGCCCTTCGACCACTTTGAGCGCAAAGAGCGCATGGGACGAGTCATGGACGATGTCGTCGCTCACTACGCCGAAGCTTACCGTTCCCTGTTCGGTCGTAGCCACGCAGCTGAAGATGGAAACCATCTTGCTCTTCCACTGATGTCCTTAAAAGTAAACATCAGACTGAAGTCTGTCTGGTTGGGGAAATGATTATTAAAATACGACGACCAACCAATCCCTAAATTAGGGGCCCAACGTTTCAAAACCGGTTCGGCTTCTTTTTCAGGGGCGACTATGGAGGAAAGGAGCCGCAATCTTCTTTTTCCTCTATGACGGAGGCGAATGTGCACGATGCCATCTTCTTCCTTTTTGATCGTTTTTTGAAGACAAATGGTGGAGCCTGTTCACATGCATACACAGATGGCAGTGCGCCAAGAGACCTATTAATGTTTGTTGGCGTGGTCTGAATGTGCCAAGATTCAAGGAAGAGCCTCCGGCGAGGATTACTTTCGATGTCCAGGATGCGTGTGTTTAGAAAGTCAATGCGGTGGTCATTTTTTCACAGTGTTCAGCAACCGCGCTGCGCTCTTGATCGAAGTTGCGCACATCAGCCTTGTGTTGACGAATCCGTTCATGATAGTTCTTTGTTTCCCCGATGTACGAGGACTGGCACTCCGCGCAGGGAATCTCGTACACCACACCTAGCGCTTTCTCTTTAGGGGGCCGATCTTTTGGTCGTGGCATAAAGCGTCCAAGGGTTGAAATTGGCTTGTGGGCCATCTGAATGCCCTCCTTTGCTAGCACCCGTGCCAGCGCTTCACTTGTTCCCTTGATGTATGGGACGCTGATGCGCGTGGTTGGCCGGCTTTTCGTACCAACCTGCGACTGGCCGTGTTGTCGACTTCGGGTTTGACGACGGGCAATGCGGTGTATGAAGCTGCCCGTATATCCGTTCTTCTTGAGGTCGCAAATGATGGTTTCTTCTTCTTTTCGTGGGTCAGAATCGTGATCGTAATCGTAATCGTAATCTTTATTGGCTCAGGAGAGCCGTGGCACCGCGGAAAGGCGAGAGCCCGTACCATGGAGGTCCGCGGTGCCACGTCTAGTGATGATGATTATGAGATGATATATACAAGTGGATTATGAGATGATATATCAGTTGAGCAAAGGTTCTTTGCCCTTGATAGGAGTGTGTTAACCACCGATACTTTATGGCTCGTTGGATGTTTGGATTCAAACTGTAAGTATATTCCGGTGTGCGTTGGTTTACGGTAAACTGAGAACTAGAGATGGTCTTTCTGTCTTTGTACAAGCACATCGAGAAACGGTAAGGTGTTGTTTTTTTCCCGTTCCACGGTGAATTGGATGTTAGGCTCGATCAAATTGAGGTGTGTCAAAAAGTTGTCTACTTGAGACTTCTTCATGACGCAGAAGCAGTCGTCCACATATCTTAGAAACACATTGGAGCTTTCAGCAAAGGACTGGAGAGCCTTTTGTTCTATGGCTACTATGCACAGGTTTGCCGTGGCGACAGAGATGGAGGCCCCCATTGCAGTCCCACTGGTCTGCTTAAAGTACTCTCCTTTGAAGCTGAAATAAGTGTTACTCAGGCAGAATTCGAGGAGGCGGCAAAGTTCGTCCACGTTGAGCTTGGTCCTGTTGCTCAAATCGCTGTCTTTCTCCCGGGTGTTTCTGGCAGTCATGACTGCTAAGGAGACCGGAACGCTTGTGAACAGGAATATCACGTCAAAAGATACCGGAATCTCCTCGGCGTTTATCTTTAAATGCAAAATCTGCTCCACGAAGCAGTGTTGCGGAATGGGCACCCGCATTCCATTCCAATTCCATTCCGGGGAATTAGAGTTTTCGATAATTCAATTCCTTTCAATTCCTAGGAATGGAGACACTAAGCCCATTCCCACTCCTGGAATGGCTCAATCGTTCCATTCCATTCCTTTAATTCCTAAACGCAAAAATTGGCACTTGACAGCTACATTTTGTTGCCGGCATAAGCAGCATAAAGCTGACATTATCAAATGCAGAGACAATTAAAAAAAAAAAAAAAAAAGCTAAATTTATCGATAAAGCACCGATTTTTACTAAGCGAACCGCTGATGGCAGAAAGTGTTTATTTAAAAGTACTGCAAACATCGAGAAAGCCCCTTGATATGTCGATGCTTGTTTAAGACATCAGTCTCGTGACCACGTGGCTCGTAACAAACAGCAAAACTTAAATACACTAATTTTTTTTTGGCAAACGTTTTGGCAATTGTCTTCTAGGACATACACGTACGGCCAGCGTGTTTGTTTGATAAGAGCATAAAAATATCCAGTTCGTGTGTGGCGCAGAAATAAGCTATATTACTGTATTCCTTAAATACCTGCACAGCAAGACGGCTAGTACACTGCTGGAAGCGACTCCATGCACAGCGGCAAGAACACATCCTCTGACAAAATGCAACCTCTGCGGCGCAGCACGAGGGGCCGTATGGACCATGTCACGAAACCTGTTTTAAAACGCATAAGTTCACGCTTGCTTTACGAATCTCGATATTTCTTATCATACTTAATTAAATTTTTTGGCTGGTTCACCTGCCCTTTTCCGCCCTTCGCATACTCATTCTCGTGTTTCCTCTTCAGATGGCAAATAAAGTTCGATGATATACGCCGACTGCACCGTGTATAGTTTCGTTTCACAACTTTCAGCGTGCAGCTTGTTTATTTTCTTCTCGACTAATGTAGAAAAATGTCTTCTACGATGCCATGATTCAATCTGTATTTATCTTGTCTTCTCGTCCGAATTGTGATGTTCCTCTTCGCGCTGATCGAGTGGCGAGTTCAGGCAGCAGACGCTACCAACCGATTCATTCTTCTACCTCGGTGTCGGTTGTTCGCTTTGTGCCGACGGGTCTTGAAGTCAGCGTTGACAAAGCTCTTCACATCAAGATACAATTAACGGGGTAATACCGCACCGTTCGAATTGACATTCCCCGTGTTTCCTCAACAACACCGTCCAACTGACTTCTCACCGCCTCAAATAGTGTCCAAGACAAGGAGCACGAATGCAGACCGGACAGCCTGAGACGCGGGGAAGCTATCACCCAGCTCTCCTTCCCAGTTGCCCTGACAGCAACGGTCGCGCCTCGTCTGGCGCGGGGCGATCTTTCTGCAGGTCTAGTCAGTTCGGTCACACCTAGAGCGGTGACGATAGTCTACTGCACCTTACGATGGACCTCAACAGACAGCACAAGAGCCATCGAAAGTGCTCTCTGAGTGTCGCGTGACCCAGCAGTCCCGCTCACGGTGCTGGATTGCCTAGGGTGACTCGTAGCGTCCGCAGCGCTCCATCGCTAGGTGAAACGAAGTATGCAGAGACTAAAGTCAAAGGAAATGAGTGGGAACCCGCTAGCTTGCTTGTAACCCTAACCCACTAAAATATATAACACAGAAAACAAGCATCGGAACAAAAACCAAGTAATAGGCGGACTTACACTACAAATGCAGTAGAAAAGAACAAGCCTCGGAGCAAAGCGCCAGGGAAGTGAATCTCGCTTTGTTTTAATGCCGAAGCAAACCCACATTTTGCACTTCAAAGAAGTGCGCACGAATGATCGTGGAAGGCAGCAGGGTTGGCTGCTTGCTGAACAACGCGCCTCGAACTATAAGAAAACAATACCTGATCATCTTTCGATGGCGCCCGAGTCAACGAGTTTTTAGAGCTCCGCGAGTTAGGAGTCGCTTTCGCTCCTAGATCACAGTCTGTGCGCGCGCGTGCATTGTACAACCCCTTGCAACAACAACAAAAAAAAAGCATGACAACAAGGACGATGAGGAGTTGTGCATGGCGGTTTCTTTCTTTGCCACTCCCTTTTCTTTTGCTTGGTGCTTGGCTTCTTGCTTCACTCTCGTGTAACGCCATCGAAGCCCGGCGCCTGCGCGTCCGTGAAAGGCGCCACGCTACCCCCTTTTCCCCTTTGCTCTTTGCTTTGACGCTTGTTTTTTCTATTGCATTTTTTTTTTTTTTTTTTTTTTGGCGTATGAGTCTGTTAGGGCTCCACGCGGGCTAGCAGTTTCCCGCTCATTTTATTTCTGAGCAACAGACTCGCTGACTGGCTCGGTTCAGCTGACCGTAAACATTAAAAAAAAAAAGAAAAAAAAAAGAAGAACCGTGCCCCATTCCATTTCCATTCCATTCCGGGCAAAAGGCACCTAATTCCATTCCCATTCCATTCCCCTCAACGTTGCCGCCATTCCATTCCCATTCCACTCCGGGGTCGTGAAAATGCGGAATGATTCCGGAATCATTCCAACTCCGGAGTGGACACTCCTCAACACTGCCACGAAGTTGCTGGCATTGCGCACATATGACGGGGTTTTCCCAACAAGAGGAGAGATAGTGTGATGAAGGTAGTTTGACAATGCTTTGAGCGGAGAGGTGAAGTCCACGATGGGTCGGAGGGTGACGTCAGGTTTGTGTATTTTTGGCAGTCCGTAGAAACGGGGGTAAAGCCATTCCGGCAAAGAAGGCGCAGGTGAAGGCTCCTGGAATCCGGGCGCCCTTTGAAAATTTTCACAAAAGTTCCGGTCTCCTTAGCAGTCATGACTGCCAGAAACACCCTGGAGAAAGACAGCGATTTGAGCAACAGGACCAAGCTCAACGTGGACGAACTTTGCCGCCTCCTCGAATTCTGCCTGAGTAACACTTATTTCAGCTTCAAAGGAGAGTACTCTAAGCAGACCAGTGGAACCGCAATGGGGGCCTCCATCACTGTCGCCACGGCAAACCTGTGCATGGAAGCCATAGAAGAAAAGGCTCTCCAGTCCTTTGCTGAAAGCCCCAAGGTGTTTCTAATGGCGAATTCCACTGGGCGTTTTGGAGCGCGCCAGGATCAGTCGACCAGATCCGGATTGGAGCACAAGATCTTAACGGGGTCGCGCCGCCTACGGATCCCCAGTGGAACATGACCACTGCTCCGGGATCGGCGGATGCCTTCCCGTCATTCAACTGCCCGGGAATCCCCTTTTCGCGGCCGCCGCGATCGTTTCGAAGACGTTTTCGCAATCGCGGCGCTAACACGTGTTCGATGCACGAGTGGCAGGAATGGCTCAGGCGCCTCTAGCAAAGATTGCCGGAATGCCCGTAGCGCGGCAAATACCTTCTCTTCTCCTTCCTGGAAAACGAACCGGCTGTCGAGCCAATGGGTAAGCAAGCGGCCATTACGAATTCTTCTGATGTCGAGACAATCTGGGAGCCCAGCCCGCGACATGCTTCTTCTTCTGAGGCGAGATGCCCCACGAGAAAAGAAGTCACGTGTGTGCGCCGAGGGCTGGCCCGGCTGGCTTCCGGTTAAATCTGCCGAAATCGTGGGAGCGACTTTTCTCGTGGCGAATTCCACGGGTCGTTTTGGAGCGCGCCGGGATCGACTTTTCCGGAGCGAGCCTATTTCACTGGGCAATCGGGATCGAGACGAACGTGTTCCACTGGTCGTTTTGGATTACCTCCCGCTCCAGATCTCGATCTGGATCCGAGAAAAGTCGCTCCCCCGATTTTGGCGGATTCAACCGGAAGCCAGCCGGGTCAGCTCTCGGCTCACACACGTGACTTCCTTTCTCGCGGGCATCTCGCCTGGTCTCGCCCCAGAAGAAATCGTAATGGCCGCTTGCTTACCCCTTGGCTCGACAGGCGGTTCGTTTTCCAGGAAGGAGAAGAGAACAGAAGGTTTTGCCGCGCTACGGGCATTCCGGCAATCTTTTCTAGACTCTCCTGAGCCATTCCTGCCGCTCGTGCGTCGAACACGTGTTAGCGCCGCTATTGCGAAAACGTTGATGCTTGGAACTTGGAACCAGCCGCTACCAGACACCTGATTTGTTTCAAAAATACCAAGGACGTTTTGCGCCAATGAATCGATCACATAGCAGGCGGTAGACAAGTAGACAGCGTTGAAAAATATTTATTCCACCGATTGTTATGAAGGCCGATGTGTCGGTGTCGCGGTTTTGAAGCACTGCCACTTCAGCTCAACACCACGTTACGAAAGACGGTTTGGGGTACTGCCGGTGCTAACGCAATTTCACAGTAGAAATAGGAATGGCATGAAAGAACCCGACAGAAACACTTTATACGGTAGCGTAAATGCCGAACATATATCAGCGATGTCATTTTCCTCGGTTAGGGCTACCTGCTTTGTCAGCGAATGAAGAACATCTCGATAAAATAAAGAGCGGAAAATACTCCCCGTGTCAAGTTTTCTAATCCCAGTCCCTGGTTGATGTCGTACCGTGGTAATTCCCGGCCCTTCGAACGCACTAGCACTTTGTAGAGTCACATTTCCAGCGATTCCGCGCCGCACACGAACGAAGGTAAACAATCAAGATGACGGAGTGTTCCCCGTGTTTTCCTCGCCGTCAGCGCGGTGTGACAGAATTGTCGGACAACAAATCGGGCAACACTGTTGCCGGGCGGCAGTAACATGTTGCCCGACTGTTGTTGTTGCCGCGATGTGACAGGGTCGCCGGCAACAAGACTTCCCCGTGTTGCCGGGTAGAGTTGTCCAACTGTCCCTCAGTGTGACAGGGCCTTTACCCTTGGCTCGACAGCCGGTTCGTTTTCCAGGAAGGAGAAGAGAAGGTTTTGGCCGCGCTACGGGCATTCCGGCAATCTTTGCTAGAAGCTCCGGAGCCATTCCTGCCGCTCGTGCGTCGAACACGTGTTAGCGCCGCGATTGCGCAAACGTCTTCGAAACGACCGCGGCGGCCGCGGAAAGGGGATTCCCCGGCAGTTGAATGACATGAAGGCAAATACCGATCCCAGAGCAGTGGTCATGTTCCACGGGGGATCCATCGCCGGCGCGACCCCGTTCGGATTGTGAGCTCCATTCCGGATCTGGTCAACTGATCCCGGCGCGCTCCAAAACACCCAGTGGAATTCGCCATCGGATCCAGATCGAGATCTGGAGCGGGAGCTAATCCAAAACGACCAGTGAAACATGTCGGTCTCAATCCCGATCGCCCAGTGAGATAGGCCCGCTCCAGAAAAGTCGATCCCGGCGCGCTCCAAAACGACCAGTGGAATTCGTCATAAGATATGTGGACGACTGCTTCTGCGTCATGAAAAAGTCTCAAGTAGACAACTTTTTGACACACCTCGATTCGATCAAGCCTAACATCCAATTACCGTTTCTCGATGTGCTTGTACAAAGGCAGAAAGACCATCTCTAGTTCTCAGTTTACCGTAAACCAACGCACACCGGAAGATACTTACAATTTGACTCCAACCACCCAACGAGCCATAAAGTATCGGTGGTTAAAGGGATACTGAACCAAGGAATTTAGTGTCTATAATAAGTGGCGCACGTTCTTTCCACGAGCCAGCAGCCGCCGGTGTGCGCGAGCACACGCAACAAAAATGACGTCACAGACCTCCATTCGTGGTTGAGATGACAGTGAAATGTATGGGCTTCGGACCAAAGGAAAATAAAGACAAGTTTTTCATCTACACAGTGGTGCCTGGTGTAAAAAGTAAGCGATGAATTGGTCTAACAAGCACGTAGCTTTCACTTGTAGAGATGGAAAGCCTATCTTTATTCTCCTTTAGTCCGAAGCCCATGCATTTCACTGTCATCTCAACCGCGAATGGAGGTCTGTGACGTCATTTTTGTTGAGTGTGCTAACGCACACTGGCCGCTGCTGGCTGGCGGAAAGAACGTGCGGCACTTATTATGGGCACTAAATTCTTTGGTTCAGTATCCCTTTAACACACTCCTATCAAGGGCAAAGAACCTTTGCTCAACTGATTCTGACCCACGAAAAGAAGAAGAAACCATCATTTGCGATCTCAAGAAGAACGGATATACGGGCAGCTTCATACACCGCATTGCCCGTCGTCAAAACCGAAGTCGACAACACGGCCAGTCGCAGGTTGATACGAAACGCCGGCCAACCACGGGCATCAGCGTCGCATGCATCAAGGAAGCAAGTGAAGCGCTGGCATGGGTGCTAGCAAAGGAGGGCATTCAGATGCCCCACAAGCCAATTTCAACCCTTGGACGCTTTATGCCTCGACCAAAAGATCGGCCCCCTAAAGAGAGAGCGCAAGGTGTGGTGTACGAGATTCCCTGCGCGGAGTGCCCGTCCTCGTACATCGGGGAAACAAGGAACTATCATGAACGGATTCGTCAACACAAGGCTGATGTGCGCAACTTCGATCAAGAGCTCAGCGCGGTTGCTGAACACTGTGAAAAAATGACCACCGCATTGACTTTCTAAACACACGCATCCTGGACATCGAAACTAATCCTCGCCGGAGTCTCTTCCTTGAATCTTGGCACATTCAGACCACGCCAACAAACATTAATAGTTCTCTTGGCGCACTGCCATCTGTGTATGTGATGGGGCTCCATCATGTATCTTCAAAAAACGACCAAAGAGGAAGAAGATGGGATCGTGCACATTCGCCTCCGTCATAGAGGAAAAAGAAGATTGCGGCTCCTTTCCTTCATAGTCGCCTCTGAAGAAGAAGCCGAACCGGTTTCGAAACGTTGGGCCCCTGATTTAGGGATTGATTGTTCGTCGTATTTTAATAGTGATGTCCTTGCACCGCGCGCTGAGTAGACCGATCTCACCAGCCAGTTTGACTGGGAGAGCGCCTTTAGAGCGCGCGACACGAGGGCGCTGCGACAGTAGCGCGATTGACATTAGAGCGCACGTCACGAGAGCGCACGACCAGTTGAGCGCGCGACACGAGAGCGCACAACCAGTTGAGTGCGCGACGCGACAAAACAAAATTGTGCGACTCATCGGAATGAAGCATTGGTGAGTGTTGATTGATTAAATGTGCCTTTAACAAAAAAATAAAAATAAAACGGGTAGGACTCAAAAATTCCTTATCAATTGTTTACTGAGATCGGAGAGAAAAGGAAGCAGGGGAGTGGGCTGGGGCATATAGGTATACCGGCAAAGTTTGCAGTTGAGGGGAGCAGCGAGTCTAAGATTTCTTCACAGTGCTGCGGTGCGCCTCTCGGATATACTATAAATAGTTTATTTTTTGCTATATTTGGTCTACTCTCGACAGACATTTGGGCTCCGATCTATTTGGTGGCTATTTAGGCGTCCCTTGCATAAGTTTAAATGGTATTCTGACGTCCATGTCCGTAAAGAAGAAAGCTCACCGCTAAAAATGTATCAGTAAAACACTCGTCGAAAGAAAGCTCAGCGCTAGTGCCACTAAATAAGCTACGCTTCAGAGTAACGACACTTGGCCATTTTGTGTCGTAAAATCATGGTTGCCAGATATCTGAAGCTTTATCTGAAATCACAGGAAACACTTTTCCGCTTTCTACAAATGTTTCAACAGTTCGCGACAGAGCAAAGCAATATTGCATGAGGTTCCTAACACCGAATCTAATGCTGAGGAAGTCGCACTTTTGAATCATGACGATCGGCAGTTGCGTCTGCTCTGCATACGAGCCAAAATGGCGGCGCCCACAAGAGTGCCGGGGAACGGAGTGCCGATACTCTAAGCGCAGCTCATTCAGTGGCTCTACTCAGCGCAATTTTATCGGATGCAGACCTCTCCAGTCTTTTGCCGGATACAGGAAAACCTCCCCTGCAAATCTGTGATATACAAACTCAAAGAACTAATGAAGCTAGGTCAGCTGTATTGTTTTTTTTTTTCTGCAAAAATGCAGGCTACAGATATGTTCTTTTTTTCTTCTCTCAGCTTTTTGTAACACTTCTTGGTTTGTCACACGCAACAATTTCGTCGACTCATTTTGCAGTGTCATTACTGAATTCCGCGGCATAAATCCCTGCATAAAACACGTGATGCCCGAACAAGTGCTCGGTCCGGTGGGGCCACTCGCGCTGGACTGGCTGTGCGCTCTCGTGACGGGCGCTCCCCTCCGCTACCCGGAACTCTACAGCGAAAGCCATCAGCATGCAAACGCAGTGGCAGTTTCTTCGTAACGGAGGTGGAAACACGCGGCGCTCTAATGTCGGCGCTCTTGTGTCGTGCGCTCTAGTGTCGTGCGCTCTAGTGTTGTACAGCCGAAGAAGTAAGACATGTTTTTTTTTTCACTTCTGAAACCCGTTAAAAAAGAAAAAGAACAAACGTGGCATCTATTTTTTTTTTTTTTAATCAATTTGTCACTTTAATTTCACAAGGCAAGCTCCAGTACGTCTTCGAGTTCGAGTCCTAGCTTATCCAGAGATGCGTCATTCCTCTTCAAACAGACTTCACATTCTAGCAAGAAGGAGTCTTGCAAGGGGTATTTTTCAGAAACGTAAACAAAGATAAAAAAATATATATTTTTGAAATCGTAGAGGCGCACAATGCCGGTGAGGTTGCTGTATTTTAGTCAAATGAACACACATTTGACACGACTGCGGCTCATATAGAGGACATATTACCAAAATATTATATTTCTATATTGTTTTTTCTTGTAGTCGACTATTATATCTAAAAGAATTAAAAAAAAAAGATTTACAAAAATGGGGTTTTTGAGAAAATTTATTTAGAACTTTGAACATTTTTTATTACTCACAACTTTACGTGAAGGTGGCGGAGCGGCTAGTCGACATATATTAATAGTATTATTATATCTATACTGTGCTTGCTTTGGGCTTTCTATAGAGCTAAAGAAAGAACATTTACCTTAGGTACAGACACAGTTAGGACCTGTCAAAGTTGACCAAAAATTGACCTGAACGACGAGTTTGACAGTTTATTTAAAACAAATATAAAATTCCTAAAAATATTTGAATGCATCAAGATATATTTATAGTACCTATTAAATGAGGGTAAAAAGTTAAGATGATGGAGGAAAAACAGTACCGGCAGAAGAGTGTATCAAACACGCGACCTGCAACGGCAGGCAAAAATGCTAGTTTCTGCCACTGCGGCTTCTACGCTTCGTTAACTCGAGCACAAAAAAATTGTGCAACATGCAGTTTGCATTCTCCTCCATTTGAGAAATGCCCTCAAAACATGTTTTTTTTCGTCAATATTAAAACTTAGACCCTTTAAAGGCCGGTTCAGACACTTGCGTTTGAGTGCGTTTGACTGCGTTGCGTCGAGAACCGAAAGCGTGTCACCGGCACATCTGTGCTTCGAATGAAGCGTGGAATCCAATTCAAGGAATCATCTAGGCACGCGATAAAAGAGCAGGGATGTCCTGGTTTCTTTCAGCCGCAACGCAGCGAAACGCAGTCAAACGCAACTGTCTGAACCAGGCTTTAGCCTACAATAATGTGTCAAGAAATTTTACATTTGCAGCATGACCTGCGATTATACAAAATACCTAGGCTCGAAATACTTTTTTTTTTAAAGTACAAAGCTACGCAAATGCGGCTCATATGCGGGTCATGTATACGTCCATGTGGAAACAATAGAGCGGGCTAATCGGCACGATATGTTCTTTAATTAACTAAATTCTTTAATTGACCGTCTAATCCGCGATTGTTGTTCCAATTAGAAACTTTGCAGAGCGTCATCTAAGAGTATGCTAAATCAGTTAAATTTAAAAAGACAGGCAGCGTTTGGGAAGCCGGTCGCGGTGCGCTAAAGTTACCATATCAGCAACAGGCGCGAGGCTAGTAGGGCGAAAACTAGGGATGCCGCGAATCACCCAGTTTGAATTCGAAAGGTTTCGATATTTTCGAACCGAACTGATGTTTGAATTCGAAAAGTTTCGATATTTTCGACCGTACGGAGGTTCGAATTCGAAACTTTCGCAACTTTCCAAAATCGTGGGGTTTCGAATTCGAAAAAGTTCGAAGCTTTCACGGTTTTTATAAGTTCGGGTTTGATTATTTCGAATATTTGTTTACTTGAGGTCCGATAAATTCAAAGATTTTGAACTTCCCTAATTTGAAGTTAGAGATTCGAACGTTTCGAATTTCTTTGGATCTAAAATTAGAAAAATTCGAACGTTTCGAATTCTTAAAGGAGCTGTGCAACAATTTCAGGGCTTTGCTTAAATAATTGTGGAAGTTGATGCCTGACACTTCTGCAGTGAACTACAGAAAACAGATTTTGCCTGGATACCCTAGTTTTTACTTAAAAAAATGAAAAAGATCCAGGTTTTTGCCGCCTCTCAACTCGTGCATCGTCTTCCGGGTCACGTGCACAGTGACGTCACTAGAGTAGGCGCGGAGTTCCGGAAAAGTTCTCTCTTTAGAGCCATCAGCGAGCAGCGAGAACTCATCCGCTGCCGACCGCGTGACCACCCGTCCTTGCCAGTGTGGCGCTGTCCCCCTCCCCCTCCGGCTTCTGGCGGCTGTTCGCGGTTTTGTGGACCTAGGATAGATGGCGCCACTAAAACTCCGTATAATAAAAGTTTTGTCGATGATACCAGGGTGTTGACGCATTTATATATATGTTGGAACGACAAGATTTGTAAAAAGAGTTACCTTTTATCGAGCAGGTATTCGCACAACTTGCTATCTTTCTTACAACGACCCAAGTGACGTCACGCCGCTTGTTTCTCATGGCCGCCGCTCGTGGCTGCAGGTCGGGAAATATTCCAAGTTTTGCCTCGCTATTACGCGGCGGAATCGCAACATTGCGATGAAAAGAGGTGTGTTTTCTGCCATTTGTGACACAGTGAACAATATCAAAAGCAGAAAATGCCAATTCCTTCAACGTTAAAATCGTTGCACAGCTCCTTTAAACACATAAAGGTCGATAAATTCGAATATTTCGAATTTCTTTCTACATAAAGTTCGAAAAGTTCGAAGGTTTCAATTTTCTTTTAAAACTAAATTCGAAAAAAAAAAAAAACCTTCGAAGGTTTTCGATTTTTTTGAAGTCCAAGTGCGCAAAGTTCTTTGAAGTCCGGTTTTCATGTTCCGCCACAGTTTCAGTTTCAAATAACGTTTTCACGCCTCACTGGTTTTCACGAAATCAGGTTTAGAAAAGTTCGGGTGTGATATTTAGACTGCGCGAAGTTGGTCATTCAATTAAATGAGACGACGAGTGCCCCGGATGTGCTGTAATATTTGCCAGTGCAGTGACGTGTGACAATAGATCAGTAATTGTGACCGCCAGCCCGTGGTGGTCATTAACGTGCATCAGGAGGTAGTGATCTTACGAATGTACTGTTTAACGAAACTCATCCAGTTCGAAACGGCCAGGGGCAGCGAGGTGTTTGAGGTTCAGAAAAACCTTGAAGTGATGTGGCAAACTGCCCCCCTACCCCCTTGCACGCTGGTAGTAATCCGATCGAGCGCCGCGCGAGTGACGCTGGCAAATAGTAAATTTAGTTTGCACATGATGCAAAATCCTGAGACTGGGAATGAAATTTGAAAGAAAAAGTGTAAGAAAACAGAAAAAAGGGGACATAACAACGTCTTAAACTCAGCTCAGCTGAAAACTCAGCTCAGGACAACGTCTCAAACTCAACTCAGCGGAGTTTGAGACGTTGTCCTGTCCCCCTTTTTTTCTTTCTTCTTACACTATTTCTTGCGAATTTCATTCCCAGTCTCGGGATTTTGCATCATGATCAACATACACCAGCTCGCCTGCACTTTGACAATTTTTTTGTTTGTAATTGCTTTGGAGGTTTATTTTCTGGGGCGGAAGAAACGCCGAGCAAAAAGCACAGAAGCTGACACTTGACGTTGAGGAGCGTTCTACCATATTAGTGGCGTCCGAAGAGGAAAAGCAGGGGAAGAGGAGGAGGAGGAGGAGGAGGAGGAGGAGGAGGAGGAGGAGGAGGAGGAGGAGGAGGAGAGAGAGAGAGAGGGGGGGCTCCAGTCTCTCCCCCTCCCCTCCCAGATATTTCGGACTGGTAAAGAAAACAATTCGGGGAAAGAGGGAATGGTCCGAGCTTATTTTAACCTGAAATAAGTTATGCATATGTATAGCTACTGCCGCTCTTCACTGCATAGCATAAAAGATCGCGTAGATGGTCATTAGACAGTTTTAGTGGACCGTACGCTATAGCTTCGCGTACGCAAGGAGATTGCGGGTCGTGAGTGCGCATGCGCAGAACGCAATAGAAGGGCCAGCGTATTGCGTACGCACGCAACGCTGGGGATTTTGCGTTGCTGGCTAGCGGGCCTTGCCGGACGTTCTCGAGAGATCTCGGACCCAACGAGAGCGCCAGTTTCAAGATGGCGGTTGCCTCGACTGGCGCAGCAAGGGCGACGTGGTGTTTTCAAAGTTCTGTGTTACGTGAAATTGCGTGGTGTTCAGCTCGGCGATTTTTTCTGGGACTTACCGCGGTCGAATCAGGTCGCCCTGCAGCTGAAGGAGTGCACAGTGGAAATGTTCGCCGCTCGCAGTGTGCGTCGACGCTGCGATCTGCTTAACGCTAAGCCTATACCCACACCACAGTTCATCGCCGACGGACGAACGACTCTAAAAGAAATCGCCGAAGTTCTCGCTATGCACTGGACATCAGGGTCATGAATTTCGTTCCGCGATAGCATTGATGAAAGGTGCCGTTTCCACGGGACGAGTGACGGAGGCTCCGTGATAGACTTTGGCTACGCACTCTTAGTCGTAGCCTCTGTACCCCGCAGAAAAGCGCGCTTGACGAAGCAGTTGTGGCTTGGTTTAATCTGAAATAAAATGATTGGACAGTTTTTTCTTTTTCAATATTTCTTTCCAAGAGCATAGTTGCGCTATAAGCACGCGGAATACTACGGCTCTAGCAAATTTAACCAATATCATGCGCGGTGTTCACTCGAAAACGTAACGTACAACTAAATTCGGCCCGAGCAGGTCATTTTTAGCGTACGCTATACTAGAGAGTTTTAGTAATACGTATAGGTGCGAACGCAGACCCCATACGTTGACGTTAACGTTGCGTCCTCCACACTGCGCATGCGCCATACGTACGTACTGCGGCGAGCCTTGCGTACGTACGCTCGCTATCGATTTTTGCGAACGTACGTAGCGGTCCCTTGCGTGCCATCTCGTTGCTCTCGTCGCGCACGGGAGAGCGCGAGACTAGTCCAGTTTGAAAGATGGCGGCAGTGAGGCAAACCAGCGTAAGTGCTACGCGCATTGTACGGGTTCGCTTTATTATTGAAGATGACATCAACCTCCTCAAAGAAGTCAACGCGACGAACCCTTTCGAGCACCCACAAAGATGGGTGTTGATAGCCAAGAACGTTGGCGACGCCGTCGAACCCAAAAAAGTGTTTACCGTGCGGTCGGTACAAAAAAAAAGAAAAAAAAAAGACGAAACACGTACACAACAGGCACACGGAAACACGCATTTCCGTAACAAAGCGAGGAGAATCAGGCCTTTATTTGGCTTGACCGAATTCGCGACTCCAGCGACCTAAAGGGGGCGCCACCACCAAACAAACATGGCGGCTGAGTCCAGGTCGCGTCGGCTCGGCCGGGCCGCCTGAATGGGTGGCGCATTCAATTTAACAAATTTTCTTTTGTTGAATGCCCAATTTTATGGGTATTTGAACTGAGACAGTTAAGTGTAGCCGGTGCGCATAAACTTGCCGAGCATAGCTTTGTTTTGTCGGTGTTTTTTGTTCTTTTCATGTCAAACTTTCGTTTCGGAGACTTCGATCAAAACCGAAACTATGGGCTCCGAAGAAACGGTAATAGACTAATTAGTTTTGATCATCTAAGGAAAGCGGCGAGGGCTACAAAATTGTCCCACCGAGAGTAATTTTTAGCTAACTCGCTTGCCTCGACCATGCGACTTATCTGACCGCGAAATTGAGCTTTTGTGCCTGTCCGCGTTTCAAGAAACAGCTCCAGTCGTATGCTCGGTCAAGAACACAAGCTGCAGGAAACTTACGCAAATTAAGCAAGCGCTTCTTGAGCCAAGGAGCATGTCAACTCGCTGGCGCTTCACTAAGCAGCTGATACTCGTATTTCAATTCAGGTTTTAGTAGCAATCGAGAAGTCATTTTGATGAATATGCGGATTATGTATTATGTTACGTACTATGGTCCCACTAAAGCGATATTAGTATATTCTTCGGGTTAAAATATGAGCTTAGTTGACTAACTATTAGGTGAACTGCTGAATAAAAGTATATTTGACAGACAGGGAGATACTACTTAAACTTAGCCAAATGGTTCTAGCCGGTAGAACGGAGACGAATGCGGACAAACTGAGGAGAGTCTTCATCGGAGATTCACTCAGACCTCTCTGCATTGAACTTGACTTCGAATCCTGAACGGATAAAATGAGTATTTTTTGTGGCCGGTCAACCTGAGCAATGTAGACGTATATTGCTGCTGGCTTCGACAGGGCTTATAATATAAATATTGGATGCGCGATAGATCCTAATGACGTGACAGCTTCTAACTTTGCGAGACACGTCCCCCACCTTTTGAAAGCAAATAATTTCCCTCGTTAATCATATGCAGCGAGCAGGTTTTCTGAATCAAGTAATTGCGAAATTAGCCCAACTCCTTCAATGTAGTCTTTTTCGGCGAAAAGCCGCGAAGATGAATAGCCAATGCACCGGCCGGCGTTAGTGGCTCAAATTAACTTGAAGCTAATCGAGCACAACCAAACTCAAGGAAAGCAGCTATCGAACTTTCCCATTCACTTGACTGCAACATTGGTGTTCCCTCCAGTGAAACACTTCGTCTGTCGACCTCAGTCCACTGTTCTACACTCTTATAAAGAAACCACTTATCAGTTACCAAGCAGTCGTCACTTTGAATGTGATGAGAGACAGACGAGAACTCAAAACGTTTCCGTGATTCCTCCTCATCCAAAAAATTGAAAGCACGCGACCGTGTGTTATGGAGTAAACGGGCTTTCAAACACGTCATGGAAAGAAACAACCTACTGAGGCTTCACCACACTAATGAACACTTAGGCAAACTTAAGAAATCTTCGGACCTTCGTCAAATTATATTGCTCGCCCCAGCGCCGACAGCACATGTCCGCGAAAGCCATCAGAGACGCGGCGGGGCGCGGAGCGACCTGGACCGACTGGTTCCCAGTTTTCCCGCTTGGCGGCGTCCGTTTTGCTGGAGTCGCGAATACCCGCCTTGGATTGTTTGAAGCAGTTTACAGGAACACATCTAGATGGCGCTTCAAGTCTTTACGTATGCGTTCTTCTTCCGCTGTACTAAAAGTGCGTATTCGACGCGCTTTGTAACGTTCCGTCGACGCAACGTTAACGCTAACGTAGGGGGTTTGCGTTTGCCCCTATACGTATTACTAAAACTCTCTACTATTGCGTATTGCGTACGTAGGATCCAACAACGCTATACTAAAACTGTCTAATGTTAAGGCCGGCTCTCACATGCAGCGAAGCGCTGATGTAGCGCTGGTCACGTGCCGTTAAGTACTTATCGTCTGGCGTGAGCAACAGTTTTGACGGTGCGATACAAAGCTGATGAACGCTCCCGTCGGCACGTGCTTAGCGCGAGGTCAGCGCTATGCTTGTAGCGCTCCGCTGCATGTGTGAACGGGCCTTTAGAAACTCGTTGTAAGGAGGCACTTCTCGTCACATGCTCGGTGGCTCGAAAGTTCAAAGCTATGTCTTTTCGACCTAAATAACTGTGCCATTGGTATAGAATAATCAATAAATAAACATAACAATAAATGCAAAAATAAAAAAGCTGGAGAAAAAAAAAAAAGAAAAAAACTATCAAGAACTCGCCGGAAGTGTTGTATTTTTGCATATTCAGAGGCCCAGAACTATGAAACAAGTTTCTCCTACCAACATGTGTACAGGCCGAAAGAAACACTTCCCAAAAACGTAAAACGAGAAAAAAGATATAATGACGCGCTGAACTTGAACAATTTTAGAAATCTTCCCCCTTGAGTTAATTTATTTCTGAACGTGAAAAAAACAATAAATACATTATTTTGTATTCTGCAGATGGTAATGATATGTACTGTCTCTGGTGTTAATTTAAATCCGATACCCCAAACAATGTAGGCGAAAATAATTACCAAGTTTGGGGCATAATTGTCCGTAGGTACATGTTTGGATATTTCTTCGAAACTCGTATTGAACAACAATATTCATATCTTAAGACGACACTCACGTAGGCTATATAGAGAGCATTCTTAAAAGGTTTGACATCTAGCGCGCTTCAAATATGGCACAAACGACAATTGTCAAAAACCCGTCGTCCTTCCTCGCGCCTTCGGGAATGTATTTTTTTAAAACCAAGCATGCCAGATGATTGAAATAAACATCATTGTCTTTCACAAGGAATGCAACACCCCATGTAAAATTGAGAAAAAAAAAATTACGAATGTACCTCACTGCTTGAATTCAAATGAAACCGCCCGCTGGTCTTTCGAAGGTCGATGAAATTCGAACTTTTAGGCAAAAGTTCGAAGTTCGTCGAACTTTTGACTTTTCAGAAATCGAGAGTTCAACTATTTTCGAATTCTTTAAATTAGTAAGGTCGAAAGTTCGAAAGTTATCGAATTTCCTAGCGTAGGAAAATCGAAAGTTCGAAAAACTTTGAAAGTTTTAGTGCAAAAAGTCGAAAGTTCGAAAATCATCGAATTTCTAGTCTATCAAGGTCGAACGTTCGACAAGCATCGAATTTTGCAGCGTAATAAGTTAGAAAATTCGAAAATCGTCGAACTTCTTAGTTTAATAAGTGCGAAAATTCGACTTCCGTCGAATTTCTTGATATGGAAAGTTCGAAAATTCGAAATCTTTCGAACCGCTTGATTCGATCATCGAAACTTCGATGCGAAAAAAGTTCGCGGCATCCCTAGCGAAAACGTGCCCTTCCGCGGTTTTTCCGTCGCTCTTCATCCGGGTTCTCGCACCGCCCAGCGCTGTGCCCGTTGCACGAGTGGTACATGTAGCGCGCCACCGCACTTCCCACGCGCACTAAATCTCATAATATATCTACTTATGAAAATGAAATGGCTTTCTATGAAATAAGTGAGTGTCTAATTGAAACTACGTGTTTATTTTCAGTGACTGAAAAGTTAACCAACACAGTTTAGTTCATTAAGCGGCTTGTCGCAAGGATGGTCCCTCTTGTAGTACGTCCCCCTGGCCGTATAACTCGTCTGTACAGACAGCATCAATGTCTTTCGCGTTTTAAAAGAGAAATTTCTAAAGAATAAGAACAATAACTCGTGCAGTGGAGACCAAGTCAGCTAGCTTTTTAGGTCTCTACCATAGCCTCCTCTATCCTCGCAAAGCCTGGCAGTTCGACGACGGAGCCATAGAGTGCCCGGTCGCAGATTTGGAGCGCGAGGACCTGGTAGCACAGAGCATCAAAGAGCTATTTCTCGGGGAACCTGGACGTCAGCGCGCAGGTTTTGCAGCGGCGAGGACCCCAACTCACTTGTTGACTCGGGAGAAGCGTGTTTCGGCATCCCGCCGCAGCGGGGCGCCAGTCACGTGGCTCTCCTCTCATCCGTTGTCTGGCGCTCCACCTTTTCCATTTCGACGGCCGCTTCTCGAGGCGATCTGCCAGGTTTTTCACTCCACTTCATCGTTATCAGAGCGGGACAGGTTATTGCCAATTTAGATTTTATTGGGTCCTCCTCACCGGCGTATAGTCCTTCGCGGGAGGCTCGTCAACGCCCGCTTCAGTGGCTCGGCACATCGCGATACGAGAGAAGGTCAGCAATGGCGGCTGCAATCTGACGCGAGTGTAAAGCGTCTACAAGGTTCCGCCTTTTCTGTATGCTTATCAGTAAACCCGGATCTTTGGTTTGCTCGCACCCACGCCAAATAAATGTGTTTTTTTGTTGTTGTTTTTTGCGCAATCTTGAAGCATTTTGAGACAATAAAAAGGAAAACGCATCGATTTTGGGATTTTTTTTTTTTTCAGTAACCATTCGAGATCGTCGTTGACGGTTATCCGAAGTTTTATCCGAAATGGCGCGATACACGCTTTTTGCGCCTTCCATAACTGTTAAATCAGTTCGAGACAGAAAAGAACGACATATCGTGTGAGCTTAATTCCTATCATCGTACATGCGTAAACTTCAGGAAACAGCATATTGCGGGCGGCGCCATTTTAGTGCCTCGTCTGCGCCGCGTGATAGCGATCGTGGTAAGACGTTACAATCTGTGCCGCAGCCAGTCTTTTTACGCGTTACTACAAAATGTAATGAATTTGAATATTTACTCTCGGTTAAAAACTATTCAATTATATAACTTTTATACATGATGGGGAAAACAGCTCAGAAAACACGGACTACGAAGAGGAACACACACGACAGGACAATGCTGTACTCGCAACTGAAGAATTTTAATAAAGGAAACAAAGACAGAAAAACCATACACAGGATCTTAAATCCTGTGTATGGTTTTTCTGTCTTTGTTTCCTTTATTAAAACTCTTCAGTTGCGAGTACAGCATTGTCCTGTCGTGTGTGTTCCTCTTCGTGGTCCGTGTTTTCTGAGCTGTTTTCCCCATCATGTATAACGTCAACCAACTGGCCCAGTTCTCCACCTTATATAACTTTTAATTACCTGACAGGGAAGGTTAGCGGCCGTTACTCGAACAATTAGCCGTTACTTTTCCCGATTATTCTTCAGATTTTGGAATCGACATATTTTTCTGCCTGTTCGAAAACGGGCCTTTCGTATACTGTCCGTTATTAGGGAGTTTTTCAGGGAACCGCTTTTGCACGTCCGATACGGTATGTACGATAAGGGGTCCTCCGGTACGAACTGCTCATGTGTTACGGCAGAAGACTAGCGTATGCGCAGTTCGGAATACCGGAGGGCCCTTCACATACCGTATCGGACGTTCAGAAACGCTTCGCTAAAATTTCTTATTGAATTAGTCACAGAATGGCCTTTTTTTCCCAGTAAGCTTCCGCGCACGCGTCCACTCTCTCCCTAGGGGGGCACCGCGTCCCGCACAACCAACATTGTCACCGTCTATCTTTGCGCGTATTTAGTTCATTCTAACGCTTTTTTTTATTTTTTTAGTATTGAAAGTGTAAATTATATATTTATATATAAAAAAAAAAAAAACACTGAAAGCCGATACAAAAGCTCGATGACAATGTGTTCTGATGCGCGGAGGCATACAATTGGGCTGCCCTCCATTTGTAGTTCCCAGACATCTCCCCAGACGGCACTCGTTTCTCGAAAAGATCCATTGCCCAGCTACTTATCGTCTCAATTCACACATTTTAGCAGACGATCCTCCTATAAAGACTTTTAATTCGGGGATTCCATGGAGGGAAACACGTAAAACAAAAGGGCGCGCCGTTAGAAAAGGGAGAGAGAAAATAGCAAGATTTACAAGTATCTCTAAGACTTTCGAAATTCTACACATTACTCTTTGCGATTATTTCGTAATATAAGTATCAAACTATTGCAAAATTACTACCAAAAGTAATTGATTACAAGTAATTTGATCACTTCTAGTACCGTTCAAGTTTAACCACAGCACACTCTAGCTGTCTTTTCTTTTTTAAATCTAAACTAGTATCTTTAAACTTATCGTTCGACTAGTTTTCTCGGTAGATATCAACAATTGGCTCTTCCAATTTTTTTGCGGGAAAGTACACGTCTTAGACTTTCTAAAGTGTATCTAATCGCAGTCTAATCCTTTTTTTTTTTGCCTTTCCTTTTGTATTTTTTTCTGATTTACGTCTTAGTATTGCCTCTTTTAGGTCCTTCAATCGTTTTACTGCCTTTACTGCCTTTACTGCCGTGGTCCTAATTTTTTGTAGCTGTTTCGCTCTTCCTACTTGCGTTCCTTGTTCCCCATTCTTCCCTTTCGTCGCAATTTTCTCCTCGACTTGGCCGCTATAATTACCCGTACACGTCTTTCGTCTCGTCAAAGTCCTCAATCGAGCGGAAAATTAGACGTCGAAATATTTTGTGTGTGTGGATAGGTTCTTGTTATGTAAGAGCCTGTCACTACGAAGGATCAGGAACGAGATAAATACAGAAAAAAAAAAGATATTTACTAATTGCCGATTATATTAAAGACGTCGCTGGTAATAAGGACAAAAAAAAAAAAAAAACTGTGGTTCGTGGTGGCACAGTGCTTCAATGAAAGTATCGCTCCGTGGTTTCGGTTAGGGCCTGTTCCTACTAAGAAGCCAAACAAACAACATTACTCTCCGATATGAAAAGAAAAAGCCTATAAAAGCATTGAGCACTCTTATAACAAAACGCTGTAATCCCTGACAAAAACGACAACGACAAAAAAAAAAAAAAAAGACATACAAGATGTAAGAAACGACGTTTCCAACATAACGAGAAATGTACATAATGCAACAGACAACGCACGGTTCGTAACAAACGAACAGCGATTCTAACAAACGGCGTACAGGATGCAACAGGCGAACAACTTACGCGATATGTAACGAACAACACACGGAACGTTGAACGCACGAACGAGATGCGCGAAAGAGGAACACGCAACCAGAAACCTAAACGGACAGCAGCCGTCACAGACGACACGAGTGTGCAAAAACACAACGTGAAAACACGTGCGCAATATGGCGTACACGAGCATCATCACAAACGATCGCCACAGAGCAAAGGTGACACCAAGGGCCTATACCCAAACCAACAACAGGCAACAACGGCGCAACATATATACACACAGCAAGGACCGCGCGACAAGAACGAGACAAAAATAGCGGCATCAACGATGCAACAAAGGAGTCTCCCCAGCCGCATCAATGGCGTAATGAAAACAACGAGTAAAAAGAAAAGGGAAGAAAAAAAAGGAAACCCGAACCAAGGAGGAACTCGAGTGCCGGGAGACGGATGGGTCTAGCACGGAGTTGTCGTGCGGTTGGTCGCCTCGGCGACGAGTATAGTACGCTCGCTGACCGATCACCGTCGTCTGCGCGGAGTCCCATCAAGCGCCGTGATTGTCCTTATACGCGTTTCCCCGGCTCCAGATGGGCTCTGCGCTTCTTTTTCGCCTAACGATAAAACTGCAAGCGCACGCTGCGCGCCGTCCCGGCCAATGCAGCGCCGTGAAACGTACCACGTGGTTACGCTCCCTTCGCGCGTCGCTGTGACTCTCCCGGAGGTCACGCGATAGATTCGGGGCGCGCTAGATTGGGCGCGACGATTTGGTAGCGTCCGCGGCGGTGCATTGCGTGGGGTGTCGGGGATGTTTGGTGTACGTACACGTATGCCATTACCGGAGACGTCAACACCCGTGGCTCTGGGGGGCGAACGAGCGTCAGGTGTCTTGCTGATAGAAACGAATCCTCTTCAAATACGTGTTTTTTTTTTTTTTTTTGCGGGATCGTTTATGAGCGGGAAGAAAGCGTGTGGTATCGAGGTAAGGAATATATATATAGGTTAGCCGCGAGGGAAGTTAGGGAGTGACGAAAGAAGAATTGCGCGAAGGAGGAGGTTGTGGAGAGATTTGTTTGTAGGTTAGCGAAGATGGTGTGATGCAATAAGACAAAACCTACAACTTTCTTTTTTTCTTTTTTTTTAATGCGGTCAGAGCTTGAGCCGAGCCTTCTGATGTGAGTTTTAGAAGGGCGCGCGTTACGTTGGTGATCATGATGATTACCACTGTAACTTTTAAAATCATAACTTATTTAGCAGCGAGTTGTATAATGTGAGCCGAAGTAAGGGAAACATGCACGGAAGCGCGGTGCGAAATTCGGCCCCACACGGTCGAGAGATTCTAGTTAAATTAGGGGAACATTATATGTGTGTATGGAAGAAAAACGACATATCGGGCGTTTGTAGAAAAGAGGACCGCGTATTTTTTTTTTTTTTTTTTAGTTCCCAAAATAATTTATTTGACTCCGAATGCTCACTCTCCGCGCCAATATAGCGCTAGCGGTTTGAACCAGATGCCATAGTTTCAGTGCTTACCGTTGTCTCTATTTCGAGTGTCATTAGCGATTTCGTGAAAACCCCTCGCCAAACCCCAGTACATCTATGTTATATACGAGTAAATATCTGCTCTCCGAAAAAAAACAAAAAAAAAACACATTTTTTCTACCTGTTAAAAAAAAAATTTGTTTTGAAAAATTTTTTTTTTTTGCTTTTGAATTGTAAAGTGGCAAATTTCAGACACATCGCTCGTCTACAGCTGAGAGACGAGTCTTTCATTGGGGCAGACTACGTTCAGGCTCTATAAACATACACGTACCTTTCTTCTTTTTTTTTTTTACATGAGGTTTTATTTTTGCGGAAATTTCTGTCTTCGTATTTGCAAGGAACACCGGGTCTTCTGTCCGATGAACGAGCTGTAATCACCGCGGCTGTACTGACTCACTGACTCACTCCCTCGCACGCAGTACTAGACTGGCGCGGCAGCAAACGCGTTTCTTCTTCGCTCTCTGAAGAGGCGAGCATTCACCGCTGGCGTGTGGCAGCGCGCCAAAGCAACTCTTTTTCTGACCGCACCGAAACATCGCGTGCGAACCGCCTGTTTTTCGGGGAGTGTTGTCGGCCGCTTCGCTTTTCTTTCTTCCTTTTTTTTATTTGTTTTTTGTGTTTGCGTAGCTCCGTAAATGCTGGAAACTCCTCGCAAGTGTCTGGCGGCGAGTTGAGTGTAGGAGAACGCTCTGCTAAGTGTTTTCGCTCGTCCGCGCCGCTTAACAAACGGCGAAGAGGATGGGCGCTCTGCGCGGTGGATCCCGCCGTCGTTTCCCATCGCGCGCTGTGTGATGGGTGGCCGATCGCCGGGAACTTCCTTCCGACGTCGGGCAACACCGCCTAGAGAAGTCAAGGCCCGCGCTTTTGCCCTCAAACGTCGTCACTCGTCGTGGATCGCGGGCAGCCCCGCGCCCAGCTTGCGTCGGCATCGTCGACAGCGGCCGTCTTGCAGCGACCGCCAAGACGAACGCGTCTGCCGTTTGGGGGGTTCGGGTCGGGGGTACCACCAACAATGACGTCACGGCCGGGCCTTAACAACGTCTGTGCCAGTTCTTCTTGTTTCGACCCGCTGTTATTGGGTTGCGCGCGTATTCCAAGATTGCGTAGTTTTGTTTTGTGTGTGTGTGTGGGGAAAAAAAAGGGGGGGGGGGAGGGAAGGCGAGGAAGTGTTTACGGGCCCGTCTAGTTTTGTTTGAGGGATTGTCCCTCATTTTTACGCGCCGTATGCCTTTGGCTGGTTCTTCGGAATAAACTTTTTTGTTTGCTCTATAGTTACGCAGTTTAAAGTGGCGGTGCAACGACATTCAGTTGGAATATATATATATATATATATATTTCCCTATGGAAAAGCTAGTTTATTGGCACTAGTGGGACTTAGTGCCACTAAATGAGCTATAGGCTTGGTGCTAGTGTCGGCGCTCCGTTTCCTGATCTGCAAGTGGGCGTCGCCATCTTGATGCTTATAATGCAGAGCAGTCGCAACGGTAGATCGTCACAATTCAAAAACGCGACTGCCTCAGCTTCAGACACGGCGTTAGGAAGCTCGGGTGGTATCGTTTTGCTCTGTCGCGGTCTGCCATGCCTGGAGGACGGAAACGCGTTTCCTGCGATCTCAAATCAAGCCTCAGATAACTGGCCATCATGATTTTAAGCACCGAGACGGCTTAAGTCCATCGTTACGCAAAAGGTGACCTTATGTAGTGGCTCTATAGTTGGGACCCAAGTATGCTCGCACGCAACGCCACTGAGCAAGAAACCTCTCTGTTGCGGTGTAATTTCAAGAATAAAAGCGAGCCTTTTCTTTCGCTCTCTTCTTCGCAAAACTTGAGGACGTAGTTTGGAGTTCCCAGTGTTGGCATAGTCCCTTTATGAGGATGTTTGAATGCGGCTCATGGATTGGACCCGAGCATTGCGTGAGCGCTCGATTTGGGGTCGCGATGTAATCAATAAAGAGTTTTAGGGAAACGTTTTTGCCCATCCCATATTTTACAATGGGCCGTCCGGTACGAAGAGTGATTATGCGAGTCTTTTTCTACTGTAGCAAATGCGCAGTTCCTACCGGAGGGCCCATCGTACCCGTATGGGATGGGCAAAAATGGTTCCCTAAAACTCCCTAATAGCTCGACAAGCGGTCGGGTATAGTGGCTCGTGCCCAGATCGCTGCGATGACCACAACAGCCGAAACCTAACTACGTCTGGAACCATAGAGTTATTATAATGTACGCTAGAGGTTCAAGTGGCGCTAGTGTGCTGACGCTAATTGAAGCAGACAGCAACCAGTCCGAAATTGACTTGCGGTATAGTGCATTTCTATCGGAAAAGCGAGTGCATTTTCTCTCTGCGCTCGATTATAAGAGCAAATATAACGAATAATTCGTACGTTCTAGGTAGCTTGAAACTTTTCTCAGTCGCGCAGACGAATTAATTGATGAGTTACTGCATTTTCCTTTGAAATTCGTGGCATAAAAAACGGTGCTAAAACCGCTTCGTACGTGTCAACGTTACTCGAACACTCAGTTGGGAAACTAGCCGTCGAAACTTGGGCCGCTGGTGTCCACCGAGACCGAGCTAAATACGACAACAGCGCCACTCTTTATCATTTGTCTGTACTGTAGTCACATTGAGCTTTTAGAAAGCATGTTTTTGCGTAAAAACAAACGGAAAAGACTCTTTTTGTATTAATTTTTTTTTGGAGTTTAGTACAAAATGAAGGGCGCGTGATGTTTTTATAATCTTTAGTTTGCAAGGTTTTGCGGAACAATTAATATTGTCTTTATACAACCATGCCTCAGCGGTCCTTTTAGGTAGCGCGTCCCGACCTAGGTGCATTTTAACTTCGGTAGAATTTCGCGGCGCGTCCGCTGGGGAGACGGGGGTGGCACCCCTGTAACCTCGTCCGCTGTATCTGTTTCGGCGCCAAAATGGCCGATTGAAGCCAAAATAGAAGTAACGTGTAGTTCCTCGAGTGGCCGCTGCGGGAGAAATGGCGGCGTTGTGTTCGCCATTAGCTCGGTTCTGGTGGACAGATTGGGGCCACTTTTTCAGAGCAGTCTCTATGGCTGTTTCCCAACTGAGTGGTTCTAGTAACGTTGGTACGTGTATTTATGTGCACTGTCGGACACGGTTAGCGCGAACACGGCGTCGGCGCTTTTCAGCATGAGGGACATAGGTGCCAAACGAACGAAGGACATGTGGAAAACCAAGAGAGACGGCAAGAACTACGCAGTAACACGGGATAAGTAACTCGTTGTGCATGCAGCTAGACGATCGAAATAAATTGAGAGTTACGTAATATAGTCAGATTTGCAATAAATAAGTACTGCTTTCATCTTTCTGCTCATGAATATTTGCGAAGATGCTTGTTCTCGGTTCAAATCATCACCCGCACGCTCCAAATCTTTGCAAATGGGGAGAAGCCAGAGAACAGGTGCCCGATTAAAACTGCCCGACATAGGAAATAATGAAAAGACACACCTCTCGTAGCCCACATACTTTATTTTTTTAACAGATTGTAAATGTGCACGACGGATTCTTCATATAGTGACAGAGCGGACATATTAGCAATATATAAGCGCCACCAGAATGCTAGCGAATTCTAAACGCACTCTACATTCCTTTCGATTGTTATTTTGCTTAGAATCGTCGCTCGTTTTTACACACCGGCTCTGGAACAGGGGTGCTATGTTGCGCTTTTTGCACTCCCAGGATACTTGGAAGAGGGAAGTGACGTCAACGACACAGCAAATGCAGATTGGATGTTGACAGAAGAAAACGAAATCAACACCCAATCTGCGTTTTCTGTGTCGTTGACGTCACTTCCCTCTCCCTAGTCTCCTGGGAGTGCAAAAAGCGCAACATAGCCCCCCTGAGGTTTGAGCTTGAAATATAGCGAAGTTTAACATCGTTCAGTGGTAAAGAAAAATGCTGTAACTAAATCAATCACACTTTCACAACATCAGTAAAAGGTACATATTATCCGGTACAACCGAAATATCAAAAGTTATTCGTGTTATTTTCCGGCGAAGAGACAAAATACACGTGCGTTTTCCCACAGGAATGCACAGGAGCACCGCAAAAGTAGACTGGTTGCTGTCTGCTTCAATTTGCCTCCCGGAAGTCGCATAGACGCTAGCGCCAGTTGAACCTCTAGCGTACATTGTAATAACTCTATGTCTGGAACTCAGCGCGTGTCCTGTGCCTCGCCAACCGCAGCGCGTGAATGTATGACAAACATTGGCGGCATATTATCGGCTCCGCAGATCACGTGGCCGCTTGTTCAGGATGCGAGTTGAGGAAAAGAACGCTACTTCTTTTTCGTGTTTTGTTTTGTTAAAAAAAGCGATTAGCTTTTTCAGGAACTTCAGGTTATTTTGAGGTTTGTTTCTGGTTGTTTATTTTTTCCGCACTAAATTTAGCGGGGAAAATGACGGCACATGACCTCATGTCACCTTACCTCTACAGGTTTTTTCCTGGAAGTAGGAAACACCTATACAGGATGTTTTTGTGTTTTCTCGCGTTTAGTTACATGTTCGGGGAAAACGAACGTAATATTAGGAATCCTGGGATAAAATGCACTATAATTCACCTCTAACTCGTTTTTTTTTCAAGAACCTCATCAGCTTCCCTTTAATTATAAATATCGCGAAGGACGCACAAGGACATAAACACGAGAACGGGGCTAGTGCTAGTCCAGTCTTCGTCTCCATGTACTTATCTGCTTCTCTGTCAATTTATACTTAATATGCTTGATCAACGAGGTCCGCCTTAATATTTTAGCAAAACGTTTATTCGCTCTTTAAACGCGAGACTTAAGGTCCGCGAGGAACGCAGACATCTATGTTTTTCATAATCTCTTTGAAAGCTATGAAATCATCTTAAGTGTGTGAAATCACTTAGTTAATAAACAACATACTGTATAAATGGTGATCCAGTGTTCTAGAAGCTTTAAGGACTCCACATGCTTTGATGACTCCGAAGTTAAAGTGAGCTATTTATAATCTGAGTGGAGCCGAGTGGGCGAGGAGTCGTGGGGGTTAGCGTAAGACTTGTTGAAGTGAGTGATGGGCTGGACGCGACAGCAGAGCCGAGTCAACAGTCGTCTAAAAGTCGATTGAGCAGCTTCCACGAGCGCAGTCGACTCCATTCTACAGCGACATGTCGTAACCCCCTTGCGCCCTCTAAGCCTAATTCATTGTGGCGACGGTCCATTGCGCTATCCGCCCGACCCGTGTGTATACGCGTCAGTAGCGCTCAAGGTTGGGTGTACAAGAATGGGGTGGGGAAAATTATGTTCCCTAAAGGGGAACGCTAGTCCATTGTCCCCCTCTTCAGACCTTCGCCGTGTTCGGCAGACCCGAACTAATGTTCCAAAGAACTCCGCAATTTTTCGGCATGATCGCCTATAACGAATTCGTTATATAGCAACTTTGTTGTGTGTTCTTTTTTTTTCGGCTATAGCGAGAATCGATGTCGTGGGAGCGCGTGCAGACCGGCCTGAGTGGACTCGATTTTCGTGAACTAATCAGGGACCGTGTGCTTTAGCAGAGACAATTACTTCCGTTTGCGCAAGAAACAAAATTTTTTTTTTAAGAGCATGATATAGTTATAACGAAAAGGGGAGGGGGGGGGGGGGGCGTTTGGTAAGGATACGCTTCATTCGGGTGCTAAGAAAGCATGAACGGGTAATTAAAGGGACGGCACGTGGGTCATTTGGAACAGGTCCACGGGTATACAGTGTTCTGTTTTGCTTGTTTTTCTTTTTTCCCTTGACTCAGGCCTCATCGAACACTTTTTAGTTTGTTTTGGTTATCTAATCTCTTGAATGGGAGTCATTATGTTTAGTTATGCATGCTTTTGTACGTTAGAATAAAGGTTAGATTAGGCCAAGTTAGGATGTGGTCTAGGTTCGGTAAGGTCGAGCTAGATTTGGTAAGGTGAGCGTAGTTTAGATTAAGTAAGGGGTTAAACTAGGCGCAAAAATAAAAGCGTGAGGGATAAGACGTGCAAAAGGAAGGGAAAAGGAAATAAGAGACGTTTAGGACGCACGCTCTTCGTGAGAAGGGCGTGCTGGTGCTTAAGACCTGTTGAATAACAAAAAAAAAAAAAAATTGGGTTGTGTGGTATGTTTATACAGCCTAGAACTTGGTCTGCCTCACAGGGGCGACGAGTCTCCCAGCTGTAGATGAGCAATTTAGCCAGTGCAATACAACCGCTAGCCTGGGGTTTTTAACGTGCACCACGCAGTAGTGATACACGACCGCACGCCGGTACGATGCTCATCGAGATCGAAACGGGCAGGGGTGGGGCTCGAACCCAGGATCCCTGGGTTCTGCAGCGCGAGCTTTCGCTCCACGCGCTCCGAGCTGGTGTGCGCTAGCCCACTCGGCCACCGATCCTTTTTTTTTTTTCTTTATTGACTCGGCCACAACGACGCACACGTACAATGTAGAGCCAACTCAGCGCTCAATCAGCGCTGGTGCAGCGGTGCACCGCATGTTTAAGCCAGCTTTGAATGACACTTTTTTTTTTAGAGAGATTTTGACCATTTTTGGGGATTAGAAATGCCGGGTGGTGGCTGCGCTTGGTTTGACGTGGTGGCTTTAGTTACTGGGACATCCTGATGACAACGTTGAGCCTGCGCACTTGAACCGAACGTTGGATACACGAGTGCTAGTGGATGGTGTGGCGAATCATTTTCAAATAAGTCGAGCGTCTGCATTTGCAACGATTCGCGACAGGTTTAGGTCCCGAAAAGTTTGTGCGAGATGGGCATCGGAAACGTTTGTGGGGATATGTTTTGAGTCGCCTTCGTACCATCTGGCGTCGGGACGCGAGCTATATAAGAACGCGCAAAATATAGACACCACCACGTGCTAGCCACTACCACGGTGGCCACTACATATCGTATGAGTCCGCGGGCCAACCTGGAAAGGCAGTATTCATGCGCGAGTTATGTGGCGTCAGCGCGACGTTTTTCTGACTGCGCCTCGGCAGCGGACTACTTGCACACCGCGGAGGTAACAGTGAACATTTTCATTTTCATTTTCTAAGTGAGAAGTAAAATGAATAAAAATAAAATTTATCTCTCTACCTGCACAACCAAACGGTATAACATGTTAAAACTAATTAAAAATAAATGAATGGGGTCTAATATGACCAAAGAGGGAATTTTGATTTTAAAAGCCAGTCAACAAAGAAAAACAGGGAGGCAGCGAAAGTACTAGATCGGGTACGGGCTTCTGGTTTGCAAGCGGACTTTTATCGACTATAAACTCGGGGTAATAATGGCGTAGTTTAAAAAGAGTGTCCATTTAGTTTTGTGTCTCTTGGTCTTGTGTCTTGGTTGAGACGGCGACGAGGTTTCTTCACTGGTTTCTTTTGCTTGTGTTATTTTGTTTTTTGTTCAACCTGCAATATGAAAGAAGGCAAATTTGTGTTATTGGGTTTATTAAAGTATAAATGTTCGTTTATTTGATTACTTTAGGTTTATCTAAATCACTGTTCCAAGCTGTTCTTTTTTTCTCGTATTTTAAAGCTAAAATGTCGTGATAATGGATTTGAATATTATCCTCCCATTAAGTTGTTATGTGGCCATTGGGGTTTATGGTCCGCTCAGTGATAGTGTCTCTTTGTTTCAAGAGGTATACAAGAGGTATACTTTTAATAGCTATACTCGTTCGCAGGCACCGGGTGGACATACCCGGTGTGGGTGACGAAAAAAGAATAAAACATTTCAACCTGCAAATAGTGAAAAAAAAAGAAGAGGGAAGGCAAAACGAGAATGGGTGAAAATTACACTTATATGCTGAACGTCTTATATTGGCGCGGCGACGGCGAAACAATGTTTTCGCCCATACTTGAAATGACGACATTCAAGATGGCGGAGCCGCTGTGGTTGATGGGTGAATATATAGATCTTTCGTCATGGTGCCTGGGACGAGCGTGTCCGACTGATGCGTTTACCGAGTCCAAAAAAAAAGGTCTCTCGATTTCCGCCTTGTGACGTCATAGAAGTGTCGCGCTGTCGCCGACCGCGATCCTGGCGGTGTGACAGCACCGGTCGTTGATGTGGCAGACGCCTGTCCCGCTTGCAGATCGCTCTCCTGCTCGACGGTCCGCGCAAGCTTCGGCAGAAAAGTTGGTACGCGGCGACGACAGCGACACTCGCTTTTGCTCGTGTTTTTGCCAGGACTTCTCCACTTTTGATGCACGGGCGGAATATACAGGACGCTGAACGCACCACTCGGAGACGCGTTCGACCCAGGCACCGTAATAGTATGCCGGCGTAATCTATAGCATTTTCCGGTTCTATTCAGGTCAAGCATTGCAGATTGAGTTGTTGCATAGCTGATGCCCTTTATTAAAAAAGAAAAAGATTGTGTTCCATAAAAGTGAAAGGGGTGGGGGGCTGCGATCGACATAAATCGATATGCTATTTCCTCGAACCCCTACAAATTAACCTCCTTCCCACTTTTTTTTTTTGCGGTGATGAGGTTTTGGGCGTCGCTTGACCGATTTATGGTCTCCTTTTCTGTGCTATTTTTGTCATTATATGTAATTTCTTTTGCCAGTTTGTCGTTTTCGCATTTTAAGTCTGGTTCGTTCGGCTATCTTTTGTCTGCAGGGTCTCCTTCGCGCGAGAATTCGCTTCGAAAAATTCGAGGGTCCTCCTGTATATATGGTCTCGGGGACAATGGACTGGAACGAATAAATTAAATGGAAACGAGCGTTATTGGGAGCGATAAAAAATGAGCGGAACTTTGTAGCGTGCTGAGAACCGGGTGAATTATTTGTCGTTCTAATTACCACCGCGAAATGTCTTTGGCTCGAACCAACACCTCCTTTACTCCGTTTCGCTCTAAAATCCGAGCACAGCCGGTACGCTCTGATCCGATGGAGTCACTCGAGCAGGGCCAAACGTGCATCTTCATGGCGCTCGTCGTCTTTGTGCGTTTGCTCTCGCCGACTAAACCAATCACGTGCAGTGAATGCGCTGCGATCATGCTGTTTTTATATGCGTGATTTCTATGCGTGATTCAGTGCGTGTAGGAAAACGGAGTACAGATGACAAATCACGCGCAGTGAATGCGCCGCGATCCTGCGCTTTTTATATGCGTGATTTCTATGCATGTAGGAAAACGGAGTTTAGATGATAAATCACGCGCAGTGAATGCGCCGCGATCCTGCGGTTTTTATATGCGTGATTTCTATGCGTGTAGGAAAACGTAGCATAGATGACAAATCACGCGCAGTGAATGCGCGGCGATCCTGCGGTTTTGCTATGCGTGTAGGAAAACGTAGTATAGATGACAAATCACGCGCGATGAATGCGCCGCGATCCTGCGGGTTTTATATGCGTGATTTCTATGCGTGTAAGAAAACGGAGTATAGATGACAAATCACGCGCAGTGAATGCGCCGCGGTCCTGCGCTTTTTATATGCGCGATTTCTATGCATGTAGGAAAACGGAGTTTAGATGACAAATCACGCGCAGTGAATGCGCCGCGATCCTGCGGTTTTTATATGCGTGATTTCTATTCGTGTAGGAAAACGTAGTATAGATGACAAATCACGCGCAGTGAATGCGCGGCGATACTGCGGTTTTTCTATGCATGTAGGAAAACGTAGTATAGATGACAAATCACGCGCAATGAATGCGCCGCGATCCTGCGGTTTTTATATGCGTGATTTCTATGCGTGTAAGAAAACGGAGTATAGATGACAAATCACGCGCAGTGAATGCGCCGCGGTCCTGCGCTTTTTATATGCGCGATTTCTATGCATGTAGGAAAACGGAGTTTAGATGACAAATCACGCGCAGTGAATGCGCCGCGATCCTGCGGTTTTTATATGCGTGATTTCTATTCGTGTAGGAAAACGTAGTATAGATGACAAATCACGCGCAGTGAATGCGCGGCGATACTGCGGTTTTTCTATGCATGTAGGAAAACGTAGTATAGATGACAAATCACGCGCAATGAATGCGCCGCGATCCTGCGGTTTTTATATGCGTGATTTCTATGCGTGTAAGAAAACGGAGTATAGATGACAAATCACGCGCAGTGAATGCGCCGCGGTCCTGCGCTTTTTATATGCGCGATTTCTATGCATGTAGGAAAACGGAGTTTAGATGACAAATCACGCGCAGTGAATGCGCCGCGATCCTGCGGTTTTTATATGCGTGATTTCTATTCGTGTAGGAAAACGTAGTATAGATGACAAATCACGCGCAGTGAATGCGCGGCGATACTGCGGTTTTTCTATGCATGTAGGAAAACGTAGTATAGATGACAAATCACGCGCAATGAATGCGCCGCGATCCTGCGGTTTTTATATGCGTGATTTCTATGCGTGTAGGAAAACTGAGTATAGATGACAAATCACGCGCAGTGAATGCGCCGCGATCCTGCGCTTTTTATATGCGTGATTTTTATGCGTGATTTAATATGTGTAGGAAAGCGGAGTATAGATGACAAATAACGTGCAGTGAATGCGCCGCGATCCTGCTTTTTTTAAATGCGTAATTTCTATACGTGATTTAATGTGTGTAGGAAAGCAGAGTATAGATGACAAATAACGTGCAGTGAGTGCGCCGCGATCCTGAGCTTTTTATATGCGTGATTTCTATGCGTGATTCAATGTGTGTAGGAAAACGGAGTATAGATGACAAATAACGTGCAGTGAATGCGCCTTGATCCTGAGCTTTTTATATGCGTGATTTCTATCCGTGATTCAATGTGTGTAGGAAAGCGGAGTAGAGATGACATATAACGTGCAGTGAATGCGCCGCAATCCTGCTCTTTTTAAATGCGTGATTTCTATGGGTGATTCAATGTTTGTAGGATAGCAGAGTATAGATGAAAAATAACGTGCAGTGAATGCGCCGCGATCCTGCGCTTTTTATATGCGTGATTTCTGTGCATGATTCAATGTGTATAGGAAAACGGAGTATAGATGACAAATAACGTGCAGTGAATGCGCCGCAATCCTGCTCTTTTTAAATGAGTGATTTCTTTGCGTTATTCAATGTGTGTAGGAAAGCACAGTATAGATGAAAAATAACGTGCAGTGAATGCGCCGCGATCCTGAGCTTTTTGTATGCGTGATTTCTATGCGTGATTCAATGTGTGTAGGAAAGCGGAGTATAGATGACAAATAACGTGCAGTGAATGCGTCGCGATCCTGCTCTTCTTAAATGCGTGATTTCTATGGGTGATTCAATGTGTGTAGGAAAGCAGAGTATATATGAAAAATAACGTGCAGTGAATGCGCCGCGATCCTGGGCTTTTTATAGGCGTGATTTTTATGCGTGATTCAATGTGTGGGAAAGCGGAGTATAGATGACAAATAACGTGCAGAGAATGCGCCGCGATCCTGCTCTTTTTAAATGCGTGATTTCTATGCGTGATTCAATCTGTGTAGTAAAACGGAGTATAGATGACAAATAACGTGCAGTGAATGCGCCGCGATTCTGCTCTTTTTAGATGCGTGATTTTTATGCGTGATTCAATGTGTGGGAAAGCGGAGTATAGATGACAAATAACGTGCAGTGAATGCGCCGCGATCCTGCTCTTTTTAAATGCGTGATTTCTATGCGTGATTCAATGTGTGTGGGAAAGCGGAGTATAGATGACAAATAACGTGCAGTGAATGCGCCGTGATCCTGCTTTTTTAAATGCGTGATTTCTATGCGTGATTCAATGTGTGGGAAAGCGGAGTATAGATGACAAATAACGTGCAGAGAATGCGCCGCGATCCTGCTCTTTTTAAATGCGTGATCTATATGCGTGATTCAATGTCTGTAGGAAAGCAGAGTATAGATGAAAAATAACGTGCAGTGAATGCGCCGCGATCCTGCTCTTTTGAAATGCGTGATTTATATGCGTGATTCAATGTCTGTAGGAAAGCGGAGTATAGATGACAAATAACGTGCAGTGAATGCGCCGTGATCCTGCTCTTTTTAAATGCGTGATTTCTATGCGTGATTCAATGTGTGGGAAAGCGGAGTATAGATGACAAATAACGTGCAGAGAATGCGCCGCGATCCTGCTCTTTTTAAATGCGTGATTTCTATGCGTGATTCAATGTGTGGAAAAGCGGAGTATAGATGACAAATAACGTGCAGTGAATGCGCCGTGATCCTGCTCTTTTTAAATGCGTGATTTCTATGCGTGATTCAGTGTGTGGGAAAGCGGAGTATAGATGACAAATAACGTGCAGTGAATGCGCCGTGATCCTGCTCTTTTTAAATGCGTGATTTCTATGCGTGATTCAATGTGTGGGAAAGCGGAGTATAGATGACAAATAACGTGCAGTGAATGCGCCGTGATCCTGCTCTTTTTAAATGCGTGATTTCTATGCGTGATTCAGTGTGTGGGAAAGCGGAGTATAGATGACAAATAACGTGCAGTGAATGCGCCGTGATCCTGCTCTTTTTAAATGCGTGATTTCTATGCGTGATTCAGTGTGTGGGAAAGCGGAGTATAGATGACAAATAACGTGCAGTGAATGCGCCGTGATCCTGCTCTTTTTAAATGCGTGATTTCTATGCGTGATTCAATGTGTGTAGGAAAACGGAGTATAGAAGACAAATCACGCGCAGTGAATGCGCCGCGATCCTGCGCTTTTTAAATGCGTGATTTCTATGCGTGATTCAATGTGTATAGGAAAGCGGATTGAACTCATCTCTGTTACGTCGTGGCGCGGTGGTGGCGCGTCGGGCGCAGTTCCGGTCTAGGGCTGTGGGCGGAAGCCGCCATGGGGCACGTGTATTCCTGTGTTACTTTGGAAAAAACCGGACGAAAACCTGCCTTCTCGTCAAAACGCTGCGACTGGGGCCTTACCAAAAGAGTCGGGAAAGGTTTGAAGGTCAGTTTTCACGCGTTTTCTGCCTACTCGGTTCGTCCGAGAACGTGAACAGGGGCTGTCGGACCACGATTGCTTGGGCTTGAAAGCACTTTGGATTGAATTCACGAATAGCTCTGGTCGTCAGATTTATTTCTTTCGTTCCAACATGAACGCGGGAAAACCGTCAAGTTGCACGGACCACTTGCGGACTACGTTCAGTGCGTCATCACGTTCAAACGGCAGCCTCATCGTTCGATCTGTCGTCTGCTCTCTCAAGCGTTTTTGTTTGTCGTCTGCTCGTTCAAACTACAGCGTCCCGTAGACCAAATGTTGACCCTGTAATTGCGATGAGAAGAGCCGACCTCAGAAGACGTTTAAGTTTGAAGGTTACTTCGGGTAAGTAGGCTCGGTGTAAACAGTAGATATTATATATAAGGAGATGTTGATCATTGTTACCAGTGGCCATCACCGACTTGTTATGTCTGATTCACTCGGTCCGATTCTGCTTGCGGTTTTCAGTATCGACGTCGGCATCTCAGCTTCGGTTCAGGCTTTTGCAGCCCGAGCGACGTCATGACTAAAAATGGCGAGCAGAACCTCACCACGTGAATCAGGCTTTAGCGTATATTCTGCGGCGTCCATGCGGAATGAATCGCCGCATGTTACATTATTCACGCTGAGTTTTGCGGTGTAACGGCCTCGTTAATTTCGGAGAGGCCGCTCAAGTAGTCAAACATTGCCAGGAAGACGTAGAATCAAGAATTCTAATGCGAAAAAGAGCGCGGGGACTCACACCGATGCCGACAACATCCCATTCCAATGGTTTGTTTATGGGCGACGGCGAGCTTCTTGCCCACACACCCACCGCCCATGCGCGGCGTCGGTGGCGTCCGCTAGGGGCGCTCCGGTTTGTTTGAGAACATGAGTTGGTGTATAGATGACAAATCACGCGCAGTGAATCCGCCGCGATCCCGCGCTTTTTATATGCTTGATTTGTATGCATAGTTTTTATGCGTGATTTCTATGCGTGATTCATTCCGTGTAGAAAAGCGGAGTGTAGATGACAAATCACGCGCAGCGAATCCGCCGCGATGCTGCTCTTTTTATTTGCGTTATTTCTATGCGTGATTCAATGCGTGTAGGAAAACGGAGAATGGAAGATGACAAATCACTCGCAGTGAATGCGCCACAATTGTGCGCTTTTTATATGCTTGATTTCTGAGCGTGATTCAATGCGTGTAGGAAAAGGGAGTTCAAATCACGCGCAGTGAATGCGCCTCGATCCTGCCCTTTTTACATTGACTTAAAACGAAAGAAACACACAAGAGGACGAAACAGATCACCAACACGCTCAAGTTTTTAATTGCCCTTTTTATATATGTAGTTTCTGTGCTTGGATGTTATGCGTGATTTTATGCGTGAAGGGAAACGGAGTATAGATGACAAGGCCGCAGTGCTGGGTTTGCAACGTCACCTATCGGAGGCCAGCGCGGGACACGTACACCTTGGACACAAGTGCGGCGTCAGCGTTCGGCTAGAATTCGTGATCATTCTGCGAGAACACGAGTCGGCCAATGAGTGAGAACCACGGAAGAATCTCGGCCAATGGCGGAGCTCTGAATGATTGCACCTGAGGAGTTGATGAATCATCATCGAATATTATTCAATGAGTTCGGAATCTATCCAGGCATAGCTGAGTTTATATATAATTTCGCCGATAACCGGTGTTACACCCTTCCACTTTTTTTGCAAAAAGGAAACAATAACAAATTACAAACATCGCTAGCAACGTTAGCACTATTTTTTTCTTCTTCCGTTCTAGGCATATCGCCTTACATATTGACGTTAACACCAGACTTTGATGATACGTAGATACCGTCCTGCAGCTTATCGAGTTGTGCGCGGAATGGTGCGCGTTGTTCACTGTTCCATGCATTTTTATCGAACGACGCAGTCGAGGTGGTCATCAAAATCACCATCACACCTTAGACCCCAACGCCCCCCCCCCCCCCCCCCCCCTGGCCATTCGCTCCGTGAAATACATATGCTGCAAGAACAGCAACAAAAACAACAGGAGAACAGAAAAACAAAGCGACAAAAACGATATACTTATTCAGCGCCGCTGTGAATTCGATACCACACGTTTCTCATCCGTCACGTCGATCTTTACGCGTGATTTATTCAGGGAGCGTGATGTATACACCCGTGTGCCTATACATTTACAGGGGACATTTTCCAAGTGTTGGATCAAGGTCGCGTGATTTGTGGGCCGCGTTTGCAATACTAGCCGCGAATTGAGGCTTTCATCGTCCGCAAGCGTCTCTACACAATCCGCCCGCTTTTCTCCTTGCCAGGTGACAACAAAGCGCATGCGCAGTTGAGACCAATATTACCCGGACGAGGAGGCGTCCGCCATTAAGTAGCAGACGCTTTCCACGGTGCGACTTCCTCTTTTAAATCGCGGCATCTTTCTAGAGCACGTCTCAGCGCATCCTATATCGAGCCCCCAAAATTCCTTCGCTTATTAAAAAACGACGAAATGCAAAACGATAAAAAAAAAAGCGGTCCACGCGATTCAACTTTGATCGCACCTCGGGATCCTCTTTCTTTTTTTTTTTTTTGTTGCACCAAAAGTGGGGTTGGGACGCAAGTTCGCGTTGCGTCAACGTTCTAACACATTTAGAATTCAGCGAGGCTTACGCTGACGGTAACAACAGGGGGATACCATATACACGTACAGCGCATCGCAATCTCTCTCTCTCTCTCTATCTATCTATATATATCGTGTCTGCGAACTTATAGTGTGAGACGCCCCAAGGCCATGTCAAAAAGTATACATCTTTTTTTTTTCGCAACTACTTTTTACGTTTTGTTATCCGGGCGATCGCGTATACGATGTTGACACCGAACGCAAATTTGTTGGTCGATCGACCTGCGACGGCGTAGATTAGGTTGGGGCTAGGGCTTAGCATGCACTGACGTCGAGGTACTTGTCTTGTTAACGCGTTACACGAAGACAAATTAAAACAAAAAATGTCCGACATGACAGGCTTGTACGTTGAAGCGTGTTCGTTCGGATCGCTTCCGCGTTGGAGATTTGACGCCGGCTGTATAATACCTGGTTTGGCGGCGCGCGTGACCGAAAGCGTATCAGCGCACGGTTGGCCAAAGGCTGCACGATATGATGTCTTGAGTAGGATTGATTCTACTTTTAATAAAGGGTAACTCCGGTCTGAAGTCGAACCAAAAATTAACGACGAATATTCATTTAAGGAGACTGAATTGGAGCGATGCTAGAATATTACGCTGTAGTGTAATATTCGCGGTTTCCCATTATAACGAGAAACCGCGATCCATTTTATAAGTGACCTTAAAAAAAGTATTTTTCGCCCGCAATGTGTGGAGAAAGGAAAGCGATAGGTGTAGCGCGGTCGCGCAATGCGGCTGGGATCATGCCGTTAGGTACCTGAGGGCGGAGTTGCGACGCGTGGTTAATTTTCATAGCCGTCGTGGATGCTGCAGGGACGACCGTCACCGGCACTCGGTGATCCGTGAAATGGGTTAGCGCGGTGCATGTTTCTAAAACCGTCCAACATTACGCGTAGCAACTGGATACTGCCAAAGTGGGATATCGCAAAACGAGAGTAATGTTTGAAAACAAGTCTTTCAAGCAGACGACACGGAAGACTGTCCCTTCGTCGCGTCGTATACTTAATCTTGGCCTGAGGCCAAAGAAGTCGGAAAAACCCGACTTCTTTGGCCTCGTGTCGCCCGTAAAGTTATCGCTTTAAAATGCTACCACCAGCTTCTCAGCGGCTATTTAGCGGGTTGGTTGTATGTCAAGCAACCTTGTGCCCAGACGTCATGTTCGTATTCCAAGAGGTTAGTATATTATTTTATTTCATTTCACAATACTGCAGGCCCCGTTGGGGCCCAGGCAGGAGTGGGGGGAAGCAATTGTAAGGGTGCAGGCTAGCTGGTGTAAATTGAGCATAGTTGTAAACCCGAGACAGGAGATACGGACAAGGGACAAACGCAGAACGACACGGACGACTTCTTGCGTGTCGTTCTGTGTTTGTTCGTACTCCCACTTTTTCGCGGTGTTTTTTTGCTGCGTTTTCAGTTGTTTTAGTCGTCATTTTCTGCTTATTACGTTATGTTTTAACGGCCGTAGTTTGTAAATGCTCGTGAGCGATCGCGCACGAAAATAACTGACTCGCTTGCTTGCTCAAGCGCGTCGTGGTGCCGAAGGAGGCATTCACTCGTGGCCATAGTTCAGTCGGTTCCTGCTCAGCGCGAACTTACGATCAGCTTCCGCTCTACGCCTCTACAGCGTGAATCTCGTACCACCAAGGTTGTATCGTTCTCGGGAGATAAGTGGGGGCTCGTTCTGGACCTGCGCTGAACCTGCGTTTCGTCGTGGCGAGCTCGTTTTTCGGCCGGCAACTTTTTAAAGTGTGTATCGATATTTGCTGAAGATGTTTTATATCTGCAAAGCAAATCAGTAAAGCAGCCGTAGCATCTAACCTGACTGATCGGAACTGCTTTTGCGACTATAGGCAAGCCGTACGTTTTGCGGTGTCGCAGTACGAACTTGGCGTCGTGCACACGGCGGCCTTGCAGCTGATTTCAAGTGTGGCCGTCATGCTCGAGCGGGAAATTTCGGTTTCGCCGTATAGACCCCCAGTACAAAGCCTTTGAGATGAGCTATCCACAAAACTACGCAAGAAATCGGGGGAAAAAATAAGCACACATCGTAATTCAGGGACACTTCCTTTGACTGAAAACAGTCGCCCCCCCCCCCCCCCCCCCAACCCTAAAATAACAATAAAAAATTGTTCTGGAGTTTTTACTTTTTACGAATACATTTAAGCATAATACATCGAGGGCGGGGACGCAAACAAAACTTCTTTCATCGATGTTTTATGCTTTCCTGTGTTCGTATGTATTCACCTATACACGCTCATTTTTAATTTTGAGTTACCCTTTGATGAAGATAAAAGGAACCTAAGACTGCTCATTTTCGACTCCAAGCTTTCACCAAGCTTCTTACGCGCACCATCGAAGCTGTCGCTGGCATTCAATAATCGCTGTCATGACGTCACAGATGGGAGTCAGTAGTCGTTGACAGGATTAGAACGGCGGGGGCGTCTCGTGAGTTTCGAGCGTGCACACGCAGCCAAAGCACGATATAAGGCAACGAGCGAGAGTTGGGGAGTCAGGTCTGCTAAAGGAGACGCTATGCTGTTCTCATCCGCTCAGTGTCTATATGGGGGAGTGTGTGGCACCATAGCCACTAGAAGTATACTGGCAAAGCCTGTCAGATCGCTGCAACAAGCAGCCGCCGACATGGAAAAGGTGGACCGGCACACAACGGATGAGAGGAGAGCCACGTGACTGGCGCCCCGCTGCGACGAAACGCCGAAACACGCTTCCCCCGAGCGAACGAGTGTGTTTCGGGTCCTCGCCACTGCAAAAGCTCTGCGCTGACGTCCAGGTTCCCCCCCCCCCCCCCCCCCCACACAAAAAAAAAAAAGAAAAAAAAGAAAGTCTATTTGATGCTCTTTACTACCAGATCCTCGCGCTTCAAACCTGCGACCGGCATACTCTAAAGGGCTCCGTGGTCAAACTGCCAGGCTTCGTGAGTATAGAGGAGGCTACGGTGACACCAATGCGGACGAAAACGGGTGGACAGAAGGAGACGAGAACTTCCGAGCTCTGGTTGGAATGACTAGGAGGTAGACGCCAAGCTAGCCGCCTTTTGTCTCTCCTGCACTCTTCGAACGCATTCGAACGGGAACGCCGGCGTTCCGCGTTCTAACGGTGCAGTGGAAACAAAGGCTTTGCGTCTACCCCCTAATCATTCCAACCAGAGCTCGGCGTTCTGACGCCCCCGCGCGCTTTCCTGTCCTCCTCTCCCCCAGTTTCTGCCCGCATAGAGGGCGCGTGCCAACTGCGCGCCTCTTGGCGCGCGCCCTCTATGTCTAGGTGGCGCCACCCAGCCGAAATGGCTAGGTGGCGTAAGCTACCGCCCGATCCAAAGGGCTCAGCCGGATTCATCCATCCATCATCCATCCATTTTGAGTATTACCAGAGTCCTTTGATCGACGGACTCTGCTCCTCCACACCCCATTGCGACCGCCGCGTCCCTGCCTCCACCGGTCTTGTACACGTTACTCGAAAACAAGGAATTGATTACAATTACGATTATTCTCGTTTAACAGGTATCCAACGAGATTATTTGATTATTCGAGAAGCACAATGATTGGACGTTACTTGATAAAGTAACTGTTACTTTTGTCGATTACTTCAGATTTTAAAACGACGTGTTTCTGCCGGTTTGAAAGCGATAGGTCTTGTATTGTTCATTATTGTATATTAGAATCACCGAGCTATAAACTGCTTTTCTTAATCCACCGATCCTGGTAAAATTACTTCCTGTCGAAGACCTTGTTCGAGGATTTTTCGGTATGAAACTTTTACAAACAAAAGGCGCCATTAGTAAGAGGAGGAAGAAAAACTAAGGGCTACAAGTAATTTTAGTACTTCCAAAAGTAATATAATAACTCTGGCGATTACTTACGAATAACTGTAATCAAATGATTATAGAATTACCCTCAAAAGTAATCCCGTACAAGTCTGGTCTCCACGCGAGGTGGGGGCGTCAGTATGATGCCCCACCTGGTGGCGAGTTATAAGGGGGGGGGGGGGGTCACACTGATGAAAGTTCTTGGGGAGTGACAGGACGTGGTAAGGAAGTGGAGAGCGAGGAAGGATGGCAAGCGCGAAATGGGACAAAATAAGTGGATGAAAGAAGGTTGGTAGAGGTGGGAATGTGAAGAAAAGAAAACAAGCAGTCGAAAGGCCATTTCGACTTCCCAAGAAATATTTTACTTTCCACCTTAACAGAGTCAGCTTGTTTTTTCCCTATAGTAATAAAAGGAACGCAGGTAAACAAACGGGAATGATGTATGCGGGAACGCGCAATGGAAAAGGAAGTTTGCAGTTTCCCGAAATAGATTTTTTTACCCGTAGCATTTCCTTTTCTAATTCGTCTTTTTTCATCACTTTCCCTCGGCCTATGTAAGAAAACACTGACCTTTCCCCATTACCCCAACTTGGCGGGTCCCTCTATTTGCGTTCCCCTAAACAACGACGGCAAAGGGCGGAGGGAGTAAATAGGCGAGGGAGGGGAGGACGCGGCGTCGAATCGGGGATTGGGGTCGTAAATTGTATCGGCAACCTTTTTCCCCCTTTATTATTATTTTTTTTTCGGGGAGGGGGTACTTAGGGAAACTGGGGATTCTAGGGAGCATAACCGAGAAAGCGAAGAAAGCTCCAGGTCGCGCACTTTGATTCCAGCTGACGGCCTGTATGTTATCCAACGTCCCTGGTGACACTCTTATACTGCGTTTCACTGTAACTTGGCAAAAAGCGAACGCTTTACGCCCCCCCCCCCCCCCCCCCCCCCCCCCCCCCCCCCCCCCGAGCCATTCAGAACGACGGTAGCGAAGCACATGAAAACCGTTACCGAGGGTACAGGGGCGAAAACGTAACGTAAGTTTGATGAGATGAGAAGGAAGAATCCCCCTCTTATCCGGGCCCTTTGTCCGTGTGTTCGAGACGTCGCTTTTTGTCCCTAGAAGTTTCCCTGTCACTCGAAATTCCTACAAATATGGCGGTTTTCCTTTGTTTTCTGCCCGTGGCTTCGACAGCACTCTTCGTTAGATAGAGTATATTCACCCGTCTCCATCCGACGTGCTGATTGGCTCGTGGTCTTCGCCGTCTTTCAAGCTACAGTGAAATGGATCGAGTGTGACTTCGACCTTGATTTGACTTTGTCTCGACTCGGCTTGGATTGGACCGACTTTTCCCCTTTTTCGTTTTGTGTGAGTGGAGTGAACGGACCACTGCTTTTTGGTTGCGTCAGACATTGTTTCTAATAAAAGAAAAACGGAGTAGACTTTTTTTTTTTAAAGTGCTTTTTTATATTACAGATGGGCTGGGGTGCTGCACGTCGTATTTGCGGCTTTTATTACAATTTAATAAGTAGTTTCGGATATATCCGCTCTTGCAATTTCCAGCCCTCCTTTAATTTAGAAATCGCAATTTCTGGTCGTTTTGGGAGGACCGACGCAACACAGCTTGAGACGTATATGGGCAAGTTTCAATCTTGTTCGCCGCGCAAGATAGTGGAACTTGCGGCGGAATTTAAACTGCCAGTCTTTGCGCTAATCAAAGCCGAAGTAACAAATTACTCACCACTACAACATGCAATGAAATTCGTGAACACGTTTCGAAGACTGCCACAATTAACGTAGTGGACCTTTTTCCTGCTTTAGGTTGCGGCCGTGGCTCTTTCCGCTGCTACGATTGGCGAGGCGAAGTCTCGACCTCGGGGTGGAGAGAGAGAGGAGGGGAGGGGGGAGGGGGGGGGGTCGTAGCAATGATGGTGAACAGATTGCAACACCATTTTCTTTTGAGGCGCGGTGAAAATATAGCTTGCTAGGAATACATTCGCCAACATCATTTCCCCTGGCCGGAAGTTTATCATCTGCTTGCGCATGTGTTGTGTGCCTACTAACGCGTTTTTGGGACGCGTTTTCTGCCAGGTTTTGTTGCATAATCATCGGGGAATGGAATATTACGCAAGAACCGAATGTCGCAGGGCCAGAGAAGGTCGGTTTGCCTTTCAGCCCTACTGCATGTGGCAACCCCTCCCAAATGCAGTTTGGGAGGAATGGCGTTCGTGCTTAATAGGCTCTGACGCTCGCGCGCAAAAACACTTGGACACTGCGGACGCGTTGATTGGACGACGGCGTCGGATGGCATCTAGAATGTGTGACTACTTTGTGCGCTGCTTTTGTGCTTCGTAGGCAACTGAACCAAATATTTAGCGTTAAAGATTTTTACGGCGAAGCTGCTATGTGCTAGGATCTGAGAAAAGAAAAAGCGTCCATGGATGTTAGTAAAAAAAACTCCCGTTTAAACGGCGTTCCTTTGTTCCGATTGGTCGTCGCAAGTATAAATAAAAAAAAAAAAAGAAAAAAAAAAGCGGGGGGGGGGGGGGGGGGGGGCAACCCGCGTGAGTCAACCTTCCTTGACATTATTGGATAGTGAGGTCCTGATCCCTTGTTATCGTCTACGGTCACCGACTTATCTCAGCTAAGATGCGGGAGCATTTGTTTGGTGCTGCTGCGCGTGTGCTGGAGCGTGCTTTGAAGGCATTCATTTGACACCACGAAACTGCTTGTAATCAGTTGGGAACAAATCCTACAGTCCAAAGAGTTAACCCCCGTGCCTTCCGCTGCCGTCACTTTTTGATTTGTTGCCAGTAGAGACTTACACTTTGATAATCACGGTGAGGACCGAAATTGCAAGTTCAATAACTTCACTAATCTTTTTTATTTTTTTTATTTTCGCCCAATATTTTAGTCACTATGAGCAGCGAGGTTTGTTGGTGTGTTAGCAAATTTTCAAGCAAGTCTGGGACTATAAAAAAACGCCAAAATAACCCTAAAAAATTGTATTGTGTTTTTTAAACATAACGCGGCCTCTGGGGTTCCCGTAGTATGAATCTATTGCCGGCTATTCTTAACTACAGGGTGATTCAAGGAGAGGCCAGGCTCTTTATATTGATTGCAAAATTCCGTTTCTTAACTTATCGCGCTACGATTTTGTGCAGCGTTGCCCACAGATGGTTCATTTTTTTTTTTTGTAAAATTTGCAAAGAGCGAATTTACCTGAGGAAAAAGTAAAGAAAGAAAAAGCCTTAGCTTCTATGGAAACGCAGCGACGCCACCGGTCTTCAAACAACACGGCGCCGTTTCGCACGGAAGACAAGAGATGGCGCAAGTGGTTGCGACGCCAACTGCCGCCAACAAACGAGCATACGACGCCGAGAGCCGGCGTCTTTAGCAGACAAGAAACTACAGTTCCTTGTTGTTACCGTGCCTGTTTTTGTTTCTGCGACTGTCGCCGCCTGCGGAACGCGCTTAGCTTTTGAGTCGAAAAGATTGTCTACTAAAGACGCCAGCTCTCGGCGCCGTATGCTCGTTCGTTGGCGGCGTTCGTTGCGCCATCTCTTGTCTCCCGTGCGAAACGGCGCCGTGTTGTTTGCAGACCGGTGGCGTCGCTGTGTTTCCATAGGAGCTAAGCCTTTTTCTTTTTTTACTATTTCCTCGGGTAAGTTCGCTCTTTGCAAATTTTACAAAAAAAGAAAAAGCATTATCTGTGGGCAACGCTGCACAAAGTCGTAGCGCGATAGGTTAAGAGACCGAGTTTTGCGGTTGATTTAAATAGCCTGGCCTCTCCTTGAATCAACCTGTAGATTGTTCATGTCAGCAACTGACTTGCCCACGGACTGGGCAAGGTACATTGCACGCTTTTGAAACGGTCTTTTGTACCCACCTGCTCCCGCGCTGTGCGCGCAACTGCAGAGCCCTTGTCAAACTACCAATACAACCCCCCCCCCCCCCCCCCCCCCCCTCCGTCTTCCCACCGCCGTCTGGTAATGCTGCTCTCCGCTGAAATCGGCAGAATCCTTCCACCGCTCTGCGCGCGCTCTGGGGAGCGAGGAGGCTCAGAGATTGATCGGCACTGGAACGAAAGCGCAAATGCAAACATTTGAAAAAGGAACGCCGACCAAATTTGGCCTAACTATTCTAAGAAGGTAAAAGGAAGGGACGCAAGAAAACGTCTGCAGTTCAGTACCTGACTTTAGAGTGTCCCAAGCGGGCCATTCTGTTTGTAAAATGAGCCGGACGAATTGACGCCTGCACATGGACAGTTTAAACTTTTTCAGAACGTGCCCTAAGCAGGTCAGTTTTACCGTGTGTGATTCCAAAACGCAGTTTTCTTCCTGTTCACATTTAATATTTTTTCAGGTTTCCTTCCTGTTTAAATATTTCCACCCCTCTGACTAGAGCTCTAAAAAATATTACACATAACACTTTTTGCGAAAAGGACGTTCGCCTGCCACAGGTATGTGTTTTTGGAATTAGAATTCCGCTAGGTGTGCCAAATCTGCTGGTCCTGACGGCCTCACCATCTATTATCAGCGACGTGGCTGTGGCTTTAGCGATTCCGTTCTACCAATCAATATTTAACCTTCCTTCGCAACGCGAAAAAGCGTTCTTGGAATTCCACCTAACGAGGACGCTTACCAACTTTGGCTTTCACCGTATAAGACCGCAACAAAGAAAACACACACAAAAAAAAAAAAAAGACCTGGAAAGATCGAAAGGAACTAAGGGGGAGAAAGCTTCCTCTCGGGACTGGATTGGGTTGGATTGGATTGCGACATTGGCGCGTGGCTAAGTCGTCTTTGCCCCTTTGCCCCGAGTTCTCGCGCGCCCCGCACCCCGCACAGAGGCGTGTTAAAGTCGGACCGCGCGGAGAAGAGCGTTTCCCCTACTTTCCCTCCCCCGGTGGCAGTTTTTCGCGGGCGTTGATTTGGCCTAAAAGCCTCGGCGTCTCCTCGATCGATTAGCCGAGACGATCTGTGACGACGGCGCTGCGGCGGTTTCTATTTTTGTTATTTCTTTGCGACGGCGAAAAGTTTCTTTGGAGCTTTCAAAACCGTTTGCGGTTCGCGGGCGAACCTTTCCTCAAAGCCATGGTCACACCGATGGATACACCATACAAACAGACAGTCTGTGTAGATGTGGGAAGCGAACCCGCGTCGAACGGACTCGCGTCGTGTCTACATCGAACACCCTCTGTCTTGTACGACGTGTGAGCATTGTGCTTTGTGATCTAAGGCGACAGCTGCTATGACGCGCATTCCGTGACCCCTCTCGATACACTCTCAGAAAATCTGAAGCGTATGCTTTCCCTCAAAGCCCTTGGAAGGGTCAGTTTTCCTGCAAAGCACGTGGAAGGGTCAATCGCCGCAATCTACGAAGAAAACTCGTTACACCACGAAACTATAAAAAAGAAAGTTTATTATTGAAAAGAATGGGCCGTAATCGTTGCTGCCGTTGATTCTCGAAGAAATGCGTGAGCATTTCCCGCAGCGATTATATATAACGGAGCATGGTGAATGCACCCTCTCGGCACTTTTTTTCGGGGTGGACATTCTCGAAACCCTTCTTCTCCCTGGTGCAAGCAGATCAGTTCACTCGGCGCGCGGGCATGAAGGCCGTGCCTGCTATCCACGTAAAGAGTCGACAGCCGCTCCGTCGCGCATATTTATTTACCGCGAACGTGCGTTTCATCCTGCGGCGGATAGATCATGCCCGTATGAGCGGCCTATATGCAACGTGAAGTACGCCACGTATGCCGACGTTCGATTGTTATGTATATGTGGCGACTGAAAGATCAAATCTATAGAGTGGTGCTGTTGCACCACTATATACACAAACTGCAGAGTCCGCGGGCGTACACAGGTCTCCAAAGCCGGCGGCAGCTAGGAGCTTCCGAAAGCGTGCGTCCTCCGCACCCCGCCCGCCATCTGTCTGCGCGTGCAGAAAGTGTTTCCTAGCCAGCTAGTTTCCACGGCCAGCTCAGCTTTGGCGCCGTCCCGTGGCGACGCTGCGAACTTTGGTCAGTCCAAACCTGTCCAAGGTCAGCGCATATACCGGGGCACTCATGCTAACGTATTAAAAACAAATAGCCTCGGTTGGGAGACAACCGACTGAATGTACCGTTTTGAGTGCTTATGCTATGCCTAGTGTCACAACCCGTTTTCTTTTAACGCGAAAGCTTTAACTGGGGGGGGGGGGGGGGTGCTGACGTCATCAGTTTGGAGCGCGAAGACAGTACCTAGTTTGCTTCGGTTCCATTGGCGGGCGCGCGTCGACGGGTCTCCCATTGGCCGCCGCGCTCGTCAGTTTCCACGACCGCTCACCCCATGGCGCTGCGAGTCCACCAGCGCGCCGTTAACACGGAGCGTCCAAGGTTAACACGTGCGCTGACCAGCGACGAGAAGTACGCAGCAGACGACAAAGAGAGCGGACGAGCGGCTTACATGCTTTCGTATTCACAACTCATAAGAAGTGCTTAGGTGTACCTCGAGTTTTTTTTTTTAAATGTCAAAACGAATTTTTGTTTTATCAAATGCTTTGCGGGAGGCGTGGCTGATTATGTTAAATCACGCTTCTTACCTCGTGATTGGTTCCTCGGCTCCTCTGATCGGCCAATACCGCAATCCCATGGACCGTGGAGCGTCAATCGCCAATGTTTGGCGTCCGCCAACATTGGAGGTCGCCATTGTTTGGACGGGAAGCGTGTGATTGGATCTGAATCCTCGCCGAACGCTGTGGCGCAGCCCTCGTGCCCCAGTACGAGCTCAGAATCGGTATATGCGTAGCCTCCTCTATACTCGCAAAGCCTGGCAGTTCGACGACGGAGCCATAGAGTGCCCGGTCGCAGATTTGGAGCGCGAGGATCTGGTTACATAGAGCATTCCTCGGGGAAGCTGGTGGTGAGCGCACAGCTTTTGCAGCGGCGAGCACGCGCGAGGAACGCGAGGAGCACGAGCGCGGACATTCCATCGCTCGGGAGAAGTGCGTTTCGGCGTCTCGCCGCAGCGGGGCGCGCGTTATATGCCTTTCCTCAGGGCCGTGTATAGAGAGAGTTTGGTCAATGGGAGGCGCGGGCAGAGCCAGGGAGTGCATCAGACGCAGAAAGTGGGCTTGACATGCTCTGTTGGCCAACCAGAAGCCTAAAAGAATCTTCTAGCGGTTGTAGCGCGAAACTATTTCTTTCAAAGGTATATGTTGGTATATGGTTTTAATAAGCGCATAAGAGAAGTGTAGTAACGCTTCATGGTTGAAAATAGGGTGCACGTGATGTTTCGATCATGATCATGCAGAAAGATGTAAGAAACAAATGTGCCGCTCAACTCTGTTTTGCTCGGACAGCGTGTGATCGCTCGGACGGCGGATTCCCGACCCTCGGCTCGTGGCGTGCGGATTATGTCGGTCGTTCCGCGAGTCACACTCTTCCACCATGATTTTGGACGACCTTGGTTGAAACATCACGTGCATCACATTTTCAGTCACCGAGAGTTACTCCGACGCACTTATTAATTTCGTTTCCCGCGACCACCGCCAGGGTATCGTTTCCAGCTCCTGGTTGGTCACATTCGAATTTCTGAAGACGCCCTGGAACATGCCCAGCCCGCTTTGGGCCAATGGCGCCTCCTCATTGGTCTCCTAAACTTCCCAACGAATGGCCAAACTCTCTACATATACGGCTTTGCCTCTCCTCGCATTCGTTGTCTGCCGCTGTACCTTTTCACTTTCGGCGGCCGCGTCTCGTGGCGATATGCCAGGCTTTGTCAGTATAGAGGAGGCTATGGTATATGTCACGAAGCAATGGCGGACAGGCGATGGCGCGGACATTTGAAAAAAGGGTCTATTACATGTTCGGAACTCACCGCGCACATGCATTACTTAAATTGTGGGTCAGTGTAAGAGATGAGCAAAGTAGTCCTTCGTTTAAGATGGACTCCTCGATGCTTCGTAGAAACATGGAAAAAGAAGGCTGGAAAGAGATTAGATCGAGTTGTCCATAACTTAAAGACTAATTGTAGATTATTAGAAAAAAAATTGGCGTAAGTTTTACGTTTTTGAAGGGTTTGGAACTAATAATACGACTCCTGACAAAGAAAGAATTTCGGTCCTACTACTTGGGGTTAACTCCTAAACAAGTTAGAAAAGAAATCCTTCTTCTCCAAACCGATGGAGGCATTCGATGCATTCTTTTGATGGTCTCAGAACACGGCTTGGAACTCCGACTTCCCTACACGGATCTCTCTCTCCCTCTCTCTCCCTTTCTCTCCCTCTCTCTTTCTTCCCAAGGAATTTGGGCCTGCAATGCCGAAATCAGTTGACGCGGATCCTAGAATGGAATCTGCTGGGAAATTACTTGGCGTTCTCTTTTTCTTTCTTTTTAATGGTCTGCTGCTCTGCGCTGTGGAAGACATTAGATTAGGGCTAAGGAGGTGGCGAACATGCGGAGTTTCGAGTTCGACCCAGCACGACTTTTTCGAACTAGCTACGTGAGAAGTTGGGCAAAAAATTCGATTGAAGTTCGAGCAGTGCGCGCATTTACGGAAATTGAAAAGAAGCTCACGCCGCCTGGGGGAGGACGGGTGCGAACTATTATCTAAGTTACGAATGTTTTATTTGCTTCACTTTATATTGTAGAAGCATCGATACTTATCCTCTAAAATTGAAAACACATTACTGGGGGCGGGAAAAAAAGTCGAATTTGGTCGAACTTTTTCAAAAGTAGAAGGTTTCCCGAAAATTCGCGGCAACCGGAATTATAGCGTTAGAGGAGAATTGCGTAAATGACGAGGACCGGAGGACACGTGTCGTCCGGTCCTCGTCATTTATGCAATTCTCCTCTAACATCGTAACTTCACCAGCACGCTTCATTTACACGAGCGGAATCATAGGTCATCATTTCATTGTTTCGGTGCCTGCATGTTGTTCGACCTGTCCCTTTTCGCCATATGGTTTTTTTTTTGTAACGATATGCCGGCTTTAGTAATCAAATACAACATTCGAATAGTCTCTTTCGTTAAGATTTTTTTTTCCCGAACAGTACGTGACACCTACGAAGACAGTTATTATCATCAACAACCTATGACAGCTTCCACAGCAACGTGCTGTTCTTTCCATGCAATGTGGGTTCAATACTATCTTCGAAATGTTAGAAGAATAAACATTTTCTCTTTCGTATCACACAGCGGCCGAGTCTCGCAAATCCTGCCGACATTTTTTCTTCCCCCTTTCTCTTCTACAAGAGATCCACGTGTGACGCCGATAATGGAAAAAAAAAACAAGAAAAAGAAAAAAAATGATGATAGCGCTTGTTATATTAGCATGTTTTTAGTCCAAAAGGTGAATTCCCTACTATATTTCGGACACAATACACCGTTGTGTTTCGTACGTCATCGGCCATTCACTCGTGGAGAATACGCAACAACACAACGTTTATGAGATTTTTTTTTGTACTTCTTATGGCGTGACCAGTACGTATAGAGAGATTTGAGACCACCTTTGAATCGAGTTCTCAAACATATTTAACTGGTGGTTATGAAGTGTTTTTTTTTTTTGTGCCATTATTTTCACAGCACGATATTGTCTCGGTATTGCGCCAGATGCGTACGCTCGTCAAAAATGGGATCCGATCGTGCAGTAGACGCGCTGTCTCGTAGGATGTGCTGTGAGGGACGTTTCGTAAAATTGTCATAAATTGAGAAAGACATTAATCCCGTTCATCTTATAGTTACTTTTTTTTTTGTAGATTCACAGAAACCTTTTGTGATTGTATGGTGCGTTACTGACGGAACTATTTTCCCGCGAAATCGTGGGGTTGCTGGCGAGTTGTTCTTCATGCTTCGTTTCATCCAAGTCCACAAGGGGCCGAAGCTACGAGCTAGTTGGGCCGAGCAGACAGCGTCATATTAAGAGCACCATCATTGTCATGTTTCTGTACGTGTTCTATCGTTGCCGATTGGTCCCATTACCTGGTATACGTCAAAGTATATGGATCCTCGCGCTGCAACACGCGGTTCGAGTCCGGCTCGACACGGGCCAGGATCTTCGGCAACTCGCTGATGCTTGAATTAAGCGACAGCAGGCGATCAGTATAATGCAACGTTTTCCTGCCCTTTGGTGGTAGTGATGATGATAACTGAAAACGGGCCTCAACTTCGTTCTGGTTTGCGGTGCATCGTTTTCGCGGCTGAGTGGTTTCAGTTAGATCAGTAGTTAGTTTTGTCAGGGTGGTATAAAGACACGAAAATGCATTGCTAACCCGTAATCTTGTTTCAAAATCGTGCGAGACCGGTAAAAAGTTTAATGATGATGATGACAGCGGTTGTTGGGTGTGAACGGGGCAGGCCCGTGTGGCTGATGTTGCGATGTCGAGACGCCGCGAAAAATTGCCCCGTCTGAAGGGGTGCCGAGATGTATTAGGGACTTGCAAACCGTTACCACGTTCGGAGCGCGCTCCCGGCTGGTATACCGCGACTTGTGCCAGTAAATTAGCTACGCTTCAGAGTAACGACACTTGGCCATATTGTGGCTTAAAATCATGGTCGCCAGTTACCTGAAGCTTTATCTAAAATCACAGGAAACGCTTTTCCGCCCTCCACAAATATTTAAACAGTTCGCGACGGAGAAAAGCAATAGTGCACGAGCTTCCTAACACCGAATCTAATGCTGAGGAAGCCGCACTTTTGAATCAAGACGATCGGCAGTTGCGTCTGCTCTGCACAAGCACCAAAATGGCGGCTCCCACTACAATGTCGGGGAACGAAGTGCCGATGCTCTAAGCGTAGCTCATTTCGTGGCCCTAACCGCGACCGAAGGACGCGCGCTGAAAAGCATGCTTCAAAGCCTCCGGTAGTGCGGTACCCGGAACAGGGTAACGGTTTGCTACAAGTACAGTGTAATAAAAATAGGGGGTAGCGTTGGGACCGGCGCGGGTCCGTAATGGGAGCCCGTGAGGCCGCGCACATCGACAACTTGCAGTGGCGCTGCATTCGCCTTTACACCTCAAAGGCTGTGTTTATGGCAATGCGGCAGCCCGCCGACTTTGGCGAAAATTGCTTCGTGTGTTTGAAACACTGTATTCAGTGTGACCGGTTGGTGGTACATTGTATTTTTTTTTTTTGCCGGCATGCTCTTTACCGGTGAGATATTTTGAGGCGCCTCCCATTTCATGTGGACGTTTAAGCTTAATATCGAAATGCCGGCGCAACGCCGGCGGAAGAACTGCTGCGCGTGCCAGGCTGCAGAACAGGCTGCTCGCGCGTGAAAGGTGAGCGGAAAGCGTCCATCTTCATCGTTCCGAATTGGACAGAGCCGCGAGAGAAGTCCATGGGGAAAAAAATACTGCTCTGGTGGGAAACGAGCGCAATCTGCGAACTTTATTTTCAGCCCGCTACATATTTTGAAGCTATATTCATATAAATAACGAAAAAAAAAATCGAGGTTCCTTGAGGGCGCACGGCCTTTAGGTGCAGGCCCCGGTGACGCAACATGTAAAGATAGATTCGATGCGCCTTATGAGAGCCGCGCCGGTACCAATACTACCCCCTATTTCTAGTACACTGTACTGTACAAGTCCCCATTATATCCGCAACGCGAATAACAACTCCTTCGCACATTTGTATCGTCTAAAATCCTTCGCAAAAGTTATTTTAATTGAAAGCCACGCCTAAACTCAAACTTATACTTCTTTTAGACTATTCGCGTCTCGCTTTCGACAGATCGGCCGCGTGGTTAAAACGCTGAGAGTAGCCCGAGCTGGCTGCGACGGTTTCCGCTTTCCAAAGCTGCCTGGTTAGGCCCCCCCTTACTAAAGTGTTCATAAAAGAAAAGGGCGAACAACAGTTGGAACCACGTCAAATGATGGTGCTAGAATAGGCACTATTTTTTTTTCTAGATTTTATTTGCGCTTCGTTTAGGACGGAGGTCGTAGTGGTACAAAGCTGGCTTGAGCTTGCGCTTGCCACACTTGGAGCCGTTTCAACTGCCAGAAGGATACCTAACCCTCTGCACGCGGCTCTAAAGTATTCGAAACATAAGTGCGGGAAGCGATTTTTTTTTTCTTGGGGAACAAGGGTAAAAAAATTCAAAAAAACCCTTTTCCGGCATTGTTCGAGCAATTCGCCTTGGAGCACATATTGGTACCCATTGCAGAGAAACCTTACATCTTAAAGCTGAAAAAAAAAAAAAAAACTCGATTGCTAGCGACCTTTTTTGGTCACTCTCCCGCCCTGCCGGCCGCTGACTTATACACGGGTGAGGAAAAATGTAAGGATTTTTCAATGATGCCAGTACAGATTCGCTTCCTGGAACTCGTGCGCGGCCGGCGTAATTTGAAAATTTAATAACTTCCCGGAAAAATGTTTTTATATAAAAAATTCTGTCTCAGAAAAGGCTATTGACGGCGGTCTGCAAATTTTCAGCTAATTTGAGGACAATAAACAAATATATGCTGAATTCTCATTGTAGTTGTCAGGAAGTACAAAATTTGATTTAAACAAAATGTGTCGCGCATAAATGCAACGTGTTAAATTGAGCGGACTAAAGTTCCTCTAAATTTAGCGAGGAAGGAGAGAGAATTATAGATCGAATTCAGGTGTATGACTAAAACCTCTGTTACCACGCTAAATTCCGCGAAAAGCAGCAGAATATCATAGGCCCCCAACTTTATCCTTATAAAATTAAAGGCTGGAACATACGCGCTAGAAAGAAATCATCCGAAACACGCACGGAATTTGAAATTAAAAAAAACAAAAAAAACATTTATGTTATTTATGTTCAATGCACGGGCTTATTTCTCGAAAATAACCTAAGAGGATTTTCGCGTATTCCGATGTTCGGTATATATTTTTCGGATCGCTTTATGTGTGTTCCAGCCTTACGAATATAGATTTAATGTATATATCTTTCCCTGCCAAGCGTGCAATTCCTTTTTTATATTTTTATTTACCCGATTTATTTCACAAGCTTGGATCCCCAGCAAACCTCGCTCGCACTCTGAGGATGTCCTTAGCTCGACGGGTCGCGCTGAAATGAGGCGACTCTCCGGGGACAGAAACCATAGTGTTCTCTCTTGTTTCACGGTATCTCGAAATTGGAGGCCAAAAAGGCTTAGGAAGGGACAGGGTTTCGAGCGCAGCGCTTCTGAAACCAAACCAAAACAACAACAACAGAAAGCAAGATCTAGGTTCGCTTTTTCGTTCCGCAGCAAACGTGTCTTCGCAAGAAACGTGGTTGAGCCGGTCGCCGAACTTTTATCATCCTTTTTTTCCCCCTCTAGCGAAGTTTTTGTTTCTTCTCGTTTTTTTTGTCGAACGTGTAAAACTTGGTACGAAACTTGCGACAGGGAGGAAGGAACGAGGGGAAGACGAGAGGACCGCGAAAGTATTGAGAGCGTGCGACAACTAAAGATGGCGCGCTGCTCCGCTTTGACAGGGAGTTGTCATCGCCGCCAACGACAGCGTTATATATCCATCCATCCATCCATCCGCCTGTTCGCCCGTCCGCCAGCCCGCCCGCCAGCCCGCCAGCCCGCCAGCCCGCCCGCGAGGAATCATATGTTTGTCTTTTTGGACTTAAGCTAGGTGACGCAAGTTACCGCCCCTAGCAAAGGGTATAGCCATTAGCATCCATCCATCCATCCATGAATACGTTGCATAGTGAAACGCTGCCCCCTCCGACCTCTTCCAATCCGTCCCGAAGCGTCTTGGCAGTGTTTGCGGTAACGCGGTACCTTTAACGGCGTTACCGGTAACGCGTTACTAGGGTCTTTTAGCATAGCGTTACCGTGTTCCGCGTACAGTACTACCGAAGCCTTCGAAGCATGCTTTGAATTGCGCGCTTGGGTCCGCGGGGCGCGCGCTTAAAAGCATGCTTCAAAGGCTCCGGCATACCGTGGTATACACGAAACACGGTAACGGTTTGCTAAAGGTCCTTCCTGTTTTCGGTAACGTAGCAACAAGCTCGTTAAACTGCCAAAAGAGTAACGGGTAACGTGCGTGATCTCTTCTTGCACAGAATTTAAAAACAAAATTACTCTTCAAGTTGTTTTTTGTGTGTTTGTAGACGTCAATTAAGTGTTATGAATTATTGAGTTTTTCGCGTGTTTCTTTTGCGTTTTACCTCGTGAGTATTCAGATAAAACTACACAAAAGATAAGATAATTATGTAAAGTTTCTGCGTGAGTATATGATGTGTTGAAATATGACGCCGACGCATACCTAGTATAACGTGGAAACAGTAAAACGTTTCAATTCACAAGTGGAAAAAAAAAAAAAACCATAACGATGAAAACTTGTAGTGAAAAAGATTATATGTTTTCGTGCTGATATTAGTTTGGAGGAGAAAGACCAGACTAAAACGACGTCTCAATCGTCTTAATTTGTAATTTCGATCATCATTTAAGTCACAATGTAAATATTAATTTCGATTAGCTTATTTCCAGCTTGCTAATGTGAAACTAAAACAATAAAAATAAAAATCGATATTTGTAAGCTATGCGGCGCGTGAGACTTTGTTAGCTCATTCGATACGTTTTTTTTGCAACTGGTGCGGGATATTATTTTACGAGCGAAAACTAATGTTACCATATTGAAAATAACACAATTGTCGATTTTTTTATTTCTTTTTTTTTTTTTTTTTTTTAAGCTTTTATCATTTTCTTTTTTTTGTTGGGCCCAACGCACGCTCATGACATGCAGCGAGGCCGCGGGGTGCACCGATGATGATACTCTGCGTTTCGCCTGTTGACTTCGAACAAAGCTTTGAACTTCTGAATTACAATATTTAGAAGCGTTTTATTTGTTGTTGGTGTCCTTTTTTTTTGTTTGTTTGCGAGACAAGCAGTTATTTCAATGAGTATATGTGAAATATTTTTAACATAAAGTTACCTCCCACATAGTGAAGAGAGTAAATGGTACTCATTGGGTGAGTCGTACGTGCACGGAATAAAGGAAACTGAATAGTGAAAGCCTGCTTGTGCCATTAAGTGGTATTGAGTTTATCTGGACAGAGCTGGCCCTTCGCAGAAATAGCGAGGAATGCGCCAACTTAGCCTTCCCAAAATATAAGCGTTCTGGTGTGTTGCTTCCCCGCAACGTGACCGTGTAGCGCAGGGAAGCGCGCTTGATGGACCGTAAGAAACGCGCGCTGATGTGGGCATCCAAACCAACTCGCGTGGCAAATCAACTATTGTAAAGCGCTTGTCATGCGACCCAATGCCGTTTACCCGCCAATTTATAAGCCGAATCTGAAAGGGTAAAAAAAAAAAAACACGCTAAAAACCCGTTTTAAAGGTTAAAACGCGTTTGGAGAAGTTCGAGCATCTCCTATATCTGGTATACCCAACGTCTCTTCTCTTCTTGTTTTTTATGTAATGACAGAAAAGGGTGGAACAGCTATAAAGTTGCAAGTAGAATGTTTTATCCAGATTGAGGCTTTGAATGTAACTTTGCTGGTCACGTGATGTTATTACATGGGTCAGGGTACAGACGTTTCCCGCGCTAAATGCATTTCGCGCGCAAAGTTCCCACGTATTTGGGCTCGGCATCTGAGGGCACCACTACCGCTGCACAGCGTCGTCAGGAGCACGAGCTGGTACGTAAATAGTAGTTGAAGAGCGGGTCCGTCCAGGAGGTTATGTTTTTTTTCTTTCCTAGATAAATAACTAGACTTATTTGAACGACGGAAAAATACTGACACGTCTTCGCCGTGTAAGCCTTAGCCTTTTATTTTTTTTCCCTAATAGTTTCGCGTAAGTACCACTTAGCCGGAAAAATTTATAATAATAACAATAATAGATAATTCGCAACAACAGCAAAACGCACATAAAGTAAACTTGCACACGCATCAACAAGTAACCAGTGATAAACACACATAGATAGATATACGCCATGGGAAAGTACACACCGTTCAAAGACCACGCCGGCAGCTGTCAAATAAAATTTGCGTAAAAGAGCGCCATAAAAAATCCTCAGCATGAATATGTCATCAAAGGAGCGACCAGAAAGGAAATAAAAACAAGAGCCCTCGGAGATGTATACGATTGCTTCCGAGGTCCCGTGTCAGGGGGACAAGGTGCGAAACTGAGGACAAGCTGCGAAACTGAAGGAAAGAAACACGAAGAGATGGAACCGATAGTATAATGAATGACAATCAGGGCGGAGAGGGGGCGCTTCATGCGATCGCGTGTCGAAACGTTGTGCTTCTCGTGCGTCGATCCTTGCGCTTTTCGCGATAGCCGATCCTTCGCTGTAATAACCTCTTGTCATCCTTATACTATATGTCCTTGTGTCCTGGGCGTGCTCGCGTCTCGTTTTTTTTTTACTTTACTTTTTTTTACTTTGCGAGAATTTTTTTTTTTTTCACGTTGTTGCGAAGCTGGCACAGGGACGCTGTGATCCGGTGTCGCATAGTAATGAGGGGGTATCGTGTTGGTGACGGAAAGAGAAATTGCTGGGCTGACAGATTGGGTTGTCTCAAGCTGGGAATTCCGCGCTTTAGTTTTAAATTTTGTTGTAGATTTGTTTTGAAAAATTATTTTTTTGCTCTAGAAAAAGGATTTGTTTTTCCTTTGGAAAACTCGCAAATGCAACAACAAATAAAAAAAAAGTAAGGTTAGCGGTGTTTCTACTACAAGCCTAGCAAGTTGGCGTTCCGGTTCCGTAGGATATCGGTGACGTAGGCAGCGCGGCAGAGGGGGAAGTGGCCAATTTTGGAACTAGAGATGGTGGGGAGTTTTCCGCTTGAGTTACTCCCGACATTTCTCAGAATTCTTCGAATAACTATTTCTATGCCAAAATATTTAGTTTTTTTATTGGAGAACAAAGTATGTGCTTCGTATGAGATTAGCAACAAGTAATTTTTACTATATTAAATTGCGGATTCAATGAATCCGCAATATATCCAGCAAATATATGTGAGCGTGATGCTCATATATAAACGAGTGTAGTATGTGCTCGAGTCCTAGGATACGTTTGTTGCAGTCAGGCGTCAATTGCGGATGTCACGAATTAATTTAGGACCTGACGGATGTCACAAATTTTTTCCAAACCTGATAAGTGTCACGAATGTTCTTTTTTTAAATTTGTTTTTGTGACGCAATATTTGTGACGCAATATATCCTATAAATATATACCTCTTCCCCGCTAGGTGGCATCAGCTCGTTTTCAATTCCCGCACATGCGCACAACAGTCCAACTTCAGTTCCATTTTTTTTTATCGAACCTATGGTCGAACTCAGCATTAACTTCAAACTTGACGGTTTCGCGACGAGCCTCGTACCAACGCCTCCATGCGGCTATTGCCCCCAAAGATGGCGCCACCTGCGTCATAATAGAACGAATGCTTTAGCGGAGGCGGCAGACAGCGCAGTGTCATCAAACATGCATAGGTGTCCGGCGTGTAGGCGGGTGCGACGTTGCGACGTTCCGTTGCTAGTATATGCGAAATTGATTTGGGCCTGGTAGATATACCGTTAAAGCCGCCTGTGCAATTAATAGAACCGCAGTCGGCGGCAGCGGATGTTGGGACCTTTCGCGTATTCCAGTAGGATCAAACTCCCCTTGTTGCTGGATCTAGGGAAATATCTAGCGGTCGCTACCGCTTCAATAATGCGTTTCACCGCGCATGTTCACTCTATGGTCGTGCAGTATTACGCTGTATAGAGCGACGGAAAACTGAGTTTGAAACATATTCAAGACTTTCCACCCGGAGAGAAGGTAAGCTTGATGCAGCTATAGGTCTAAATAATGCAACAGCCTTTTCGAGGACTCTCAGCATTTGAGGGGTGCGCGTTTTGCCGAGCGGTGGCGCTGCGGTCACCGTAATTATCATCATCATCATCATTATATACTATTATCGCATTGGGTGTAGAGTTTCTCCGCTTCCCACTTGGCAGCGTCTGCTTTCGCATTTTCAATCTCACGAGGCAGAAAATTTTATGATGAGCTTCCCTCGCTCCCTGTGTGAATATGAGCCGAATAAACGACGGAGAGGTTTCGTCTCAACAAGCCGCAATGTTCTATATTCTATGAGGTAGCTGAAGTAGCAAGCTGTCGATTGCGCAAGGGGTTGCTGTGGCGTCAACGCGGTGCAGAATCCCCAAGCTCCAACGTCGTATCTGAGTCATAGCAGTGATACGGCCTCGGTCGGCATGAAGGTGAACACTCGACGCGTTTCGGTTCATTTGCTCGCCGCATACACACCAACTCGACTCTCACGTCACGCCACTATGGCGGCGCTGCCGTCGGCACTGCGCAAGCGCAGACGATTTATCTCGCGCCTTTTGCCAGGTTACGACCAGACGGCACATTGGACCAGCCCATTTCTGCTCCTGTACTCACTCCCTTTATCTAGGAATCCCGCGAGATCTCGATTGGTTCTTGCCTCCCACCATCCCGAATCCTATAGTTACCTTTATAGTGCTGTGGGCTTTTTGTTTTGTTTTGTTTTTTTCGTCGTGTTACGCGTACCCCGAGAAACCCTCTTACCTCGTGTCGGTGGCGTGTGCCTGCGGGCCGCCCTCATTTCCATTTTGCTTCCGGACGGGGTAAACAATGGGATTTTGGGGAAAGGGACCCGGGGAAGGGAGAGGGTCCGAGAGATCCGAGAAATGGAACGGCAGTTGGGGAAGCGTGGGAGAAAATAGGGAAGCGTGCGAAAACGAAAGCGCGGCAAGGATGCGACAAGATAGGAATGGGTGTTTGCGCAGTTTGGAAGACTAGGATATATACTCGCATGCACAAATAACATACGATAAAAGAAGCCAGTGAGGACATTAATTTTCTAAATATTGGAACACAAGTCGAAAGAATCCGGGGAAAAAAAATGAGACACGCGTTTTGTGCGCGCTGCTCCTCAAAGACAGGTGTAGGAGCGCTGGGACGTGGATGCTGCGGAATGAAATCTATAGGAAAAGACCGCCGGAGGAATGGGGAAAGATAGGGGAAAAGGCTGCTTGGAAAACGCCGTTGTAGGGGTCCGTTCAAGAAGCAGCCGTAGGGAAAAATAAGGAGGGTGTTCTGCTTGGGCAGAACGTGCGAGGGCTTGCGTCGTGAAGCAGCCGTAGGGAAAAAGGCATTGAAAAGGCAGCACATTGTTGGGTATTGTAAGGGAAGAAAAAAACTGTAAAGGCATAGGTCCATTTAGGAACAAAGGGAAAACAGGGAAGCATGTAGGGACGTGATGGAGAACGTAAAGGACTGAGAAGTAGAGCTGCGTGGGGAGAGAATTAGGGTGATACGGATAGAGATGACAAAAAAAACCGGAAATACTTTTAAGTACGATGAAACACAATTATCCTTTTAAATAATATTTTTAGAGTTATATTTATATTATTTATCTCACATTGATCCATAGCATAATCAGATTTATTTGACAAATGGTACTTAAATAGCTCATAGAGTTTCTTTAATCTCGGTATTATTTTTCATTCAAAACACATTCATTACGTGTTTTAACGCTCAAGGGCACTCGAAATAATGTGTCAATAATTTCTTCTAATTTAAGATACATTTAGGCTCTCTTGGTGGTGAATATAAAACACCTTGTGCTTTTTTGAATACTACGGCAAGTTGATTTGGGGGTTTAAATGTCATTGTTTTTTTAACCTCAGATTACAAAGTCCTGATTTGTGCCGCAGTGCGGAGTTAGCTGCAATCAATTTTAAATGCCGAGTTGATGAGTGAGTGAAAAGGCGTTTATTGCCATTGGAGAATGAAGGAGATGTAGACTGAAGGGGTCACGCGCGCGTTCGTTTGATCTTTTTATTTTGTTTTGTGTGATGAGTTATGGCTTGGCGAACGACTTGTCCGGCCTCTATTTGATGGAAGAGTCGAAAAAGGGACAGGAGAGCACTTAAGACTGCTTACGTGTAGGAATTCGAAAGCATTCCTACGCGCAGCGCATTCCTACGAGCATCGCGCCCGGCCCCTCCACGGCGCGACGTGGCTGAAAGCAGTTCGTAGAACACGATGTGGCACAGTAGTGCACAGGGAGAGGGAGCGGGAATTTGCCGCTTCCCTCCCTCCCCCACCTTCTTCCCCCCCCCCCCCCCCCCCCAAACCTCCGGCCACGCCTGACACGTGCGCCGAGAAGAGGGAGAGAACTCCCCTATCGAAAAGGACCATCCGAAAATTTTTTATGGTCCATCAGGCTGATCGCCTGTCGCCTGTCGTATTAGGGGCGAAGCCAAGTCCCTATGTCCGTCCGATGTCCGGCGTCGGGTGCTCGTGCTCCTGCAGGGCAAAAAACAAAAAAAAACAAACCGCATCTCCCCGTGGTGAATGATGTTGATTGGGGAGAAGCTCTGGTGGTGCTTGTCTGCGTAGACGGTGAGCCGCAGCATGCCGAGCCTTTCGTTCGTTTTCATCCATGTCAGAGAGAAAATGTGTGGTATGGAACGTGGTTATATACGCATTTGAGCATTTACCCGCAGCGTGACATGGATGAAAACGAACGAAAGGCTCGGCATGCTGCGGCTCAGCGTCTACGCAGACAAGCACCACCAGAGCTTCGCCCCAATCAACGTCATTCACCACGTGGAGAAGCGGTTTTTGTTTTGACACATTGACGGTCTGATGGTGTGATGGTTTGGTGGCTTGATGGTGTGATGGTTTGATGGTCTGTCGTATTTTGCTACATTGATGGTTTGATGGTGTGATGGTCTGTCGTATTTTGAGACATCTGACGGCCTCATGGTTTGATGGCGTGTTGCTCTAATGGCCGGTATGAATTTCTAATCACAGATATGTACCGGCAGAAGACAAAGATTCCATTACAGTCAAATGTTAACTTTTTTCTGTGCGCAATAATATTTCAAAAAGAAACATCCGAAGCATTAGGGTACCTTCCGAAATCCCCATGGAAACCTGGAAGCGAAGTATGTATTATGGTTATGGCATGTTATTATTTCTCTTTCGAAATGATTGAACGTTGAATTATTAAACCGCAAAAACAAAACGGAAGAGGAAATGCGTTTAATCCACTCGCTACTTTCGAGACTCCACAACGCGCAGCAACTTTATCGGTGTACACTGTCCCCATCGTCCATGCTGGACATGACGGCGTCGTGCGACAGCCTGCAATAGACTAATCCTCGTCGACCCGAGAACGCGGTAAGCCTCGCATTACCGTATTCGCGGCTTTGTGAACGTTTCTTCTCGCAAACATTTAGTTCACAGTACACGTACGTCTAGTAAATGAATTATCTATCAAGCAAAGTGCGTTTTTCGGCACATCCTCTGCCACTTAGGTCGTAAACATGATCCAGTTGACATACAAAGCGGATCAAAAAATTGTTTCACCAACGAACAATAACACAATTTGAAACAAAACTATGGTTGCAAAAACACCCGAGTCTATAGGAAGGTGTCTTCGTTACCTTTCGAGTGTCCTAGGACAGTTGTTTAGGCGGATTATTACGGATTGAACACCTTGGTTATTAGGCCACACCGCTGTTGGCGTTCCACACCGAATCTAATTCACGCATCCGCGACGACGTAAGATCATTAGCGCCTCCTCTCGGTCACTGCTGGAACCTCCCGATTATAGTCAGGTTCTTTCCACCACCGAAAGGTATTATGAGAAGCACCATCATACTTTTTCCTTTCTGATGGTCTATTGAGACAACTTGATGGTCTCACCCGGCAACATCAAAACGGTCCAATCGTCCGTCAGTCACTTCATTAAACGTTTTGATGGTCTCTGAGCTACACACAGAAGCCCTTAAAGGGGTACTCCACCGATTTTTTGAGCTACCTCAACTAACGATATTTTCTGACTCCCCGACCTTTAGCCTTTCCGGTATGCTATTTTGCATCGCGAAATTCATAATAGGTATTGTGAAGTCGGCAAATGAAAATGGTGCAAAAACCAATATTCAAATATTCGCGCACTTTTCAGTGCCGTGACGTCAGTGGCAGGCAGGCTTGCCAGTCGAGCAAGTAGTCTAAAAATAGAATATGCCACTCATTTGTTCCGTGCTGGAGCGCGGATACGGGAGCGAGCTTCCAAAGCACTCATTTGACACCAAGAAACTGCTTCAAATCCGCTGGGAACAACTTCTGTAGTCCAAAAAGTTAACCCCTGCCTTCCACTGACATCACTTTGTTGTTGTTGCCAGTAGAGACTTTCAGTTTGAAAAACATGGTGAAGACCAAAACTGTAAATTCAATAACTTCGCAAAAAAACAATATTTTGACCTAATATTTGGGATACTATTTTAGCAATGTTTGTTGGTTAGTTTGGCAAAATTTCAAGCAAATCGGAGGCAATGAAAAAACCGGTGGAGTACCCCTTTAATGGTTCATCAGTAGGGTTCCGTGTTTTCGGAGTTTATTTTTTGTCAAATTCGGAGGGTGTTTTTCGGAGTTTATTTTTTGCCAAAGATTCAGAGTTTATCGGAGTTTATATTTTTTGATTCCCAATTCTCCGAAATTCGGGATTTTAATTTCACTGTGTTTTCTATTAAAATAAATAAATAAATATTAACCGAATGTAAACGTATGCCAGATAAAAAATAAAATGCGCTTGTATCAATTGAAATATCTTCAGTTGAATTTGGCGTTGGTGCCATTGCCATTGGCAGTACTAATTTATCCACGACAAATGTCACACGCAAGTGGGGCTTCGATAAACGCCGATACGTTAAAATCAATAAACTCCCAGAGGTAGTCGCTAGGAAGCTCGTAGTCATCCCATCCTATTCCATCAATCTAGCCCGCGGCCGCGCGAGGTGGAGTGGTTAAGGAGGTAATAGAGAGTTTGAACTGCCCCTCTTCCCAATTTTATACACTCCCTATGGTCCACAGCTTTCACGGTTACTAAAACATACCCTTTCCTTTCTCTAAATGCATGGTCCGAACAGGAAACCAAAAGACTGGCTTTTGTAGTGACCCGAATGTACAACGAACGACCTGTTGCCCTGAATCAACCTTGAAGAGACAAGCGGCAAGACCCCTTTTGACAACGGTCCGAGATTCGAAAGATAATTATGGTGGAATTTTCCAGGACCATTAACTCTGTGCTGATCAAACTGTAAAAAAAAATATATATATATTTTTTTTTGTTGTAAAATAGTGGCATTGACATATAAATATTCGGAGTTTATCGGATAAATCCGAATTGACCAAAATTTTACCGGCGGGTGTTTGTCGGAGTTTTTCGGATTTATCCGAAAACACGGAGCCCCATCCATCAGCCACCATAAGGAATTGTGTGATGGTCCATCAGACACCATCAAATAAGCCTGTGGAACCACCAAAGAAGTCTGTTGGGCCGTTAGAGAAGATCTGTTGGGCCATCAGAGAAGGTCTTTTGGACCATCAAGAAGGCGTGATATGGTCCGTCCAGAAGGTGTGATGGTTCATCAAAAAGGTCTTCTGATCGGCCATCAAGAAAGTTAAATGAACCATCAAACAATTCTGATGGTCTTTTTGATCGGGAGAGGCGGCCGCGCGCTCGCCACCCTGTCTCTTTTACCGGCACGCGGGCCGCAGCGCCATCGAGAGGGCTTCTCTGTGGGGTGGCTTTCCTTGGAACTATGACACGTCGCAGCGAATGGCTCTTTAGGTGCCGTTTCGCTCAGCCAATGGGAAAATGTGAATTTAGCTCGCGTTTCTTGCGGTTATAGACGCCGCTGGCTTCGCATCCATGGAACAGTTAGTGCTTTCGTATTCAAAGATAATTGAAAGCTAGGGCAGTATTTGTGTTCTTTTCTTTTTAGTTCTTTTTAGTTTACGCAACATGAAACTGGTTTGTCCAAATACAAAACTACAAATTCGCTTAATGAACAAGCGGTGACCGCCCTAATATACCGATACATCAAAATATCAGGCGAAAAGTATTGGAACATTGGAAAAACATCCTTTTTTTTAATGATGAACGATTCCAAACAATTTTTGCGACACGTAATATTTTTTAACACAAAAATGCTGCCAACCAAAAAAAAAATATATATATATATTTATATATATATATAATGCTCGTTTCTGGTCAGTTAGCTCTATATGGTATTCTGCTACCATCACCTTGAAAAGGCCCACTTCTCTTGAGCATAAAAAAAATATGCGGTTTAACTAAAAAAATGGTCAGCGATTTTTTTTATTGGTATTTAACATCATATTGCAGGTATACTTATCAATTGTTTTCGAAATTTTGATTTTTCGGTAGTCTTGTTTTTGGGATATAACTGTTGAATTCGTAACGAAAGAGTTGACGCTATTTAAGTTATGATTTTGGTTTTATCGATTTTGAATTTACTGAACCGTTTTCTGGGTGCACACCGGGAAGGGAGAGCTGTATGACTGCGAATGTAAAACTTAATTGAAATCATTATTTAAATAGTTGCTTACATTGACTCCATTGTTTTCCCTCCGCCCTGTGCTCGAGGATAAAGAAATGAATCTTTACTCCGCGACAACTTTTCTTGGCAATGCAGTGGAAGGTAGAGGCCCGCGTCCCCTCTCCCATTTTGAGTGTGCGCGGGCTCTCCTCCTCTCCCCGGAAATGGGGAGAGGAGGAGAGCCTTCGTACACTCAAAATGGGAGAGGGAACGCGGGCCTGTACCTTCCACTGCATTGCCAAGAAAAGTTGTCGCGGAGTGTAGAGAGGAAAGCAAAGTGGAGCGTGAGAGGAAGGGAAACCTACCCGCAGGTAGGGAAAAAGCTGACGGGGAATAAGTGGGGAAGAGGAACGAGCAGCTAACGTTTGAGCACCTTGCGAAAGAGAACATTAACCTATTTATTTATATTTGCATACCTCGAAGACCCGTTTCTAGGTCTTTAAGGTAGAGTTATGAATATAATTTGACAATTTTTTGAGATCATAACAAAAACAGTAAAAACAAAGCATTGTATGTGTATACGATGGAGTCTAGGGTAGCTTTACAGTTTCTGAGACAATTTTAAGACTGCTGTTTTAATGGTTAATAAAAGACACTGAGCATTTCATGAAATTTGTTGGTGTTAGTTTCCGCGATAACCTCATTTCGCAATAAATTCCATTCGGCAAGTGCAAGCGTTGGTGTGGAATCAACAAAAAACGAAGATGAAGCAGGAATGCATTTAACTTTTACACAGATTGTCAACTCTCGCAGAAACTGGGTCGCGGGTGTTGAGAAGGGCCGTTTTCATACGAGGGTTGTGACGACACATCTTAGGAAGGAGGAGCAGTGTGAAGACGTTACGACGTACGGAAACTGTTTCGAGGCCTTCACGATTGCGGACAAAGTACCAGTAAAACATTACTACATGCATAAGCAAAGCAGAAGTTTTTGGGATGCTGAAATCCAGATTATAAATGAGGAGTAGAAAATCAATGTATTGGCACTAATGCACGGTTATGCGGTGATGTCTAGTTTATATGAACACCCCCTCCCCCCTCCTGCCCCATAAAACGCACCCGTAATGTGAGTGGTCCATGATAACGAGGCAGAAATTCGTGTATTTACCCAGTTTGTCCCAGGAAACGTTATATAGCCGGGAATTTGTATTAACCGGGTTCGTATCAACGACACGCGACTACGTGAAGTGTCGCCATGTTTGCACTTGTGGAGGAAAAGAATAGGAAGGACATATTGGAAGGTACGTGGGACATGAGTCGGTACATTGCGGGAAATCTGATGAGTGGGCATGAGCGTGATGAAAAAAGGAACTGTGCAGAATCTCCAGAAGGATAGAGTGCGAATTTCTCTGCGCGAGCGAGCACTCAAAATACAGCAGTACGGGACGCCCTTTGAGGGATAGGGAAAGGCTTCATGCGATTAGAAGAATATAAAAAAAAAAAACGGGAAATTTTCCAAATGGGATAAAGGTGCAGAGTGCATCAAGTAAAACCCTCGTGCATTAAAGGCCTCGATAATGATGGTTCGGTGCGGATATACTTAAAAAAAATGTATATATATATATATATATATAGTAGAAAGTAAAAACAAAAACAGGGGAAATTGGAAATGGGCAGGGGGAGGGGCGGGGGGAGAGGGAGGACAGACGTTGCGACACCCTACGAAACAGTTCACCTTTTGCGGGTAGGGACTTTTTAAAAAGTAGCGAGGGAATTGGGGAAAGGTCAGGGAAAGTTTTCCTCAAACAGGCTTAACTAGATGCCCTCTGCTTATCTGCTGATTTTCTTTTTCCCTGGGTCTTGCTTTCCTGTACAGCAGGCTTCGTTTCAGATGTTTCTATTCGGGAACGCGCCGCCTCGCCGTCCGCCTTCCCGAAAAGGGATTTTTATACCGCGTCTGCTCTTTTTGTTCGAGGGACAAGAGGGAAAGACTTCCAGCGTAGGGAAATGTTCGGTAGAAAAAAAAAAGGAGGGGGGGGGGGGGAGTTGCGGAAATTGAGTTTGCCACGGGCTCATTTTTCGCCTCGTTGATTTTTTAATCGTTTTTGATTGGTTTCGGAGTTTTGCATTTTGCTACATTTGGTTGATGCAATTCAATGTTTTTTTGTTTTTTTTTTAGGGTAGCCGAGGTTTGAGAACGCCCTGTTTCGAAACATTTGAAAACTCTTTCGATATGCTGCGTCTCAGTTTATAAAATTTATTGGTGTGGGTGTTCCGAAACCCATTTTTTTTTTCTTCTGGGTGGACTCAGGTTTCAGCCAACCGAGACGAATAGAGATTTTAATATTTTTGCTTTTTTTTTTCAAGTTTTGAGAAAGGATTAGGACAGAAGACAGCCATTTTTTTTGTTTTTCTTATCGGTTCGGTGGGTCCCTTTAATTCAGGGAGCGAACATGGACGTAAGAAACAGAAATGTCAAATAACGAAGACGCTAGGTGCTCTAATTTTCCGCCAAAAGGAAGCTTTTCATTCTGCCAACCATATTTGTTGAATTTCATTGGATTTTTGTTTTGTTTTATATGCCTTTTTTCGCCTGTAATGTAGTTTTGTAGAGGTGTAATACAGTAGAGCTGCGATCAAATATTCAGCAACACAGATAAAAATTGGCAACGCACATAGTGGGATTTTATGGAGAAAATGCTACCTACGTCCATGTGTGGTATTTCGAGGATTTCAGAAGAGCATTGCGACGTCTTTAGTTTCGAAATTAAATTATTAAAGTATTTTTTGTCCTTTTTGTGCATGGAATAAATTATGTATATGCTCCGCTCACTCCGATAGTTTGACCGCACATGCACCCATTACTTATTATTATAACATTTTTACATTCCAAGTTTCAAAGTAAAAAATAACAAAGTGTCTGAGCTGATTTTTTTTTAATTCTTGTTTTCTGTTTGTCAATATATCCTATATGTAAAAAGTAGCGAGGAAAGAAGCAACGCGTTATGATTGGGTTAAAGTGAAACGTTTGTTTTTGAGATTACGAGTATCGTACCCACCTTCAACACATAACGAGGGATAAAACTGACTTTTCTCGTGTAACCTGTCATTTCCCAAAAATAATAATAAAAAAAAAAAGAAAAGCTTTGAACAGTGCAAAGTAGCTGGCTCGGTTTCTCCGAGGCAAGGCGCCGGCTATTGAGATCCCCAGGTAACGGGTTCGAATCCCGGCCGAGGTGCCCGGAATCTGACAGGGGCACGTATGCGGGCAGAAACTGAGAGGGAGAGGAGAAAACGAGAGGGGACGATCTGAACGCCGAGCTCTGGTTGGACGGTTTAGTGGGTAGACGCAAAGCTAGCTGCCTTTATCTCCACTGCAGTCATCGAAGGCCTTCGAACGCGGAACGCCGGCGTCTGGCGTTTGGCTTTCGCATTCAGATCCGTTCGACGGGTGCAGTGGAGACAAAGGCAGCTATAGCTTTGAGTCTACTCACTAATCCTTCCAAACAGAGCTCAGCGTTCTGTCATCCCAGCGCGCCCTTGGCTCCTCCTCTCCCTCAATTTCAGCCCTCATAGCGGAGAAGGCGCTTGTAACCGAGCTTTCGGCTACACCTCAGAAGATCCCCGTGGTCTCAATGAACCGTCAGTTCTCTGCTGCAGCGCGCCAGATGCCCTTCGTTGGTTTGACTCATAAAAAAATACCATATTTGAGCAAAAGGTGTTTGACCTTTACATATAAGAGGGTTTGACGAAACGCCTTTTCACTTCCAATTAACGGCTTTCAGCCTTCGATGATGAGCAAAGTCCGCTACTTTTTCTTGTAGTTTGCAAGCAGCTGATCGATATTAACATCGTCCTTTTGGTATTGGTGAAATTCGCAAGCACGGTGAATGGCTTCCTCGACTACGCAACTCGGCACTCATGAACCCATGCTCACTTCACTTTACCTTTTGAAGTCGCTCCGCAGCATACCGGCGCCATTTCAACCGCCGACGGGTCGATTTTTCCGTCGCCGCTACGTATCAAGACCGGTACGTATAAACACCGAGCGCCAGCCGATGCTTTTCCATGTTCCCGACTACTCTTGCTTGCGCTGTCGACCACGACGCAAAACGCCTCGAGCAACTGGCAGGACTTGCTTGCTTAGGACTTCGGCTGATCCACACACCATACTAACCACGGTGCAAGAGGCATGGGCAGGACTACTGACTGAATGAAAAACTAAGCCTTTCCAAAAATTGAAGTGTTGTCCTTGTAGAATGTGCAAGCTGTTGCATTCAAAAGGATTTTTTTGATGTCGAAATTATATAATGCCGGCATGAGCAGGCCGAGATTGCACCAGGACATACTGGACTGGGTTCGCACCAAGACGCACCAAACCGGGTCACATCAGACCGGGCCACGCCAGGACACAAGAGAACACCAGAACGCGTGTCTGAATTTGAGCTGTGATGTTAACGTAAAAAAAAAAAAAAAAAAGCACCTGAACCCTGTCACGCCGGAACACAACAGCACACCAGAACCCGCGTCTGAATTTAAGCTCTGATGTAAACGTGAAAAACCACCAGAACCCGGTCTGCCAGGACACAAACAGCGCACCAGAATCCGCGTCTACATTTCCATTCTGATGTAAACGTAACAAAAACCCACAAAAAACACCAGAACTCGGTAACTCCAGGACACAACAGCGCACTAAAACCCGCGTCTGATTTTTTTTTCTTTTTTTTTTTCAAACGCAGAAGCAGCTTTTGTGTACAATACATGCCCAAAGAACGCGCCCAAACAATGGAGGACTCTGGTAATTTGAGCAGCAGTTACTAGATGGCTCGCACTTTTGTAAAGAATCTATTGCGTCACCTGTAACCGTCCTATATGCTTCGGTGTAAACGTTACGCTAATATCGAGTTATTCGTCTTCGTTTTTTTTTGCCCGTGTCTGCTACAAATCTTCGGTTCGCATCGATAAGCTTCAACACCATCATGCGTGAGCATTGTTGTGCTTTGAAACCAGCCTGCTCGGCATAAGTTGGAACTGTCGATGGTTTCATACTTATATTACAATTGGTGAATGTGGCTAGGTACGCAGGGGCGGATTTAGAGAAGGGGGGGGGGGGCGAATGTCCTGACCCCCCTCTTGATTTCTGCATCTGTAAAATTTAGGGCGTGCAACGAGGGAGAGGGGGAGGGGGTTCCTAAACATATGGTACGTTGACCAACACCTGACCCCCCCCCCCCCCCCCCCCCTCAGGAAATTCCTGCATCCGCCCCTGTAGGTACGCAACTACGGCGTGTGTATACGCTTCTTGAAATAACCGTTTTCTTTTTGGCCAGGAAACGGTGAAGCGAAAGGGAGACTACGGGCTCCTGTTTATTTACACAGACGCCTTTCGCGCGTGGGAATGCATTTATAGATCTCCGGGCCGGCCGTTGGTAATACACGCACGTCTCCATGTATATTTGAAGAGGGAACGTCACGGGCATAAGGACACCGCACTGTGCTCGTCCGTCAGGGTAAGCTCAATTTATTTATGTATCACCGGAAGGGAAAGGGTAGGGTGAGTGAGAGAGTAGGGCTCTGATTGGTCGGGTCGTTCCGTGACGTCAGCCGGAGGTGAAAGGACGAGCGAGATCCGTTTTATCTATTTTATTTTCTTTGTTCGCGGCGCGGCGGGCGCGAGTCCTTGAATACGAAAGTGCGGCTGGGCAACGGCAGGCCGGCCGACACGACAGGGTCGGTGATGACGTAGGGCCGTGACGTTGTCGTGGTTTCGAGGGAAGTTCGAAGGAAAGGAGGAGTTAAGAGTAAGGTCGAGAGTGACTTTGGTGGTCGGTTATATCGCTTATATACCAGCAGAAATGTCTGGGCGTTAGGAATTTGTTAAGGTTCATCTTTCTCTCCTTTGATCTGGACGTAAGGTTTTGATAGTTCGTCTGTACTGACATAAGAACTGCGAGAGATGCTCCTTCTCCACATTTCCAACAAAATTCTTTCTGATGTCATAAAAAAAAAAAACCGTAAGCGTTTTTTTTAATTTTTTTTTATTCCGAAGTCGGCACCAACAAAACTCCACCTGATGAACTCCAAAGCTCTTCATTTCCCAAAAAGAGGCTCGGTTTGCTCGTTTTTGCCCGTTTTTGAGAACCGTTAACCATTCAGCTCCATGTATTTGAGGTCCGTCGGCCGCCATTTTGCCATTGAAAATTTCAGAAAATCAGTTATAACGTTTGAACTACATAACAGTTAGTTGTACAACTTTGGCACTTGCTTCGGACCGCTATCACTAAAATCGGGTGGATACTTACCGTTCGGCGACGCGTAGATTATTCTTGCGATAAAAAGAAAACGAAAACAAAATAAAGCTTTTTTTCGTCCCTTTGTAGGTTATCTCATAGAAATCTAACGACAAATTTGATTTTGGATGCTGATTTGCCGGTCGTACTCAAAACAGGGGGAAATATCCGGCGCTCCTCTAAAGTATAAACGATAATCGCTCGCGTTGAGAGCACGTCCTTGTGGTTTCGATTTTCTCTCAGGTCGATTCCAATTCTCTGTCGGCCCCGCTTGAGAAAAATTACCGGGAATTACGTCTGCTTCGGATGGCTTCCACGGCAACCCAGACGACAACAGGGTCACCGGGACAACCGCGTATATACCTCGTGATTGTTTCCCGAAGCCACTTCTTGCGTCGCTTGCCCACGTTGTGTATATACGACAAACAAGCTGTTTCGGCGACTTTGTCGTTGCTGTTGTTTTCGGACGTCGCTCGAAACCACGGTAAAGTTCCCCCGGATAAAACCGTTCGAACCGTGCCACGAATGCGCTTATGTCTTCTCCCGAAAAGCCTCAGTCGTTCTGTTCGTACGTCATTGAAAAATACGCGGTCTTTGTTGAAGACGCGATGACAGAAATATTTGCGGACATGCCTCGGGCATATGTTCGAAGCAAGGTTTGCTTCGTACATTTATGTGCTCCGCACTTGTGTGCATTTTCTATAATGTGTTTATTTGTAGCTTCCTCGCGCCTTATAAGGATCGCTAAATACATTTTTCAGGAAAACCCCGAGAGACATCGCTACGAGAACTGTGGGGCTGTTCCTATGTATGCTCGATTCGTCTCGAAAGCTTCTTGTATATCCGGGTAGCGGCACGATTCTTTCTTTGTTTTCGTTAGGAGCTCAGAATACACACGGAAGTAAAGCGAAGGTCGTCATCATATAGGAAGTATTTACTGGGCGCCCTATTTGTGGGTGCTGTTTAAAGAGCATGCTCAGAACGAGCTCACATCAGTAGGCTGCTAAGACCGGCACTATCGAAGGTGCGGAATGCACGTTGCGAAAGAACTGTGGAAAGCTCGCCATCAGCACGCGCTCAGCATTCGCGCGCACAGATATGTCCGCCAGTGAATGTTCCCTATTCTCTGTTTTGCTTTCCTTCTGCCTACTCGGCGTTCTGAAATCACGGACCGTTAAAAAACGTCGACTTCGTCTTTGCTTTTTGGATAATTCCACGTGCCGCGTTCACATCCGAACGTCACAGTATAAAAAAAAAATTGGGTTGTTTGTGTGTTTATACAGCCTAGAACTTAGTCTGCCTCAACGGGCGACGAGTCTCCCAGCTGTAGATGAAACATTTAGACAGTGCAGTACAACCGCTAGCCTGGGATCTTTAACGTGCCCCACGACGTCAGTATACTGGCTGCTGCGCCTGTTATACGAGGCTGGCCTTATTTCCAGCACGCACACTTAGCATTCATTGAACACCAGGTAGGTCGTTTCCTTCTTCATGTAACGGTCGTTTACTTTTCCCGTCAAGTAATGAATGAATCTAATTTAAAACATTTTATCGAAAATTAATCGTAATTGTAACGAATTAGATGTTTTAGCAACACGTACAGAAGTTCAAGTCCTTAAAAAAAAGGGAAAAAGAAAGAGGTATATCTTAAGTAATTTGTATAAAAAAAAACGATCCCAGCATAAGTGTTCGAGGAAACTCAATACGGATTCACAAAGAAAAGTGAGATGGGATCGTAGATTCCTTGTTCGCCGGTGGAACGTGACGAGGCATTCGAGCCTGACACCGAAATTGAGAGATAAAGAAGGAAAAAAAGATAAGGGAACTAGGGAGATAGAGCCCGGTTGAAAAATGGACGGAAACTGTCGGAATACCCGAACGGGGGCGCAAAACACACAACGGCAAGACTTGTTTCCAAAGTTTCCGAACCGCCCTAGCATTCCTACACGCCAGATCGATTCAGGGTTTTCGCAAGCTTTCCAACGCACAGAGCACAAACAACCGAACAAGCGAAAATCAGCGCATGAAAGCGCTGAGCTGGATGGCTAAAGTGTTCAGGTAACCAGCGCACGCAGCCAAGTTCACAGAAAGAAAATAAAAACAAAAAAGGCTTTCTCTGTTATTTAAAACAGAAGCCACCCCCTCAAAAACTCATATTGTTAAAAAAAAAACAAAAAAAAAACAGAAAATCGACGCCGACGTTGTCGTATATTTATAGTGTAATGAACGTTGTAAAAAGAAGAAGAAGAAAAAAGCTCGACTAAACTAACGGTTATGATAGGAATGAAAAACAACAAGTAAGGATACATGCAAGCCACGCGCGTATACTTGGCTGCGGTGAAGGAACGGTACCCTAATGTTCACGTAAGCCCGGAGTCAAAATAAACGAACCGGGCTGGCCGATTTGGTTTAGTACGTTTGGCGGCAGTTTTTTGGGTTGTTGTTGGAACGGTTCCGTCGGTTTACATGTTGTTTCACGGGTATTTGTTTTGTTGGTTCCTATTTTAATATAGCTTCACGATATCTTCTGTTTATAATTGCGTGCGCGTTTGCGGAGTCTTGAGCGTGTATAAAAAGGCTGAGCGCGCAGATGTCTGCGCCACTATCGCGCAACTCGCGACATTACTAACCGGCATCCGCTGCGGGGTTGTGGTGCATGCCGGGCAGCCGACTTGCAGGAAGTTGCGCTCGTGTTAACGAGCGCATGGTGCGTGTTCGCGATTTAATACTGGTCGGAAAGTGACGATCGCCGAGAACTTAAGGAACGTAGGGCGCGGTGAAAGCCGACGATAGTAGCTCTGCTCCACGGCCAATGAGCTCGCGACGCGAGCCGGTCAAAACGCCGAAAAAACGAGTCGCGCCATGCAAGAAGCATCTAGGTAACAGAACCACGCCCCTGTTTTCTTAAAGTGCCAGCGACTCCACGACTCGTACGTATCAAAGAAAAAAAAGGGGGTGGGGGGGGTGAAGCTCGGCGCTCCGCCTACTGCCTTGCTCTTCTTTACGATTGGTTGAAACGGAGAGTAGGCAAGTATGTTGTTCACCTTAAGTTTTTTTTTTTTCAATTCAATTTCTATTTGTGCTGCGCGTAACTTACGGGCACTCGCCGAATTAAAGTTGAGCGAAATATACATTTTTTGTATCGAGTGTATCGCAGCTTCCCTCGGTTAGGAGTGCGCGCTGGGGAAATGTAATTTGATTTCGGTTTCCCTCGACGCAAGTTATGGTAATCTTTGTTTGTTATTCTGGTCCCAACCTTTTTTTTTTCTTCTGTCAGTACTGTTTGTTTTTGAGTCAAGAGTGCCCGGGGTTTCTTTTCTAAATCACAACGACGAGCAACGATCACTTTTGTTTTTGTTTCTGTTCGTCGGCTGTCGTCGTCCCACTTGCGAGACACATATCAAGTTATACAAATCAGTAAGGAATGTGGATATCTCACTCCTCTGATTAGAATCACACGACGGGTATTGTGCGGTTTTCGGCTACTGTCGCATTTTCGTGGGGAATCGACATTGCCAGTTCGGCCACTTTGATCGGACGGGCTTACAAGACCCGTGTCACTGCATGCGCATATTTACGCACGCGTAGAGGGGAAATCAAGCACGTTAAATGTTGACGCACCTAAATCCGGACTCTGACTATAAAGTTCCACGCACAGCGCACACACAAGGTAAAGATTCACGCGCGATTGTGCACACACGTATACATGCAAACCTATGCGGCGAGAAGACTGAGGGAGGAGAGGAGACGAGAATGCACGGGAACATCAGAACTCTCCGAGCTCCAGTTCGAACGATCAGGGGGTACACCTAAAGCATAGCCTCCTATGTACTGACAAAACTCCGGCAGGTCGCCACGAGAAGCGGCCACCGAAATGGAGAAGGTGGACCGGCTCAGATAACGGATGAGAGGAGAGCCACGTGACTGGCGCCCCGCTGCGGCGAGACGCCGAAACGCACTCCTCCCGGATGAACGAGTGTGTCTCGGGTCCTCGCCGCTGCAAAAGCTGTGCGGTGACGTCCAGGTTTCCCCGAGAAATGGGTCTTTGATGCTCTGTGCTACCAGATCCTCGCGCTCCATATCTGCGACCGAGCACTCTAAGGCTCCGTCGTCGAACTGCCAGGCTTTGTGAGCATAGAGGGGTACCCGCGCGCTCTATCTTCTCCCCCTAACCTTCTTTTTCTGTCCGCATAGCAACAGCACCGCTGGTCGCTGTGATGCCTCCATTACGGTGACGCGGAACGCTTGTCCGACTTGCGTGTTTTGCGTCCTTTTTTTTTCTTCTTTGTTACGCATGGAGAGTGGTCTCGATGTTACAGCCAATGCCGTCGCAGAAGCCTGAGTGTCATTCTGTCAGATATAGCAAAACTAATAACCGAGCGAAAAAAAAAGAAAAAAAGAAAAAGAAAACACGCAAGTGCGCAATGGTGTGTTACAGTCGTTACGGCGTCTCAACTCCCTGGACGCCGAAGATTCCTCGGAGTGTTGTGACACCTCCAGGATCGCGCCCGGGGACAGCGTGACACCTGTGAGACGTCGTCACCAGGCGAAGATCGAGGGACCTCTTTTTTTCTTTTTTTGATGGGGTACACAGAGCAGTCGGAAACGCGTTCCAGGCCCGGTAAATCCATGGAAACGTCGTCTGAGACGAAGGGTGCAAACTCAGCGATTAGGTCTGACACCGAACGAATGTCCTTCGACGCACCGATTGAGCACGAGGTCCCGTTGAGCACGGACGCACCACTGGTGTTGAATCTGTGACCCGCGGTGACCCTCAGTCGGTGACGTAGAAGATTCAGCGCTATTCGACTTATATCGAGTGATGTTTTGTCTGCATACGACAGCAGATAAACGCACACAGACACGCACACACACGCGATACATGCATACATACTTACATAACGTTATATATATAGATATATAAAGTTCCGAGCGGACCCCGCTCGGAATTTCGTCCAATAAAGGAATGAGTACAGCTTAGGCAATCCTTTTCTGAGCTATATCACTCACACATACCCATACGCTTTTAAGCACACGTAGCCACGAACGTAAAGGTGTACATTAAGCGGGTCTGTTATGATATGCGGCTTAGTTTATCCCTTTCGGTTCTCCGGCGCTCGGCGATCGAGTTTGGCCATTGGAGCTCGACGTGGCGTGCGACGGAGCCGTTTGGAAATCATGGTCCGATGCCCAGATGCGCGTTCTGGCGTGACAGAGCCGCTTTTGAGGGACGGCATTCATTTGCTTAAGCTCAGGGTCCAAGATACGTCGTCCACCCTCTGACCTTCTTGATACGACCGGACCCGGAAACGGACTCGTCTCTCGTTCCAAATGAAATCCTGGCGACGATCGCTTTGCGGCCGACCTTCTACGGAGTGCTTCGGGCCAGCAGTCGCGGTAGTTACCTGGTTCAAAGAAATTTTAGGGCCACGAGAGGTTCGCGCTTAATCCGAACCGAGTTTTTTTTATATATTTATGCGGCGGCAGATTATTGGCGCGAAATTCGTTTTTCGGAGACGGTACCTTGGTGAAAACGTAAACACCAGAATTTAGACCACTCGGAGAACAATGTGCAATGTTACCGTGTGTGTGTGTTGGCGTTGTAGAAAGAAATTGGGAGGAAAAAGTAAAAGCCAATGGTGTACGCGCACAGGGAATGTTACCGCAGCAGCAGGTCTCCCCAGCGAGTAGCGCCTCACTCTCATTGGCTGGCGTATCATGTCACGTGACTATAGCGACATCCAGTACGGGCACAGAGTAATGTAGTAAACGTAAAGAGTGGACACTCCCGTAGGGCCCAGTGGGTCAGATGATGGAAGGACAAGTAGGACATCTAGCAGTTGGTAAAGGCCCTAAAGTAGTTTCGGTTTCGATTAACGTTAGTTTCGGTTTGTGACCTTTTTTTTTTTTAAATTTTTAGATACTTGTTTACTTTTCAGTTCTCTTGAAATCACCTGTTAAGGCTAATTACACCCTTTTAGTGCAGTCGCATTTATTGTTAGAACGTCGTTTTTCTACGACCACACTCTATTTAACAAAAATCAGCTCAGGGGCCATACCTTCCAACGAACGTTTTTCGTTTTCCTAAAGAGAACCAGCCCCAGTTCTGAACAAGAATCTGTTCAATTTTCACAACAAGAACTACATCAGTGCCCATGTGTCTTGTGGAGAGAAGCTGTGTAACGCAGCCCACGAAATAACGGCAACAACAAGAAGTGATCTAAACGCAGTTTATTCTAGGCAAAATCATGTACAGGCAGCCGAGCATTATGTTGTGTAGCTACAAATATCTGCATTCAAAAGCAGGAGAAAGCTTGTTCATTCTTACGTGATAATGTATGAGTGTGGTGGTGATAGGCTGATATTTTTTTTATCAATACACTATATATGTCTTTATCATAAAAAAAAAATTAGAGTAATAGTAGTTGGGTTGTGGGTTTGTTTAAACAGCTCGATGGCGACCAGCCGTCAGATACGGCAGCCCGTCTCTCGCTGTAGATGAGCAATTTAGGCAGTGCAGTACGACTGCTAGCATGAGATCTTTAACAAAAAGGATAGAGAACTAAAGAACTGACAAAAGGAAAGCAAATACCAATTTATGATCTTCAAAGTGATTCATTCTTGACATGCTAGATTACAGGAAAGTGCACTTAGCCTGTCCGCATTTAATGAAAATTGGGTTATGGGGATAATTATACAGCGTGTACATAACTGAATAATCACAAGGTCATCACAGCCATAACCACTTAGTAACTGTCATGGGTTGCAATCTACATCGTTTTGTGTACATTACTTTGTGTACGAAAAAGGCCACCATGAACTGCTATGCACAAGATAATATGTTTCAAGGCAAAACTTCAAAGAGAGGCATGTCCAGACTGTAGCACCTTAATACAACTGAAGAACAGGAACTTCCATACCTGAAGCATAAAGAGCCTAGCGGTGTAAAACGTAGGATCACGCAATATAGAAAAGAAAGTGACGCAGCAATTCTTCCCTACATGTCAACAAACCTTCAATAATATTTACTCCGCTTGGTGCCATCGAACAAACGAGTCACGTCTGTCGCGCACCTTGAGTCACGTAAAAAACGAAAAAAAAAAACAACAACAACAAACTTTGTCTTGTTGTTTTTAAGTGCCCCCGATGTTTCCACAAATAATATTTCACTACGTTTATGAATAAAAGTTTTTGTGAACGAATTATTAGCCAGGATCTCAAAATGTGTTCTTTTTTTTTTTTACCCGTCATACCTACCGGTCGGCAGAGGCAACACTACGAGGAATGGAGTATCAATCCACGGAGCACTTATCTACTTTTTGCGTTTACTTTATTATTTTATGATACGAGATAGTAACTGAAGGAGATGAATAGGATGGAGAGCGCGTGGGAGAGCGCTGTGTGGTCGGCCTTCCACGATTAGCCAAGCGCTCACTTTGACGCGTTGAGTTTGATGAATTGTACTTTTACAAATGGAAGTAAGATGAATGTCAGACTGTCAATTTTACTGTCGTTAATATATGGACGCAATGACTCAAATCTTCGAGCGTGCTCTCCAGCGTTGGCTCTGCTAAGGTGGAAAGAGGTGGGAGGAGCTTCACATGAACTCATAACCTGTAGGCTGATACCGACTATACTTTACAAGCGTAACAATGACCCTTGCATCGTATGGCCAGAATATTTACATCCTTTGTTCTCGTGAGAAATGAACGTCGTTTCTTCCAGAATGACCGCCCACGATCTGCCCCCTCGAACTGACCAATCAGAGAGCCACCTGGAAGAAACTCGCAACAGACGACGTGACGGTTTTGACATAGAGGGCGCGGTTGTCGTTCGTCGAAAGTCCGGACGACTTCCCTTTGCTTCTTTTCTCACTGTTGTTACGTTATGACGTCGAAAACTACGTATTGGAAAATACGTATCGATATTTGAAAAAAAAAAAAAAAAACGGTTGGTGAAAAAAAAAAAAAAAAAAAAAAAAAAAGATTGATGAAGAAAAAACGCATTTAATAGGTATAATGGATGGCTGAATCTGTGACACTGTCCCTCACTGTCACGTCTGAAAATCAACACGGAGTTCATCGTTGTATTCTACGTTTCGAGCTGCTGATAGACGGACCGCGGTGGAAGCTACGAGCCTTATCTGCCAATCGGCTGTCCACAGCGTGTCACGCGACTGTTCAGCCCGAGCCGGGTTGACGCTCGAACCGCCAAGTCACGCTGTTCGTTTAATGCGCTGGATTGGCTCCTGGAATGGCTCGTAGCATCAGATCTGTTCAATCTTACGATTAATAAGAAAAAAGAAAAAAAAAAGAAACGAATTTATTACGGGTGTCAGAAAGTAAAATTGAGGCACGAAGACGTCGCGACCTTTTATTTCGATTAGAGCGATTCGGGACGTTTTATTTCTTGTTTGGTCTTTACATTTGTTTCTTTTAGGGAAGCGATACAATCTTGTCTGTTCTTATTTTTTTTGTTCGCCTCGATTCGATTTGAATAATGGTTGGATCGCGTGCAACTAGCGGGGAAAGGCTGAATTATTTCGAATTTTTTTATTTTTTTTTATTTTTTTTGTATATATATATTTTAAAAATCCAGTCCTTTTTTCGGTTTCGCTCTAGACTGTCTGGAACACGTCGCGGTGGCCATTAATCTGCGGCGACACTGCCAATACACCATAAGAAGAAAGGGCACTCAGTAGAGTAGACATTGTCTTGAAGTGTCTTTTTTTCCCGTACAAAAACAGTCCTTATATAGACGCTTCCGAAGCGCGCGTACATCTTTAGAAGCACGTTCGAAAGCAAAGCATCACCCTTGAAGCATATATTCGAAGCAATTTGAAGGCAAGCGTGCTTTGAACGTGGCTTGAGGCGTTTCCGCAGATACTTCTCTCGTCCTCAGACGGACTGTCTTTTGTGTGACGTACGAGTAGTATACGACTATGCGGCAGTAGGTAAAGTTCTCGATTTTTCAGTTCATATAGTGCTTAATTTCCATTTTACAGCGCAGGTAGTTTCCGCAGGATCGTGTCCCCTGCAAAGAAATGAAGACATCTATGATCGCCGGCGGCAAACCTCGTATCTGGTTGCCGCCGTCGCTCATAGATGGCGGCAGCCTTTCCACTGTGGCTTGCCGACTTGCAGCCGGCCATTAGCCATTACTTTCCACTGTACTGCTCCGCTGGTCTTCCTTTTTCACCAGAGTGGAAAAAGTTTTTTTTTTTTTTTTGTATGAATTTGTCGTTAGTTTGTTGTAGCTTATTTTTTTATGTTTTCGGATGCAATACGCGTGCAAAGTGCACGTACAGCCTTAGTATACCTGCTGCACGGGTGGTGACTTTAGTGCAATACTGCGCTTCTCACGCGCTCGGTCTTTCTGAAAATTACTGGTTTAGTGGTTTTAAATTACATCCCGCAAGTTTCTGATTGGAACCGTATGTCTACTTTCACTAATTAAAAAGCTAATTAACGAATTTGAGTTCATTACTCACTATACTGTGACGGTTGTGCGCCCATCGAATGTCCGCCGAACTCGAGAAACATAGTGAAGACGGCATTTACGTAACTGGCAAGACACCTTTTTTTTAAAACTCTGTTTCTTAATAAAACATATATCACCCGGTATCTATTCTTGCGCACACCTGGGGTCTGCCAACTCACTTAAAGAGACCATGAAACGACTTTAGACACAAGTTTACTGACTGCATATCGTTTATGAGATGAAAAGAAAACTAGCACGCGAGATTCGGAAGGCTAAATCCTAATTTATGGAACGAAATTTTGCCAAATAAATAAGGGCTATATCTTACACTCTCTCCCTCAAACGCTCGCAACCAAGCTGAGTGTATGAATGGCTGGATTAACAACTGAGTTGTGAGCAGGGTTGTAAAAGTTACTTCAAAAATGTACCTAAGATACAATTACAGTTACTCATACGAAAATGTACCTAGGTGCGTATCTAGCTACTCGCTTAAAAATGTTCCTAGGTACAGGTACAGTTACTTCAAAGATACTTTTTATTTTCACGTCAAGTATTTTTCTCAAATTTGTCACATTATTATTGGAAGTAAATCCTTTGTATGCTGGGATGTACAGCCGGGAGCAAAAGTTTGCGGGGTACGGGAGCGCGTGTCGAAATAAAGCCCCTTGATAAAGGCGTTTTTTACAAGTACCGCCAACCATTGTTGAGGAACCGCGCGAGACACGTGCCACGAGCGGGTGCTCCGCCGCCATTCGCTTCCTAGAACCGCTCATTTCAGTGCTGCGCCGCCATTCGCTTCCAAGGGCCGCTCGAGATGCGGGTCTTGTGCACTCGCGCATTTGACGCTACGTGCACGACAAACCCAAACATATCGAGGGGCTTTATGTCGAAATGCATCGCCGCGCCGTCCGACGGCGCGCCGCCGCATTAAGGAGACACGGATTGCGCATGCGCGCCCTTCGTGCTCGCAATCATGTCTCTTTCGCTCGTTTCTTTTCGACGCGCTCCTGATAACAGGAGTCAGCGCCAGGGGCGTGAGTTAGCGCTTCGCTGGCTGTCTTCTGCGCGTCTGCTTCAGCCGTCTCAGCCACCGCGCTTTGTCACGGAGCTCGCTTGTGTGTGTGTGTGTGTGTGTGGGGGGGGGGGGGGGGGGGTAGCCAGGCGCCTTGTCACCCAGCGCGGCTGCTGAGGCAGCTGAAGAGGACGCGGGGCATGAAAGCCAGCGAAACGGCAACTTGCGCCCCTGGCGCCGACTCCAATTATCAGGAGTGAGTCGGACAGAAACGAGCGAAAGAGACATGACTGCCAGCACGAAGGGCGCACATGCGCAAAGCGCGACTTTTTAATGCGGTGGCGCGCCGTTGCACGGCGCGGCGATGCATTTCGGCACGCGCTCCCGTGCCCCGCAAACTTTTGCTCCCGACTGTACACAAAAACAAGTTTGATAAACGTGCTTATTGATGTCAATGTTTTAAGGAAGGAAGATAATATTTTAACGCGAGCGCGTTTAGGCGCTCGTTTCACAGAAAATCCGTCGGATGTCGGTGGCGTCGGTGGCGTGACGGGAAATTCCTGAATGGTCGATAGGGTTGTGACGTCACAGCCACTTGACTTCGCGCGGGAATTTCAAACAACCCACAACGCTCATGTGAAACGTGACGTCACGCGTGGAATAGACACACGAATTAATGGTCGCCGCATGTTCCAAATGATCCCACTTCATAAACTAATTCATTTGCCTTAAAGAACAATTTGAAGAATTTAAGCAGGATCGCACCCACGACCCTTCGGTTGCGAGCCAGACATGATACGGACTAGGCAACGGAGGGCTTGGGAATGGCACTGCGATCCTGCCGTCATTGGAGTGCCTCGATGTCTGTCTGTGTCAGGGTAAAGTCATTATGGCATCGAGTGTTGTCTGCGTGTGCCGAGCAAACATATAAATATACCTTGCGGGGTCAATTAGCACCAAAGCGCTGGCAAAAGCTCCTCGATCGCACCGGGAGTGTTGTATCATAAGAACTAGGTCGTTGTGTGACTCAAGAGCATGAGAAGCGATTGAGAAGGTCATGCGAACGGGGCCCGGTAACTCTATCGCGTTCAACTCTTAAAGGCGAAGATTAATCGTCCTCCCAGTTTTTTTTTTCTTCACAAACATTTTCAGTTTTGTAAAGTGCAAAATTTGGGTCCGATTTATTGCATGGAAAAACTACGTGATGTTAAATTGCTTTACGACTCTCATTATAATTTATTTTCAGTTACATGTTATATTGTATTTCTATGATTTTGACGAAGTAAATAGAAAAGTAACTGTAAAAAGGAACTTCACTTAGTTACAAGTTACTGGAAAATGTACCTAAGATACAGATACAGATACTGAGAAATGAAAGTACCTAGGTTTGTACCTCAGGTACAACAGAAGTACCTAGATACCGATTTACAGTTACTTGTACCTAGGTACTTTACAACCCTGGTTGTGAGGAAGCTTTCTGGACTGGGTGGTAGCTTATGCCACCTTAATAACTTCAGCATCCGCCGAGTAGGCGTCTATTTTCCAATTTTTTTTTTTCTGAGAACGTCAGTTGAATTTAGCTTTAGTATTAAATACGAGTAGTGTCACTCGAACTGTACTCGCAAACGATGAAGTTGTCGATGAATAACGTCGACGGAAGTGACCGAGTTAAATATTCGGTTGCATAAGCCGCAGCGCAAACGGGAGCGCGAAAGGTCTCTCCACGAGGAATGCCATTAGAAATTAACATTACAGTATGCTTTCACTGCACCTAAACATTTTAAGCTGCACTTCACTCAGCTGCGACGTATTCGTAACCATGGCCATATAGGCTCCTCTATACTCACAAAGCCTGGCATTTCGACGATGGAGCCAAAGAGTGCCCGGTCGCAGATTTGGAGCGCGAGAATCTGGTAACACAGAACATCAAAGAGCCATTTCTCGGGGAACCTGGACGTCAGCGCACAGCTTCTGCAGCGGCGAGGACCCGAATCACACCTGTTCGCTCGGGAGAAGTGTGTTTCGACTTCTCGCCGCAGCGGGGCGCTAGTCACGTGGCTCTCCTATCATCCGTTGCCTGCCGCTCCACCTTTCCATTTCGGCGTCCGCTTCTCGTGGCGATCTACCAGGCTTTCTCAGTACATAGGAGGCTACGCCTCATCGCATGAGCGTCGCGGACCAACGACAATGCATTCGGCGTTCAGGGAAACCTCAGTAGGTGGCGTCGTTTGGACATGCTTGCGTCGAAATGTCGACAAAAAAACGTCGTTTCGACGCATCGCGACACTTGACTGACGCGGCTCCATCTCTTGGCTGGGAGAACTTCCGTTTCCGGTAGAAAGGCATACTTTACGTCATGGCCACGTGATTTCACATGTTAGTGGCCGAGTAAGGTGGAGTCGAGGAAGGAAGCAGACGTGAGTTTTCATCTTTTTGTGCAAAACTGGAGGCAATAAAAGGAAAACGGGTTCCGGCACCGGGTTCCATGAAGGTTGAAAATTAAATGGAGTCTTCATTTGGAAAAAAGCTGGAAAATCATGTCATGGTCCCTTTAAAAGAGCCTAGTAAATAAGCTAATTCAATCTTTTTAAATGACTTAGTCGAATGAATAACAAAAATAATCTGCGGGAGATCACTGCTATTTTGAAATAATCGAAAATATCAAACACGCCATTTTCGGAAAACAGAAATGTTTTTTTAAAAGTTTTTTAAACATAAAAATATACATTCTAGCCAAACCTTTATTGTTGAATTTTAAATCTCATAAATCATATTCATGCCGAATTTATGTGTGATACGACAATATTAAGAAGAATATTTTTGTGCAGAAAGTGCAAAAATGCCGCAAAATTAAAAAAAAAAGAAAAAAAAACTCGCTTGAATATTGTTATAGATGTGTACCGGTACTCTTTCGCGGCTGAAATTTTGTTGTTGCTGTTAATATTTTTTTGTGAGAAATCGGTTACAGAAGAGTGCGATGGTGATGGGACGCCTTCTCAAAATAATGTGATAACTGGCGACGCCACAATTTAAAGAAGCGTGCACACGAAAAAAAAAAAAAAAAAAACACAAATGTGTTTTTTTTTGCCTTTCTAGTTCGCCGAGAGTTCTTCACACTCGTATTTGACTAATTTCGCTATCATATTTGGTCCTTACTATTATTATACACGATATAAAAATAATTTAAATAGAACAAAACAACAAATACCCAAAACCGCTTATTTTTTGTTCTTTTTGTGCAAAACGTCGCCCATGCATCCATTTCTCCGTCCAGTCTGAAACGCGGGGCTACAACATTATTACGATGTACGCATAATTTAAGCAGGCAGCACTAAATTGGAATAGCGCGAGGTCGTTGGCTCGTGGCGTAATTCTTGAGTCTGGAGTAAAAGTGTGAACGAAGCCCCGGGCGCTTCGTGTTGGCCTGGAAAACGTGACGGCCGAGCGTTTATTAAAAATCCAGCTACGTTCGTGTCCACGAGTACGCGTGTATGTATGTACATGTAGCGTGTCTTTCACTTGATGAGAGCAGACGATGTTGTAAACTGAGGGTTAGGATACGTAAGAATATTATTATTATTTTTTTTTTTCGTTCTTCCCGCTATAAGACGCCGAGTTTTCACCATCTGGCTGTTAAGAAAACTAATATTGCCCAGACGTCTGCGTGCGCGAGCAACATTCTCAAGGCTTAAGTGGCTTCCCGCGTCTGGGACTACGTTTTACGATGACTAATTTTTGGGGGGAAGCGGCGGGGTGTGTTCACACGCGATTCGCAGCTCGTGCTTTCTGCTATGTACTTATGTTGAAACACCGGGGGCGTTTAACCTGGCATTTCTGGCGCGGTGGGCCAAAGCGGTATATAGGCTGGAGAAGAGCTGTACCCAGTCGGGTGATTTCTATGCCGAAATTTGTTTAGTAAGCTTGCAAGGAAATTGGAACCAGTTATTTTGATTGCTTGAATTTTATAGTTACCGCTTATAATAACATCAGGAATGTATACTTTTCATTTCCTCCTAACATTTTTTTTTTAGGTTGCATTTGAGCGGTTGTTTTGTACCGGGGATTTTGTACCGTGATGTGTTTTGTACCGTGATGACCGAATTTCCGAAAAGCAGTTTCACGGCGGTGTCGCGGTCGTCTCACGTTTAACGCACGTGAAATCGGCCGTCGGGCGACGCCCGTCCTAATTTAAACCCCCGGGGTCGAGCGTGAAATCGATCGGACGACCCCTGGTGGCTAGAGCGGGGTGGACCCGAAGGAAAGCCAGATCGCCATCGTGATGCCGACAATGCGCATGCGCCCTGGTGCTCATTCGCGCCAAGAAAAGAACGCTTCGATTGTTTGAAGGGGTGGGTGATGCCAGCGTGCCGCCGACTTACCCTGATTTCGTTACAGTCACGTGATCAAGGTGCCTCAAGACTCGGCTGTTCTTTATGCGCGGGGAGGGGGGTGATACCTTTTTCTTTAGATTATTGCATTGACGCTGCGCTTTAAGGCAAGCCCCTTTTTAGCGATCACACTTCTTTTTAAATTCAATAACGTTTAAGTTTTTTTAATGTTTTGGATGCGACTTCTAGAAGTCGCTGGAGTCGCAAAGACTCCAGCGACTACGTGGAGGCGAGAATTCTAAGGATTCACATGACAGTCTCCAATGTGTAACGCACAGAAGCTCGTAAGTCTCACCACGCTTACAGTGACCAACAAAATGGCGGATCGGCCTCATGTGAATGCCCCCCTTTTCCATGAAACAACTAACGTCATGGCCGAATGACCGGCTGGCAGCTTTTACGAGCACACGGTAATTGCGAGGGATAAAACGGCCGGGTCGGAAAATGGAATACGACCTACTGCGATGTTGATTGTATGCGACTGTTAGCGCGAAAGCGCGAGAAGTGCGCTTCCAGTGCCGCCTTAATTGTATTAACTCCGAAGGCGATGGAAATCGGAAGGGATGGGGGGGGGGGGGGGGGGGGGGAGAGAGAGGGGGGAGGGGAGGGGAAGCTTTTCCTATTGCTTGTCCCGTCAGGGTGGATGTGTATTCCGCGGCGGAGTCCTTACACATCTGCGTGCATATCGAATATGTGGGAGAGAGAGGAAAGGTAGAAAGAGGGAGGAAAATGAATATGCATGAACGGCGTGAGTTAGGGACTACGTATTTGGAGCAGTGGAAACGGCGCTGTCGACAAAGGTGGGTATGTGTTTAGAAGTCGATGAAATAAAAAAAAAAAAAAAGGAGAAACAGACTGGGAGCAAAAGAGTAATGGGGTAGTTGATGTGGCCCGAACTCATTTGAATAGCCTGTTATTTGCATACTGCGCAGAATATGTCTCTTTTCTCACGGGGGCCTTACAAAATGCTCTTTATTACCAGGATTGAATCAGTATAGGCGTCTAAAAGGGCAGCTGGCCATCCGTACAAGAGCAGCAACGTCGCAGTTTGGTAGGCGGTTTCCGATAGACTCGCAAAATGAACCTCAGTAGGGATAAAACATTCTTTCTTTGTCTTTTTGCGTGGCCCTATGGAGGAAGGGACTGGCCCTCCCTTGTAGAATAAGACGCGGCTACGATGACAACATCGAGTTCAGACACGCCTTGAATTTGACTCGGATTTGGAATTGCGGATTCAAAATTAAGCAATGTACTGCTGCGAGAACTTATTTATCTTTTTAAGTTCTGACAAACTGAATTAAAAGAAAAAGCTATGAAAAATTATTTTATATAGGCTACATATAACGTGGATATACGCCCCGTACCTCTTCATGCGAATACCGAAGAGCGATGTTCGAAGCTTGCATATATATATATGGGTGGTTTCATCTCAAATCGTGCAGGCAAAAAGGGTCGAATTTTTAATTTTGATGAAAAAAATATATGTTATGGCACCGTTTCTAAAACCGCAGTCGACACAAACCGCGAGTTCGTCGGATTTTTTGTTCTCGACTTATGAATTTTTAAAGAAGCCGCGGCGAAAAGCAGTGTTTTTCACACCCGTCGTGGGTCGGATGTTTCGCTTGATCTCCCGCCATGGATTTTCAGTCCACATTATATTATTTTTTTTTGAAGCACTCTGTGGACACATTTAAAAGGCTCCAATACCATAAAATATTTTAGCCCTTTTGCTTTTTTTTCTGTAAAATTGTCAAAAACGCCTCCTCGGTCAATTGTTGACGAACTTTGACAATTAATTACTGGCGATCTACTTGGGTTACACCGATATTTTTTATGTACACGGAGAGCCCAAAACACGCTTTTTATATTTATTATAAAATGCCTTGGCTGTATAAAATATCCTTTGCGGTACGTTTACGTTAATATTGTGTAAAAACCAAAAAGTACCATTTTTGAAATTGATTTTCTCAAAAAACCCATTTTGTATTTTTTTTATTTTTTGTTCAAATGTAGATATGATAGTTGTCTACACGAAAATCAAGCCTAGAAAGTGTATATTTTGTTTGCATGTTTTATATTTAGGCCTCAATATCGGAAAAAGACGTCTTTGTTTTGCAAGACCTAAGTCAGACATAGTGACCCATGCGTCTCTATGAATTGTGAAAAAGTTTTCTTGAATTTTCTTCTGCATTTCGTAATCAATTATAAACGGATTTTGTGGTATTGAATATTTATGTATGTTTTGATAAGAGCGAGAACCATGAGATACATATCTAACCAAATCAGCAGGCCTAGTAGACTTTCAATAACCAAAAGGCACAGACATTGTATTGTTTCGATTTATAAACCTTTCAAAGTAAACTAGCACGACTAGCTATTAGCTGTCATATTACTAAGACAAAGAAAGTCACCACATCGTCGATATATTATATACAATTCTTTACGAAACTAAACACTGGGGCTTGTTCACCGCACATCGCGCAGGTCACCATGGAATGTCCTTTCACTTCCGTAATACGCAAAAGTGGTGACACAGAAACGGTTTGAAACACAGAGAGAGTGTGTCATGGAGAGGGGTAGGAAATAAAAATAAATAAATAGAAATTAAATTGCCCGACTCCGATCTTAACAAAAATTGCGTTAAAAAAAAAAAATAAAGTATTTAGGTTCGAGCGGTGGCAAGGCGATAGGTCCACGCCTGGTGGAGGGTCAGACAAAGAAGTCGACGGCACGTAAAGGTAAAACAAACAAAAAAATCAATAATTTAATAAAGACGGGAAAACTCAGCCGCACATGGCAAGAACAAAAACCAACTCCCCCGGGCATTCCCTAAACGGGACGCAACCAAATGCGTGCGAACACGCTCTCTACATCACCGCCAGGCCGCTACGCCATGACGAAATAAACCTAACAACTGAACAGTGCTAACAAACGGCTAGTAAGAAAACATTGAAAAAAAAAAAAAAAAAAAAACGTTTAGAAAAAATTGCACCCGAGAAACAAAGTTCAGCGGGGCGAAGAAACACACACGAGTCGGTCCCACGACATTGAAGTCTGGCAGGATGACGGCGTCCAGGTGATGCTCGAATCTGTTCCTCCCTCTATTACGCAAATCCACGACGGCTGTGCGGAACAGTGACTGTACGAAAGAAAGTGAAGAATAGATTCGAGCAGGCGATGCGCGAGAAGGTAACCGAGACTATGCTTCAAGCTTCATATCGGGAGAGGAGCTTTCGAGGTAGTTTCTGCAGTTACTCAAACTTTATCTTTACCCTTCCCTTTTTCAAAAGAACACGTCAGCCGGCGCTAACTTTTCATCTCGGGAGAAGCCCACTCTTCACAAACGGTTATAGTTAACAAGGAGGCTGACTTCGACCCAACTAGTCTCCGGGCAGAATACAAACACAAGTATATTTACCAACACGCTCGTTTTAATGTCAGTCTCCGGGCTTTGCTGTTTCCAAAAGAGATAACCCTTTATAAGGACAGAACGAGCGGGTTGGTGGTTATAATTAAACTTAAACACTCCCTTCTCGTTTTTTTCCTCAAGTTTAATAGATAACCCTTCGGTGCTATCGGATCTCCCCGGAGAGAGAGAGAGAGAGAGAGAGAGAGAGAACGGCCGTTTCAAGGTAAGGATAGGGCGCTCGAAGCTAGGGCAAACAGGCGGTATCGTTTCACGCATGCACGGAAGGCTGGTTTCAAATTTCCCCACATCCTTAACGAAACCGGCCCATCTTCGTGCGTGCGTCTGCGGGATTTCTGTCCCGCGCCGCCGGTTTTAGCGCGCACGCGGCGTTGTTTTGGCTGGCAGAACAGTTCTTGACCGTCGACATTGTAAGGCCGTGGTGTCCTCATCCTTTCAGGCAACGATTCCTTTGCTTTCCCTTGTGCAATACTCTGACAGACTCCTCCTGGGTGGCTGTCACTGTTCGCCGCGTCAACGACACAATCGTACCATTTCACTCCTCGTGACACAAGGTGCGCTGCTCGCTTTACTGTCACGGGCCGTCCCATCTAACACAACGAGCGCGAAAGGTCGTGGTCATCTGCTGGCTCCGAAAGGGCGGGAGGTTCATGCAGGCCAATGAGGGCCCCGAATCAATAAGACGTCTGCCGACTCCTACACGTTAAAAATTTACGACACCTGCTGGTCTGCTAAGAAGTGTTGCTTTCTCTTTTTGGAACTCCTCCAATGTAGCTTGCCGCCTATAATAAAATTTAAATAATCAATAAATATATCAGGGTGGAAATACTGTATTTCATTTTTATGTGGGAACGTTGAAAAAAAGAAAAAAAACTATTTCCAAGCTTGTGAAGACGCGCAATTCGCAAGTCCATTTCGAGCCGTAAAAACACGTTTTTGTACGATATTGATGCTTAAATGTAGAACATACAAACAAAATATACACTTTCTAGGCTTGATTTTCGTGTAGACAACTATCATATCTACATTTGAAGAAAAAATAAAAAAAATAAAAAATGGGTTTTTTGAGAAAATCAATTTCAAAAATGGTACTTTTTGGTTTTTGCACAATATTAACGTAAACGTACCGCAAAGGATATTTCATACAGACAAGGAATTTTATAATAAATATAAAGAGCGTGTTTTGGGCTCTCCGTGGACATAAAAAAATATCGGTGTAACCCAAGTAGATCGCCAGTAATTAATTGTCAAAGTTCGTAAACAATTGACCGAGGAGGCGTTTTTGACATTTTTACAGAAAAAAAGCAAAAGGTCTAAAATTATTTCATGGTATTGGAGCCTTTTAAATGTGTCCACAGAGTGCTTTAAAAAAGATAATATAATGTGGACTGAAAATCCATGGCGGGAGATCAAGCGAAACATCCGACCCACGACGGGTGTGAGAAACACTGCTTTTCGCCGCGGCCTCTTTAAAAATTCATAAGTCGAGAACAAAAAATTCGACGTACTTGCGGTTTGTGTCGACTGCGGTTTTAGAAACGGCGCCATAACATATATTTTTTTCATCGAAATTAAAAATTCGACCCTTTTTGCCTGCACGATTTGAGATGAAACCACCCATATATATATATTATATATGTATATATATACACCAACTCATGTTTACAAACAAACCGGAGCGCCCGGAGCGCCCCTAGCGGACGCCACCGGCGCCGCGCATGCGCGATGGGGGTGTGGGCATGAAGCTCGCCGTCGCCCATAAACAAACCATTGAAATGCGATGTTGCCGGCGTCGGTGTGAGTCCTCGCGCTCTTTTTGGCGCTGGAATAGTTGATTCTACGTCCTCCTAACGATGTCTGACTACTTGAGCGGCGTCAGCGAAATTACCGGGGCTCGTTACACCTCAAAACATCGCGTGAATCATCTGACATGCGGCGATTCGTTCTGCGTGGACGCCGCAGAATGTACGCTAAAGCCTGATTCACGTGATGAGATTTTGCTCGCAATTTTCAGTAGCGACGTCGCTCGGACTGCAAAAGCGAGAACCGTAGCTGAGATGTCGACGTCGATACTGAAAATCGCAAGCAGAATCTAACCAAGTGAATCAGGCATAACAAGTCGGTGATGACCACTGGTAGCAATGATCAACATCTCCTTGTATCTACTGTTTACGTCCCAGCCTGCTTACCAACCTTCAAACTTAAGTCTTTTGAGGCCTGCACTTACTTCTTATCGCAAGCACCGGGTCCACGTTTGGTCTACGGGCCGGTGTCCTCAGAGAGCAGACGACAAGCAGAAACGTTTGAAAGAGCAGACGACAGTTCGAACGATCAGGCGGCCGCTTGAACTTCAAGACGCACCCAACGTAGTCCGCAGGTGGTCCGTACAACTTGACGGTTTTCCGGCGTTCATTTTGGAACAAAACGAATAAATTTGATGTCCAGAAGTATCCGTGAATTCAACCCAAAATGCTTCCCGCCCAAGCAGTCGTGGTCCGACGGCGTCTGGTTTTGCCTTTTCACGACACATATCCACATTCTCGGACGAACCGAGCGCATGAAAACTGACCGTCAAATCTTTCTCGGCACTTTTGGTACAGCCCCAGTCGCAGCATTTTGACGAGAAGGCAGATTTTTGTCTGGTTCCTTTCAAAACAACGCAGGAATACACGTCTGACATGGGCACTTCCACCCACAGCCCCGGACCGGAAGTGCGTCCGACGCGCCACCACCGCGGCGTGACGTAACAGACATGAGTTCGTGTATTTATATATATATATTTTCTGACACGCCATCGTGCCGACGAGAACCCCGGCAGCAAGGTTCTTCGGAGAGGGTGTCCGGAAGCCTGTGCCACGTCATAGTGACTTTTACGGGGCTTAAAATGCAGGCCGTCCACCCTTGTTAGTATTAGACTGGTGACAGCTAATACAACCCGTTTGCTCTACGCACGTCTAAGTCCTGATTAGCTCAGTTGGTAGAGCGCTCCAATGGAAATGGACAGGTCCCTTGTTCGATGCCAGCAAACTTGTGCAAGCAAGAGGCTCTAAAAGGACCGAGAGGGAAGGATGCCAACTGTTAGGAGTAATTTTAGTGCCTTCAAAAGCAGTCAGATTACTCTCGTTATTTCTTCTTAAAGATGTAATCAAATATCACAAAATTATTTCAAAATGTAATAGATTACAAGTGTATTGATTACTTGTAGTGACTACCTTACAAGTCTGCAAGAACCCAGGTGGCAACAATTTTGGGGAGAGCGTCTGAAAAAATTCTCGTGCCACGTCGTAATACCAGCCTGTATCTGTGCGGTGATTGTGTGAAGGATTATAGGTAAAGTATCTGTTAACATTATTTGAATATTAAAAAAAATCATAATTATTTTTTGTCGTTTACTTAGCGCATCGAAAGCACCCGGAAGGATTGATAGCCCTAGCGGGAAGCTTCTTGGGTAAGGGCATCTGAAAGCTTGTGCCACGTCATAATAACTACCTAAATGTGTACGCCAGTAATTCTACGGCAAGGGGGCACCTTCTACATATTGTGTGTATTTAGGGAGTTTTCATCGCTCTTGATTTTTTTTTTCTTTTTTACCCAATTCCTCAAAACTTAAAAAAAAAAAAAAAATCTCTTGTGGATAAAGATAAAGTGCGCGCTGTCGCAGCTGGCTTCACTTGAGGAGCCGGCAGGCTGCAGCGAAACTGACATCCGTAGTGCTCTTTTCTCGCTTAGTTTCGGTTGGAAGCAGTGGACAGCGACTCACATTTCGCGCCCCATGCACGTGCCCCCCGCAAATTTTCCAATTTAGAAAATAAATTGAAACTTTTTAATTATTTACTTAATTAACCCATTTCGCCTGTTTTTTTTCTAATGGCCGCCTTGGCCACCAACTTGGCCCCTGGGCAAAAACAAACATTACGCAAGCTCCCCCTTTTGCGTTTCCGTTTTTTTTCCCTGAAATATCCGATGCGATTAAACAAAAAACCATGTATATAAAAGGACCTAGAAGAAGGTAAGCCAATAACAAGGTGAAGGTAGCTTATCCCACCTGTCCGATCTTGCTCGAGAAGCCAGTCAGTTCGATACATGCTAGCGACGTGTCCACAATGCACTAATAGCCATCGTAAAAACATATACTAAAAAAAAATCCCAGCGATAAAAGCTAACGAGAAATACTCCGGTCCCCGGTCGCTGGTATACCCTATTCACCTCTAAGCCGGCAGCGCTCGCTAGACAACTCGTACTGCCCATTTCTTCGCCACGTGGTCGTGCTCTCGCCCATACCCACGCGAATAGAGAGGCGCGAGTCACGTGACGATAGTAAGGTGGTCGATTGGTATGGCTAGGCCCGTAGCTTCCGCCGCGATGTCGGTCTGTAGGGGAGAACGGAGTATGTAGCTCCGGCCTGAACATCAGCCTGCACGGACGTCGATTACGAAGCGGATCTATACGGAGCTCGCCTCGCCCTAAATGAGAACAGATGGGTTCTACCAGGTGTATATATGCTCGCCAGACCCGGTGAGCAAACGTCTGGCAGATCGTTCGCCCGTACGCGTTATCGATGTTGCGGGTCGTGCGCCCACCACGCCGGGAAGATGTATTATTATAGTACACGCGCGCTGTTTGCCTTCCAGGCTATCCGGGGGATTTTGGGGGGTTGCGCGAGAGACGCGCGTTTTCGGGCTCGTTCGCGCAGCGCCGTCTTCTGCTTGAGGCGCTACTACGTCACGCACGAAAAGCGGTCTGCATGCAGGCACGTTCGAAGCGCACACCCGTGTACGAAGCCAACGGTCTTCGATCCTATCTGCTGCGAACACGCCGCGGTGTCCTTTTGCGTGATGCGTGAGCTCCGCGACTGTGTGGCTTTTACGTTGCGTGGTACGTTACGGCAGCTTATACGGCCGGTTACGTCGAGAGTCACACCATTCATCTGCGCTTTGTCTGAAGTGTGGCAACCGATTCAGAGGGTGGCGTTATACGCACACAGCCGACACGCGAAGAACCACAGATGTCCCGATGACTCGCGGGACGTCACGGAACGAAACACGAGCGAAGGCTACCCAGCGTAAATGGGCCTTTTTACGGCCTGTTTTTTGGGAAGAGGAGGAGGCGAGAGCGCTCGGGGAGGTCGATCGGAACACCGAGCTCCAATAGGAATGATTAGAGGGTGTATAGACGCGGCGTTATAGCTGCCTTCGTCCCTATACTCCCTGTTCGAAAGCGAACTCGCAACTCCGGACGACGGCGTTTCGAAAGCTTTGTAACGGCGAGTGCGGCTACCCGCTAATTGGCCAAAAACCAGACCTCCTCTCCCCCAGTTTCCTCCCGCATAGCTTTGTAAGTGGTGAATCCTGCACGGGCTTTGCTTGCTCGTGGTAGTTGTGGCTGCACCTATATAAAGCCTCCGTACTTCGTTTCAGCTTAAAGTCAAACTAAAGCGGTTCTGTATTTGAGGGGAAAAGAGCAAGAAAACGATTTGATCGTCTTTATTCGGCCTACGGGATCACGAATATCGAGTGTTTCGATTGGGCGCACGGAGGGCGCATAGCCTTAAACCCCCTCTGCGGAACATGTATCCGCAAACACAAATAAAGAAAAAAAAATCACTTTCAAAGTACCGCCGAAGCCTTTCCTTCCCGGAGCGTTACGTCATAAAAGGAGTTTTCGGAATCTCTCCGCCGCTAATGGCGTTTGATAAGTATTTTTTGGTAAGGATCACACACGAGGCTTGCATATTCTAATGAAGGTCGATTTAGGGTCTTATAAGCAGCTAATTTACATTATAGTATTCCGTCTTTTAAATTTCTCCTCGTGAGACCTTATTTTCGACTAGTCGTGTTCCAGCGTATAATTGACATGTGTGTCCCATTTTAAGTGTCGTGATATTAAAACCTCAAGTTATTTACCTTTCATTGAGGGGAACGTCGAAATTTCATATGTAAAATCAAAAACTTCATTTTTGTTCGTTATCGTCATGGCAGCCGATTTATAGTGATTAATCTTTGTACCCCATTTAAGGCGCTAGCGCGAGACAGCCTGTAATGACGCATTAAGGTTTTCTTGGTCGATCTCTTCAGTTATTTCGCAGTACATGACACAGTCAACCGCGAATAGCCTGACTTTCACCAATGGATCGATATCCCTGCCCAAGTCGTTTACATATATAATAAATAATAATGACTCCCCACCAAACCTTGCGATACTCCAGAGTATACGTCGAGTGTTTTTGAACATTGATCCCTAATTTTTACAAATTGTACACGTGCGCTAAGATACGCTTCTATCTAGGATAAAATATGCGCGTTAATACCGATAGCTTGAACTTTATAAATTATTTTACTACGGTGCACACGGTCGAAGGCCTTCGAAGAATCAATGAAAAATGGCATCCGTTTCACCTCGGCTATGAATAATATCCGCAAAATCATAAACTATTGCGACTAATTGAGAATCATAGAGACGCCAGCTCTAAACGCACGCTGATCAGGATAAAATGGTTCATTCCTTTTGCATGTACGTCCTTGAGTGTTTATTTATTCTATGTTCTAATAATTTGCCGCACGTAGAGGTGAGCGAAATGCTAGGTCTATAACCGTGTAGTGGTAACTTGCTTTCAGTTTTAGGTTTGGGAATGACTTTGCCGCATAGCCAGTCGTCTGGAACTTGAGAGTTTAGAATAGACACGTTATATATATAATGAATAAATATGCCGACATCATCGAAACTGCGCGAGCTAACCTAACCTACCCTAACCTAACTGTCAAGTTGCGAAAAAAACAAAAAAACAAACAAACAAAGCCGATGTTGAGTTTCTGCTAACAGTGTCCTGAAGTGTACGTTGGGTGAACACATAACCACTAATTAGGACGAACTCCACTGCTCAAACGCTAAACCGATTCTGCACTCTTCGAACCGAGTTTTTGTCCTCGACAGAGACTTCGTTTTCTGGCTGGAGGTGGGCGGTTCTGACAAAAGATACGCGACGCCATGAGCAGGGCGCACAACATTTTCCTTTTTTCGTTAAATTTAGCGAAAAAACGCTTTCCCACAATGCGTCGGCCACCCGTTCTTTGCTTTCGCACACGCATAGATAGGGATCATGAAAAGAGCCGTACCGCGTTTCCCGGGCAGATGTAATGTCACGAGGAACCTCTTTTGTGTCTCCCAGCCGTCGTCCGTGTGTACTCTTCCCTCCTAGCAAATTAACGTGTCACTCGAAATTCGTACAAAGGCTTTTGAGCGTCCCAGCCGTCCCTTTTGTCCTCGTCGGACATTAACATGTCACTCATAATTCGTACAAAACGAACGAAAGGCTCGGCATGCTGCGGCTCACCGTCTACGCAGACAAGCACCACCAGAGCTTCGCCCCTATCAACATCATTCACCACGTGGCGATGCGGTTGTTGTTGTTTTTTGCCCTACACGAGCACGTGAGCTCACGAGCACGCCGGACATCGGACGGACATACGGACATGGCTAGCCCCTAAAGAGCTTCGCCCCTAAAAAGCGGCCATTCCTCCCTCTCTGTCTCTCTCGTACATGGCTTCGGCAAACCTATGTGACTACGCGCAACCGGTGCGGACGTATGGTCACCTATCTCCGTCCGATGCGCTGATTGGCTCGCTGGGACCATAGCCTTCGCTGTTTGCCAGGTTACGGTGAGACTCGTAGCAGACTTTGGCAGCGCGGAAGAAAAAATAATAATTAAATTATTTTTAGTTAAAAGTAACTGTAAATAAAAACATTCACTTTTTTTTTTCCTTTTTTTTTTTTAGGAACGTGTACAGGATTGTCTCGAACGCGCTTTTTCCTCCGGGGGCGAGTTTCCCCGCACCGCACGCGCCATTGGAGGTTCGCTTTCCCGCACACGTAGAAGTCTTGCGGCGAAGCCAACTCGAAAATAAAAACGTGGGAGGGCGCTGCGGCGAAACCAATTTTTCAGGAAAAAAACAAAAAGAAAGATTGAAACTAGAGACAATAGGCTTTCCCACGTTGCACCCCCGAATGCTCGGTGGTGAAACTGACATGTCAAGAGGCATCCCTTTCCAATGCATTTGAACTTAGTTTTGTTTTGCGAACATGTTTTCTTTTTAGCTTTCTTTTTTTTTGAAAGGAAGAGGAGACATTTTGGAACTCCGGAACGCGTGCGACTTGAAACTGTCTTCTGTTTTTTATGAGCCCTTTTTTTTGTCTTTTTTGTTAGCTCCGTTTAGGAAATGTTGGAGACCGGGACATATATCCTTGCATTCGATGATTTGACACTGTCGCCGTCGAGCGAGATTATTTTTTGTATTGACTTTCTCGATACTTATTTTCTCGTGTTTACTTTTTTTTTTTTTTTTTTCGCTTGTCCTTAAAGTAAAATTACTGAGCGTCAGTGTGAGTTCTGAACCCACACACACAAAAAAAGAAAAATAAGTATCGTATTTCATGTCGCTATTCAAAGAAAAAAAGAAAACTCATTCCGATCTTTTTTGTTCCCTCGCTGCACCGTTATTACGCGACCGTGAAAGTCGAGGTGACGGGGAAAGTATCGCACCAGAAGTCTAAAAGAAAGTGGAACTCTCATCCATCCTTCCTCGAGATATGAAACCATCCACCCATAAAAAAATAAGCCCCTTCTTTTTCACGTTTCAATAAATTTCTCTTTGGGTAAAAAAAAAAAATAAATAAATAAATAAAATAAACATCTAAACCGAAGCTTCAGCAGAAAATCATTCCAATTGCTGAATATTTCTTCCGTCAACGGCGCTCGAGAGGAACCATCTCTGACAGTCGCCGTTGCTCTCAAGTATTCCTGTTCTTGCTCCTGGTCTTCGTGTCAGTTTCTAAGAGATACACGACGTCGCGAATTAGGAATGTCTCTAACCTGGTTTGAGTGCGAACCAGAGCTGTTCGGAGCGGAGTTGTGAAGAACGACGTCGTTCTTTTACCGCGTTCTTTTTTAGAGACAACGGGGGAGTGCCGCCTTGCATCGGTGTTAACTGGAACGGAAGATCGTTACATTTTCGAGGGAGCGTGTAACGGCGTTGTTTTTTTTGTTTGTTTGTATTTTTTTCGGCAGCCCCCAGCAGGGTGGTCCTTGAGTTTTCGTGCCTCGTGGGCGAGTTTTGTATTGCTCCGGTGTGGAGTGCACGTTGGTGCCTGTTGGTGGCGTGCGCTACCAAATGTGTCGCTGTGGTCGACCTTCCACCAAACGCGCTCGCCACGACGCCTAGAGTATGACTGAATTCTACTTTTATTAATGGGGAGCCAGGAGACAACGTCCGTACACTAAACAATGGAAAGTGGGCCACGAAAGGAACCGTGGAGTCCTACGTAGCTCCTAGATGGTACAGCGTCACCACAGGGGATGGCAGGACGCTCCGTCGCAACCGGCAACATTTTACGAAGGCTGACTAGGAAGGTGATTCAGAGGCAACAGAAGAAAACTGTATACAGATGAAGGGACAAACGATCATCGAAGTACCGCGAGTCAGACGCAGCAGGGGCGCTCTCATCACGCCCATCTGGCAGAAGTATAGATGACCTCCACAAGGACGAAGTTATGATAAGTCGTTCGAGCAGGTGCGGTAGTTTTTCTTTATTTTTTTTCGCGTGTTTTTTTTACGTGTTTGTGTGGTTTTATTTTTATATTTTCCTTCGTTCCTTGTGGTTCCCATTCGCGATGTCACAGATATGAACCGTAAGACTGAGTGAAACATGTCTTTAATATGGAAAGGAGGCTCGCCTGCCTTGGCCGAGTAGGTAAGATGAAGCCACCGAAACATCTCCTCGCCGATGGTCGCAACCGTTTCTCGCCCGGATCGCTCTGTATCAGTCAGACCTTGTATTACGACGACAAAAAACGAAAGAAGACCACGCTTTTTCTTTTTTGTCTTCTTTTTGCTTGTGGGCACTTTTCTTTCTGTTTGTCAATATACCCGGGCGCCTGCAGTACAGGTAAGGTGCCCGAGGTCGATACGGGCACCGCGTAAGATGCCATCGGCGATCTACAAAACCTGCGTATCGACCGTCGGCTTCGGCACTCGAGACCGTCGACGTTAACTCTTCCTGGACACGGAAGGACACCTTAACGATCCCTGCCCCTTCCCCCCCCCGCCGATCCTTTCTTACTCGCTGTTCTCCGTTTCTCTCCCTCAGGACGGAGCGCAGCCGATGCTACGACGCACTCCAGCCAATCTAAGGTCGTGAACGTGTCCTATGAACGCGCGACTCCAGCGTGCACTACGCCGGCGTGTGGCGAGATCATGTGCTTGTTCGGGCCCTTTCGCCCTGCTTTTGAACAAGCAAAACGTAAACAAACAGAAAAAAAAAACAAAAAATAAAAAAAGGTGTTTGAAACAGGGAATTGAAGGGGCGATGCAAATATATATATATATATATATATATATATATATATATATATATATATATATATATTACCTTTAGTTAATACCGCTCAGTATTATTTCTTGGCATTCATAACTAGGGTTTCGTGTTTTCGGATAAACCTGAAAAACTCCGGAAAACACCCGCCGGTAAAATGTTGGTCCATTCGGGTTTATTCGATAAACTCCGAAGTTTTTATTTGCCAGATTGTTTAGAATGTTGCCGAAGAAAAAAAACAAAAACAAACTTTGTATACGGTATTTTTGAGGCGACAAGGTTGCTGGAATGCTAGCTAAGTATGATGTTTGGATCCAGGAATTTTGACGGTGATCGTTTGAGGGGACAGTCCCGAGTGCGTGTTTATAGCTGATACGAGATTAAAAAAAAAAAAAAAAAAAGATTGTGGAATCAAATCTTTGATACAAAGGAGAACGTGCCTTGTTCTTGGCGTTAAACTGCGACGAGGCTCAGAGTTTTAGCGCCCAAAGTTGACCAGAGCCACAAATATGTTGAGTCTCAAATGAGAAACAAAAAAAGCAATTGAAGATGCCAACTCCAGGGAATGCACCAAATGTTTCAAGTATCGAATGAAAAAAAAAAAAAGAAAAGGACAAAAAGGGATTGGCAATGCCTACTTCAAGTTTCACCATGAACTGAGTCAAATATAAGGGCGATCAATTTTGTTCATTAAACTATTCGCGTTGGAAACCTTTGTCAAACAAGGGAGCACTTCACGATGATGCTCGGATGGAAGAAGGTATACGATTTGTGTTTGGAAAAATGGATCAAAGATACGGGTCTCACGAGGCAAATGGGTACTCAACTGTGCTCGGAAAGGACAGAAAACAAAACTGCCTCGCTTGTGAGATTTTCATACTTCAGCGGAACCCTTTGTTAACGAAATGCGTTTTATTTTTGTCGGTTTCGAGCACTGGATTTTCGTGGAAGTTTCCTGTAGGGTTTAGTTATCATATGCGTATACGCAATTGGTTGAATTTTTGTTTCTATAATCCTTTATGAGAGCTTTGTGCACCGCTATATCAAAGGATTGAATGCGTTGTTTTCTATGGCTTTCTGTTGAAACTAGTTGAAGGGGAAACCAGTCTTTTTTGAGACAGAGGAAGCCTGTGAATTTTAGTTCAAAACACGGGTCTTGATAGAGCGAGTGAACGGCATGTTGAACAGACATTCACTCAAGGCGCTTTTGTCACTTGTACCGAATTGTACTCAGTGCATGACGCCCAGGAGAAAATATAAAAGGGTATTTCAAGTGGTACCACTGCAAGTCAAATGGTACCACTTGCAAGTCAAGTTATACCACTTGCAAGTCATGTGGTACCACTTACAAGCCAAGTGGTACCACTTGTGCTTGAAGTGGTACCACTTGGGCCTTAAGTGGTACCACTTGGGTTGCAAATGGCACCAGTTTGCAAAAGTCTCATATATCACTAATAAACAAATAAATTAATAAAAATAAAAATAACAAAATAAAAATTTGTAAATCTGCTCCTGCAAACAGTAATGCACTTCCTGGAGGTCTTATCTTTAAATTGAAATATTTGCAAAAAGACGTTTTTAAGCTCGAGCTCAAAAAAAAAACAAAAAAAAAACGCAGGGCATGGCGAGTTTTGAGCGTCTCGTCATTTCTTCACAGCCAATGAAAATGCGACATTAGCCGACACGACCGTCGGAGAACCAATCAGGAACCAGGAAGATAAGGAGTCACGCCCTGCGTTTCTTAAGCCGTCATTTGGACAAGCATTTAATTACCATAAGCCAAAACTTATTTCAATCGGCTCACTACACTCATTTAAAGGGAAGCTGAAGCGGTTTTAAATATGGGAATAAACACCTGAGCCTAGTTAATGAGACCTCCGACATCACGAATATCGTATTCGTTTGGTCATTTTCTGCCGGATTAACCGGAAAAGCGCCTTCAAAGTAGCGCCGAAGCCACGCCTCTCCGAAGCAGAGGGAAAGGGGAGAGAAGAGGAAGCCCGTCAGCCGGCGTCACAAAAGGACCGGCTGAGGGACCCCGCCGCGGCTGGCCGCGTTTTCCTCGTGGGCTGCTCCACTGACTTTTCGAGCCGTCGTCGTTCTGCCGCTGCATAGCGCTTGCTTTTATCCGTTGACCGGTCATGCTACTGATTCAATCGCCTCACGTGTTGATTGTTCTCTTGTTTGTTCACGTGTTTGCAGAATTCTCGTAGCATGGAACCACTCGTGCTGTTGCACGATGCCGTACTCATGTGCATGTAGCCGCCAGCTTTCACGAACAGCGCTCGTCGCAATTGTTCTAACCGCTGACCGTCTTTTCCACTTCGTCACCGGGATTTTAAAGGGGTGGGTGGGTTTGAGGAAGTACACCGTTTTTTGTTCGAAATGTGTTTCGGACGGCGCATATGAAAACTATGTAGGGTTTCGGTCTGAAGAAGGCTCGTTTGAACGCGACGCTCTGCCGTCCATCTTTGAAGGTAAGAAGGCAATTCAGCGCATCGAAAGTCACAAGCAAAGAGGAAACGTAACTTGGTAGGAATCGTAGGTCGACTGTTCTAGAAAAAAGGTATTACGTTATTGGAATTGGGCAGTGTGATAGAAAAGCCACGATCATTTAGCTGAATAGCGGGTTTCTACTGACTCCCCTGTGTTAACCACCTTATATTAGTGCTTTAGTGTTGGTTTCTTATATTGTTAAGTGAGTATATTTTCCGAACCGACTCCGGTCTGGGAAATCTGGGAAACAAAAGAAAACAATCTTGGGTAGCCCAAGATTATTTTCTTTTGCTTTTAATCTACTCGGCTACCCAGTCACTACGGAGAGGAGGGCTTGCTCTAATAAGTGGTCATGCAATTCATAATGCGACTTTCACGGTGCAACTTGTTTTAGCATAAACTTTTTTTTTTTTTACAGTTGCTGACATTATTTGAGGTCACATATTCTTTAAACGTAAACATAAATTTTGTTAAATTTTCCTTCCAAAGGTTTATATTTTTTTCAGGAGAGCTTTTCGGAAATACAAAGCATGTGACCTTCTGTTCTGAATTGAGTTTTTTTTTTACAAGTTACGCAGTGTTTTCCGTATAAAGTTTCTGTCATGCAACAATTCTTTGTTCCGTAGAAATGCGATCGGGCGATGATAATGCTTGGTAGTTGTGTGATGCAGTCAACAAATCTTGGTAGAAGAATGCGAATGTAGAGGCCCAGGAAGCTTTCACGATTTCGACATCAAATTAAGGGCTGCCGGGCACACATCTTCGCTTTTTCTGAAGCTATAATGGCGTAATAGTTCGTGGCAAACAAACTAAACGCAGCAAAGGGTACCGCTATCCCAAGGATGCACCTTCTGCGCAGTTATTCGCATAGTGCGCAAGGACATGGCGGTGGCAGAACGGCGACCCTGTCCTATCACCTGTCTCATCTCAGGGGAAGCTTTCCCGTCGCCCGAAGCCGATTATATACTGCCCCTTCAAACCACTTCAGCCTTGATGAAAAATGAAGATTTTCAATCGCAGTAGTCGGGGAACAATTGTTCAGGATGGCTCAGGCGGTGTTGGCCACGGTAAAGCTCGGGCATGGCATACGGTCGCACCCCCACGCGGCTAAAGAAGTCCCATTGCTTCTGGGCGAGAGTGAAGGCCATAGGGAAAACAGCTCTCTAGGAAGTGCGGTCATAGAAGAACATGGCAGGGCAGCACTGAGCATGTCGCTTGATTTTATTTCGCAACACTGATTGCGGGGATTTCTAAAAACGAAAGGGAAGCGCCAGGAATTTTCACGAGTTTTGATCCTGGACCGACTTGCTAGAACAGCGTCTCAGCTGACACTGAGTGAAAGAAAGCACTGCAAAGGGTGGGGAGCGCGAGTGTCTTTCCCGGTGAAAATTTTTGTAAACGGTACCACTTGTAAGTGGTTTATTGAACAGGTACCAGTAGCAAGTGGTACCACTAGCAAGTGGTTCCATAAGCGGTACCACTTGTAAGTGGTTAATTGAACAGGTACCACTTGCAAGTGGTAGCACCAGCGAGTTGAACCACTTGCTAGTGGTACCACTTGCTACTGGTACCTGTTCACTGCTTGCAAGTGGTACCATTTGCCGAAATTTTCACTGGGCGGCACTTGCCTTCTGAAGTCATGCCGCTTCAGGAAGCCTGCCAAGCACACATTGCCAAACCGCAACGATCCTTTTTGAAGTTCTGCATCGCCTGGATCGTTTCGCTTCGGATTGATGGGAAATTAACTATTTTTGAATGAGGCAATATTGCGTTTTGTATGACGAGTGAACCGTCGAATCACTAAATTGTACGATTGAATTGATTTCGTTAAATATGTACAAAAATTATGCCTGTCTGGCTTGAGCACTCGCGCTCAGAAAACGCCTTTCCTAATGTGTCGCCCTCGCGCCCGTTTCTGTAACATCTCTCTGTAAACGAGGTGTCGTGAAACTACATGGTGGTTGGAGCCGTAGTCGCCCTGCTCGTACATTATACAAAAGACATGATGCAGGTATGATACATATCTTCAGACTGTTGGCAGACTTTCTTGTATGATGTATTAGGAGTGCGACCGCGGTTTGAAAGACCGCGGTGACCTTAGCAAATAACCCGTGGGCACCAAGCCCAAGTTTGGCGACTGAATGTATGAACTGCTCAAACTCTAGGAATTTCTTTACAAAGTTACCATATTTTTCTAGGATAATCATCATCTTAAAAAAAAAAAAAGAAGTGGGGGAGGTGCGTTTTAGACAGTCTGAACGGAAGGCTGAAGGCTAGCGATGAATGCGAGCTAACGTAGTTGCAATATTATAGTCAGTGCATCTCGGGGTTTTCTGGTATATTGGCTTTTTGTCAACGTGTTATGGCGCACGAAAGAGTCTGGTTGACCATATTTGGTTACTCCTCTGCGTATGATTTGATTTTTACCAGCTACATCCGGCGAAATCATGGTCAGCCAGATCCTCCAACAAGATCTGGGCCACCGAGATTCAGTCAGATCTGCAGTGACCAGATCAGAGCATTCTGACGTGGATCAGCGAGGACTTAACGAGCCAGATCTGGAGCAGTCCCAAGCATCCACATGTAGAGCAACCAGATCCGGAGAGACAGATGTGGAAGTCAGATACAGCAAGATACCGGTGAACCATATTTAGAGCAGCAAGATCGGGACAGCCAGATTGATCGGCCAGGCTCTAGCCAGACACATCCATCAAGATCTAAATTGACCATGTCCAGACAGCCAGTTGGGGAACAGTCAGATCCAGCAAAATCTCGGCAAACCAGATCTGGAGCAGCCAGATCTTTCCAGTTCTGGAGGGAACAGATCTGGACAGCCAGATTGATCAGCTGGGCACTATAGCCAGCCAGACCCATCCAGATCTGAAGTGACCAGTCCGAGACAGCCAGTTAAAGAACAGTCAGACCTAGCAAAATCCCTGTCAACCAGATCTGGGGCAGTCAGACTTCTCCGCTTCTGGAGTGACCAGATCCGGACAACCAGACTGATCGGCCAGGTTCTGGAGCAGCCAGACCCATCCAGATCATGAACCACCATTTCCAGACAGCCAGATCTGGAAGTCCGATCCAGCAAGGTCCCGGCCAACCAGATATGAAGCTGCCGGATCTATCTAGATTTTGAGTGGCTGCAGATCCAGGCAGCCAGACTGACCAAGCACGTCCTTGGCAGTCAGGTCCTTTGCAATCAGGTCTTTGCCAACCAGGTCCTTACCAACCAGGTCCTTGCCAACCAGTTCCTTGCCGCTTAGATCCATCCAGATCTGGAGTGGCCAGATCCGGGCAGCCAGATTGAGCAGCCAGGTTCTGGCCAGCCAGATATGGAGGAGCCAGATCCAGCCAGTCCCTGGCCAACCAGATCTCGAACGGCCACATTCATACATCCAGGTTTCCTGACACCAAGACCTAGACCAATTTGTAAAGCCCACAACCTAACCAGACAGACCTTCAACGTTTTCTACGTCCATCCTTCTCGTCTTTCCCGTCCTTTCTTAGGCACACCCCTTTCTCCTTTACGAAGTTCTCGGCTATTTCTGGACGTCGCCTAGTTGAGGCATCGCTCATATGAAGTAACAGACGAGCTCCGGATATTGCGAATGAATATTGAACGACGTTCCAGTCTGCTCGCGCACTTGCTTGATTACGTACCGCGCCCGAGTCGGCGGAATGGACTCGGCGTCTATAATTAATTCGCCGTGTATGATTAAGCATCAATCGGTAGAAGTGTCTCCGGGTGTTGCAATCGTCAAGGGGCAAACCGGTCTTAAATTGTGGAGTGGTTTCTTCAATCGCGTCGGTTTGGCGGAGTGGGCCTGGCAGCTTGGAAGATGTGCCTCAAGGTACCGTGTCGTAACTCACGTATACTTTGGAGAGCTGGGATAGCTGCAGGTTTGGAAACCGCTAGGAAGTTCCCTGACAGATCCGACGACTTGATTGATGGTTGGCGTGGCGCACGGCAGTTTGGCCGTCGGCCAAATGAACCAAGTTCACCTAAACTCAATCACAGAAACCAGTTTCATTGTTATCATAAACATCGTCATCCTCATTCCATTTTGTCTACTCATCAACTAAGAATTTTTTATTTTTTTTAATGATGCCTAGAAGAGGCACGATACATTTCGAGATGTCAATGTCCGCTCAAATAAGTCCTTATACACATTTCGAGATGTTAATGCCCGCTCAAATATGTCCTTTTACAATACATGAATTGATCGGACGTCATATCAGCTACCATTGCGGTGGGCTTGCTTCTGATCCCTTACTTTCTGCTGCAAATATTTCACACACCCAATTTTGTTTTGTTTTTCTCAGCAAGGAACAAGGGGTAATGACCACCAGCACAGTGCAGTGCCGTCAAGTGCGAGCCACGTATGTATTCTATCTGGATCACGTGACCACGATTCGGCTATATGGCACGAGCTCATAGTTTGCAAACGGACTTCCGCCCAACGAGCGCATGCGTTAACGAGGCGAGTCTTTCGAGGCAGAGAGTGCGCGTTGGCTGGCGCTAATAACTTTCACTTTTCTGTCAGCCTAATGACGAGAGCACGTGAAAAATCTCTGCCAGTTTACTTTTGAAAAAAAAAAAAAAAAGTTGTAAAAAAGGATGTTGATGATAACGCCCATGTTACATCGCATTCGTGTTTTTTTTTTTTTTTTGTTTTCCGATCAGTTTTTACATCCTGTGAACGGCGTGGAAACGGCTGATTGTGGGGAAAGGATACTGACACATTTCCCCAAACGCGACAAAGCTTTAAATTCCTTATCGCACAATAGACCATTTCAGAAATTCATTGCCATCTAGTGGATTCGATAGAAGTCTATATTATTGTATGCTAATGGCGGTTGAAATCGAGGACCTATTCGTGAATGGCAGACGTACGAAAGTTACGGTTTCCTTCGCTGTAAAGCTATTCCTCAATTCGTTTCCTTTTCTATAATGTGTACCACTCTGCACGAGCTTTTGTATGAGGCGGTTTGTTGAGGAAAACTCTAAATGACATCTGCCACATTCTATAGTCATGAGCTGTTTAGAGCTTGCCGAAGCTGAGCATTCCAAGAATTTACATGATGACAGCCTCAATTGCGCAACGCAAAGAAGAGAAGCTTATAAGCCTAATCACGATGACATCACTCAAGAATACAACGTAGCGCACGTCTGGAATGTTCCGGCTCCGCGTTGGTACCTGTCTTCACCAGCGATCAAAAGGCCGCCATTAGCATGTAGAGATGATGATAGTTATTAAATTGGCCAGACTGAATTTGGTGGAGGGTCTATTCACAGCCAAATCCAAGACTCCGACTTTTATATATATATATATATATATATATATAGGGTGTTTCACGAAAGGTGGACAAATTCGATATTGCAAAAACTAATTAACTTTTTTAATATTGTGTTTAAGGGCATGATTTCAATTAGAAAATTGCTCAGCGTCATCGAAAAACAGTAAATAAACAAATCGCAGAGCGATAGAAGGCATGCGAAGCATTTTAGGGTTTCTGAAAAACCGCACGAATTGGACGGGTTTTTAAGTTTCGGTTTGCTATCGGAGCGCAACTCGGCCCCGACGGCACCGCACCCCGTGGAGAAATAGGGCAACCAGCCTCTGCTGCGTCGCGCGAGGAAAGTGCAGCGGAAATCAAACTTACTAAATCAGTAACAAATTCCTCTAAAATGTAAAGCACACTACAATATAAATTTAGTTTTTCAGAAATTTTAAATCTATTCCGAAGAAGAAGACGGGCTGCTATGTTCAAAAGTCGAACTTCGTCGAATTTCGCCAAAAGTTCGAAGGTTCCACGATCGTTCGAACCTTACAGGTTCGATAAACGTTCGCGATATCCGCACTCGAAACGCGAGGAAGTCAACGTAATCCAGCGATCTGGTCTGTAGCCCCAGTCAAAGACAGATCCGGATCTTGCCATTGATCCTGGCTTCGGCTGCGGCTTCGACTCGTTGTACACGGTCGGTGGGTCGGTCGGTCGGTCGGATATAAAGAAACAAAGAAGGAAGCGCGACCATCGAACCCTCATCGATTTCCGGTGGCTCCTCCGTCGTCTCGAGCCATCCCTCTTCCAAACCCCGTGGCTCGCGGCTTTCGTGTTGTGCGCCCAGGGCCTAAACTGACAGCGAGGTGGAAGCTACTCGCTCACCGAACCAATCAGCCGCCCCCTTTTCGTCATCTGACCCGTCTCTGCGCGTGGGTACACTCTTAATCTTGTTCCACTTAAAGCGGCCCTGCAAGCACTTTTTTACTAATTTGTAATTTGCACCAAACCTGAGCGCACTGAACGTAGTAACTTAGTGTAACTTTTATTTTCTTGAAATTCGCTTTATTTTAAAAGGTATAGGCAAATCAAAAGTACAAAAACAAGCAAAAAATAACCTCCCTCATGACGTCCTTGGTTGCTCGAGCGGCCGTGAACTAGAGGAGGGGCAGTGAGCTCATCGCGAGCATTCACAGCTGCCGCATTCCGTGTCGACGGCGCGAGAGGGCGCCACTAAAGCATGTTCTGGAAAGGCTGCATGCAGCGGGCAGCCAGAGCGGCTCTCATTGCCTTTGCTGCGTGATTAAACACTAATTCGGCATGACACTTCATTGGCCACCAACGACAGCAAACACGGGGTAAAGATCAGTTCAGAGTGGGAGCCACTTCGGGCTGCCATACCGCGAAACGGCCAAACCGCAAGACAAAGCATCTCGCCGACGGCCTTCGGAAGGCTCGGAGCCGGTCGGATCCTCCTCCCCATACGACCGCAGCGCTGCCGCGTACATCCGGGACCTTTCCGTGTCGGCGCCTGATCCCACTACTTCTTTCTAGTATGCGCCGCCTTTTCCACCGCTTGGTGGCGGGTATGTCGACGGGTTATTTCTTGTTTTCGTACTTTATAAACTGCATTTGTTTCGTTTCTCATCTAAAATAGTGAACAAAAACTACTTTTATAAGTAATTGAAACGGTTCGCGACACTTATATTTTGTATTTCGACTAAAAAAAAGCTTTTAGCGGCTCTGACCAGTGGCAAGCCCAGGACCAAAGACGTCACATTTTGCGCGCTTTCGGTATCGCGGGTCGCCCTCGTCGGTGGAGGAGGTTTCCGCGTCGTCCGGTTAAAATATGACGCACTGATATTTAGTTACTCTTTCCGTGCCCGCTGGCTTGCCCGAACCCCAAGAGACGTGGAAACCGCAAAAAAGGTAGACGCTTAAATATGATTGCAGGGCCCCTTTAAAGTCCGGTTATAACCGGTACATTTTGCAAACAACATTTGCGCCTGACCAGAAGGAACTGTATTTCGTATACCTCGTCGTTTATCCACAACACTGTTTTGGGTAATTGCAAATACTTGGTAGTCAATAAGAAGCACCATGTCAGACAACTATAAATATTAAAAAAAAAAAAAACTTTCTGGAAGTTTTGTTTGGAACAGATGGGCGCGGATATAGAGTAAGCTAAGGGGAACCACAAGAAAGTGGAACCGCCATCCACGTAGCACCTACGTTTTTTTTTTTTTTTGCAAAAAGAGCAAAAAGAAAGCTAAGAGGACCGGCGTTCTAGACATAATCCCTGATATACAAAAAAATGTACTTATTTAAAAAAAAAAAAAAGCCCCACAAAAAAACCGACAACGACAACATGTGGTGCGTTCTTTTAAACGGGACCATTGGGGGAACCAGAACCGGCTTGCTAGATTAAACTTCGTTTCAAGGTCCTTTTAATCTTAAAGGGACCTTGAAACAATTTTTCAACGACTCCTTCCTTAGCTCTAATCCTCAACTCAAAAGCGAAATGAGAAATTACGCGGTCGTGACGCGCTTGGCCTCCGTCGCGATGACTCCAAGCTTCTACCTTGCTTTTTAAGCACACCTTGGAACTTATCATTCGCAATCGATGATAAGTGCCGTCAGGGCACTCATTGGCCACGAACGTGAATTCAGATATTCGTCGACGAATTGATTGTTGACGGATACGTTCGAGTGGCGCAGTGCTTGTTTGTGTCCAACGCGTGGGCTGGGGTAGGCTGACGTGCTTTGGGTACCACGGATCTATATCACAGTGAGAAGACGGAAATGCTTTCGAAGGAAAGGAGGTGCGAAATAGTCCGCTACATTTTCGAATTTTCGTACCAAAAAGCAGGCTTTTGACTTTCTACCCTTTTTCTTTGTGGCCCAGTAAACGATTCGCGATTAGTAAGATTCCGATCTAAAATTCTTTATCCCTACCCAAAATTCGTTTCATGGCCCCTTGAAACATCGGCTTACAAGAGCCAAAGCGATCGAAACGGCAGCAGTGAACGAAAGAATCCGTACAAACGTTTTCTCCATACAGAACGTGGCAAGCAGTGCGAGACGTAGCAGCTTCTGGGAGCAAGCACGAGTTGCAGTTAGTTGTCCCGGTGTCCCGGTTGTTCCCGTCGTTTCGCTTGCTGTGAACGCAACCTATATGCAAACGCGTGAACCAAGCTGCAGATTGTGCGCGAATGACCGTGCCACTCCGCTTCCGGGCTTGCTTCGACGGTGTTTTTCTTTTGCACAATCTCAGCTGATACGCTGATGCATTTTAGCAGGCCGGCCAAAATCATAGCCTCCTATATACTGACAAAGCCTGTCAGATCGCCACGAGAAGCGGCCGCCGAAATGGAAAAGGTGGAACGGCAGACAACGGATGAAAGGAGAGAGCCACGTGACTAGCGCCCCGCCGCGGCGAGACGCCGAAACACACTTCTCCCGAGCGAACAAGTGTGTTTTGGATCCTCGCCGCTGCAAAAGCTGTGCGCTGACGTCCAGGTTCCCCGAGAAATGGTCCGTGCTACCAGATCGTCGCGTTCCAAATCTGCGACCGGGCGCCCTATGGCTCCGTCGTCGAACTGCCAGGCTTTGTGAGTGTAGAGGAGGCTATGCCCAGATGAAGAGTGTTTGGGCGGAGGCGTCGTGATCGCGTGACGGTGGCGATAGACTCCTAGAACTGGTCCGATCGAGCACGTAGCTTCCACCGCACTGTCATCTTGGGGGTGAGCCGAGCGTAGGCACCACGTTTCGCCCCCCCCCCCCCCCCCCCCCCCTCCTACCCCCTCCCCCTTATCGATCGACGTCCTACACTTCGTTACGCCCCAGGGTGGACCGCACCGGGAGCCAACTCGGCCAGTCCAGCGCTGCGAACGTGCCACGTGACTGCGTGCCCCGTACTTCGCCACCCCGCTCCCCAAGGTCACGTGCCTCTCGCGGGGCCATTGAATTGGCTTCGTTGACTCCTAGTGCGTCAGCTGCGGTATGAAAAAAAAAATAAATAAAAGGGGGGGGGGGGGGGGCTGTTGACATCTTGGATTGCTCTCACGCTCTGACGATTCCACCGTGTGGTCAGTCGGGCTGGTGGTATCCCGACATCTGCTCCTAGTCTGCGTTCGTCTTTTTTTTTTTTTTTTTATTCTTAGTATTATTATGGCTGTTGTCGCGATTTCTTCCGTGTACTGACAACGAACCGATGCTTCCGAGTTTCTATTTTCTTTTTATATTTTATTGATTCGGGTGCCTGAAATCGCCCCGGGGGAGGAATAAGAGGCGCTGCAGATGACGGGGTTTTTCGATTTTGATAGCGACAACTGGGACATATCGGTCTTACGCCCTGAGTGCATTTCGACTTCTTGGAAAGACAGAATGATCCTGACGGAAAACAAAAACATTAGATCGGTTTCAGCTAAACCTTTGCTTTAGTTGGTGCCTTTGACCCCGATGTCTCGTCGTGCCTGGCATGTACTATGCAGGGTGTTTTGATTTTAAGCTTCGCAACTATGTTCTAGAAATAGAGCCGTGATCAGCTATACACTAATGTGGTCTGAACAGGTGTCCGAGTCTAAATTTATTCGACACGAGTGGTGCGTGTCGGCGCTTGGCATGAACTCGGATGTAGTGCCACTAAATAATCTACTCTTCAGTGCGACGATACTTGGGACTCTTGTGGCTTAAACTCATGGTTGCCAGTTATCTGAAACTTTATCTGAAATCTCAGGAAGCGCTTTTCCGTTCCCCATAAATGTTTACACAGTTCGTGGCAAAGCAAAGCAATATTCCACGAGCTTCCTAACACCGAATGTAATGCTGAGGAAGTCGCACTTTTCAATCATGACGATCGGCAGTTGCGTCTAATCTTCACTAGAGCAGCACTAAATGAGCTGCGCTTAGAGTACCGGCACTCTGTTCCCCGACATTGCTGTGGGCACCGCCATTTTGGTGCTTGCGCAGAGCAGACGCAACTGCAGACGCAAGTGCGCGACTCCCTCGGCATTAGATTCGGTGTTAGAAAACTAATGTAACATTGATTTGCTTTGTCGCGAACTGTTTAAACATTTGTGTAGGATGGAGAAGTGTTTCCCGTGATCTCAGATAATGCTTCAGATAACTGGCAACCATGATTTTAAGCCACAATATGGCCAAGTGTCGTTACTCTGAAGCGTAGCTTATTTAGTGGCACAAATCTTCACAAGAACCAAGATGGCGGCGCCCACAACAATATTGGGGAACAGAGTGCCGATACTCTAAGCGCAGCTCATTTAGTGGCTCAGCCCCAAGCGTAGCTCATTTAGCGGCTGTACTCGGATGGAATCCTAGGCTTCGCGGAGGCTGCGGTGCCCAAAATATGGCGACCGTCAGTGTTGCTCGATGAACTTTCGAAAAGAGTTTACCACCCGTGACAATATTTTGAGCTGCTTCGGAAATGGTACTTAGTTGCATCTATAATCTATTTTATTGATAAAGGAAATTAACAAAAAGAAGAGAGAGAGAGAGAGAGAGAGAGACAAAGAGGTCGACTGAGCGCTTGTGCAGGTCGGCTGCATGATCTATAGATACAGAAAGACACTTAGTCGCCGTGAGGGGAAGACGTCGGCTGTAGTAGTGTGACCCCAGACAGGTCTGTGGAAGGTACTCGTGCTCGCATGGACCAATCAATCGCCCACCTCTCAATTCATTTTAGTTAGCAGTAAGACATACACATGTTACCTAAGAATCAAAGGAGCCCCTAGCCAGTTTGTTTATTTGGGTTCATTAACTTTCACTATTGTCATACGAAAAAGAAAAAAAAAAGGAAGGAACTTTTGAACGCGATTCGTGCGCCGCGCGAATGAGGCGCTTTACACACGCGCCGGAGTACGGCCGCCATTGCTGACCTTCTCTCGTCTTAATGCCGAACAACTAAGAACCGGGCGTTGACGAGCTTCCACGAAGGCCAGTGCGAGGGACATGGTCACTGTAGAATCTTAAATGCCAACTAACCTGTCCGGCTGTATAGTACTGATGAGGTTAATGAAGGGAAATAGGAGGAAGGTCGATTATGGCGGCGCCCATGCACAGCTGCTCCGAAGCGTCTATACGCCATCTCATGAACACCCGCAGCGAAGACAAATGCATCGGGGCGTGGCGTTAGAGACTGCCTCTTATATGAACGAGTCCCCGTACAAATAAAACCATACTGCTGAATTAAAGGCTCACGCGCTGATGCCTTTGTCTTTACTACAGACATTTGTAAAGTGGGATATAGCTTATTTTTCTTTTCTACAAGGTTTGGTTGTTGAAGGAAAAAACGATGATTTTAGCGTTTTGAAACGCGTACGTCTTCATAAAAAGCATGAAGCTAATCTAAGATGCACCTTCACACAAATTTTAATTCGATACACAAAAAGGGAAATTAATAACGCACCTCAAATCGCCAAAGTCTTTTTTTTTTTTATTATACGGATCGCAAGTTTGTTTGCTTGTATTGCAGGGGTTCTGGTGACGTCAGAAAGCCGAGCTCTGATTGGCTCCGATTGAATTGCGCGGTCACGTGATCCAAGACCCGCGGTTGACTGGTTCGCGCAGCCCGCGGCTTCCACCGCAGTTTGTCGCCTTTTGGCTGTGAACGGAGTGTCCCTGACCGTTACGTTGGAGTAGTGCCACTAAATAAGCTACACGCTTCAGAGTAACGACACTTACCCATCTTGTGGCTTGAAATCATGGTTGCAAGTTATCTGAAGCTTTATCTGAGATCACGAGAAACACTTCTGCGTCCTCCGGAAATGTTTAAAGAGTTCGCGACGTAGCAAAGCTGTATTGCGGGAGCTTCCTAACACCGAAACTAATCACGAGGAACTCGCACTTTTGAGTAAGGGCAATCGGCAGTTGGCGTCTGCTCTGCGCGAGCACCAAGATGGCAGCGCCTACAACAGTATCGGGAACAGAGTGTCGATATTCTAAGCGTACCTCATTTAGTGGCTCTTGAAGTATAAACTGATCTGAAAGCACCGCAAAATGGTCTTTGCTCGCGACGCTGTTGCGCAAACAAAAACCCTTTCCGAAAAAAAAACAAAAAAACTTGCTTTTGCATTTGCGCTTTTTTGACAAAGCGCAGTCGTTTAGACGATAAATATACCTTCTCAAAACGAGATGTGACATCCCTATTATGCGCTCAGACACTCTACTTTCGCGTACGAATGATGTCGTAACTGAGCACTTTGTCAATTTTATTTTTTTTGTACAGCCATTGGACAAACGTGCTCCCAATTTGAAAAAAAAGAAAGAAAAAGCTACGTTAGACAAAAAAAAGTAACGAAGATAAATGGATTCCAAAAGGCACCCGTGGTTGTGCATAACAACGGGTGCCTTTTTTGGAATGCTTCGGCTCCTTTTTTTTAAGGGAAAAGGGGGGGGGGGGGGGGGGTGAGTTTCGTAGTGCGAGTTGTTTTATAGACGGGAAATTGCCCGGATGTTGCAGTAACAGTGTGACGTCATTTTATAGATGGTTGCGCCCCCATGTGTGGATCGCGCGTGGGAGCAGGAAGGGGTTGTTTAGGTGAGCCTTTGCCGTTTGACAGCTTCGATTGCACGGTTGTCATGGAAAACGTTTTTTGTTTGTTTGTTGTTTTTGTTTTGTGTGTGTCTTGCCTTGGTGTCTTTTATACACCGCCAGATTCTGGCTTCTTGCAGGCCAGTTTTTTTTTTTTTTTTCATGACTTATTTTGGTTTTTTATTCGTGCTTAAATTTGTCTTTTTTGTTTTTTTATTCAGCGGTCATTTCTGTACGTTTGTTGTGATGTGTTATATGCGCTTTTCGGATATGTTGTCGATATCTAAATTCGGTGTCTACTTTCACAATGACCTTGAGACCTTTCTTCTTTTTTTTTTTTTTCTCGTGTCTTCTTGGACGTTTTATTTTACTTCAAACGCAGCCGCTGTCGCTACGGGCCAATCAAACCAATCAAACAACGTAAAAAAAATAAACTCAAACTCTCGGGGGTTGTCAATGCCTGTACATGTTCTACCATCGCCGAACCAATCACGTACAGAAAAGACGGAGTGACTTGCGCTTTTTTTTTTTCTCACGCCGTTTCATTGGTTCCATTAACTCGTAGCGTCGGCTGCCACTTATACACCAATTCGGTTCCCCGCTAAATTTAGCGGGGGAAATTCGCGTCTCGTGACACCTTGACACCGATCCAGTTTCCCCGCTGAATAAAGCGGGGGAAATCGACGTCACGTGAAATGACATCACGTGGCCTGCAGAACCATTGAGTTCCCCCTCTGAATTTAGCGAGAAAATACGCGCCGCGTGACTCGCCGATTTCCTATTATGCATTGCATGCATTATAGGACTTTGCAGGTAAATATTGCTACTAGTTTTTCTTTTTCCCGCAAGGGGACCTGTGTCGGCATACTAGCTGTCAGTTCTGCTGACGTCTTTCATCGCTTCCTGAACGACACTTTGTTCGCAACTTTCGCGGCCTATGGGGGAGGGGGGGGGGGGGGGCTTGTTTTCATCAAAATGGCTGTCCCCTGGGTGGTCGTCATAGAACAGCAGTAGGACAGGGACTGCGACGCGTAAGCAATTTTTAATTAGGCGGGCTCCTTTATTTTGAAGCCGATCATCCAAGACCTATAAGGAGCACGATTCTCGCACACCGCGGTACCGTCATCGCTGAAAGTTGCAAATGTAATTTGGTCTGGCACGGTTGTGGGTACGTTGACCCGGTTTAAAGGGCCGCCGCGAGGGTGTCTTTGGAACAAAAGAAAAGAAACATCCATCTCTTTGCTATATCCCAAAGGCGCTCTAAATGCGTAGCTTTTATCGATCCTCAGTGGCATCGTGGTTTCCTCTGACGTTTCGTGACGTCACCACCTATGGTGGCGTCTGGTCGCGTCACGTGAAACCCTTATGTGGTTACGTGACGGGACATCGGTGTCTTGCACGACGTCACAGTGCCAGGTGACGATTGTGACGCTGCTAACGTGACTGAAAGCCGCGACTGCTCAGGGAATAACGTCACAACGAACCTTTTTAAAACGCGGATGACGTCGCGTAAACACTGTGACGTTATCAGCGTGACGCCACCATCGAGGTGACATAGGCCACGGTCGGAAAAGTGCTAATAGCTGCCCCTATGAGTGCTACGCATTTAAAGTTGTCATATATGTCTAGCGGCGCATATAGACCCCCTAGAGAAGTGCGTATGCCAAGAAAACCCTATGCGACGCGTTCTACCACTTCTCGTTGCGGTGTTTTTTTTATTTTATTTTTATTTCTGTTTGCAATGATTCTTCGTAAAAGCCAAACCCCGTTCTTCGCTGGTTCGGGGACAATTCGACGACGAACCGTCTGTGAACGATATCCGAGCTCGCGGGCAAATCGGACCCCAGTCCTGTTGTTTGTTCAAAATTATTTCGAACCTGTTTTTATTTTTGCCTTCTCTGAGTCGCTTAGCAACGATTCCCGGCTGTTTCCTCAATCGTCTATCGTTTATCACCCTGAAGTGTCCACTCGGAAAGAAAACGATATCGTCTCGTTTTTAAAGGTAGTGGGTTCCCAATGACAAAACGATTACGGTACGGGATCGATGCCACCTCGACGGATAAATCGCTTTGGAGACGCTGTAGAACCGGGTCGGCTTTGCTTCTTTATACTTACGCATCGATTTATATCTCGATCGCGTTATGGCGCGTCTCGTGTCCGGGTTGTTTTCCTCGACTCCAATGTGTGCATCGTGTGTTATCTTCGGGAACATATTTCTTTTATCTCACCCTCGGGCGATCGTTGTGGGATTCTGACGCAGCGTTTTCTAGCTTGGGGTGTATATACGTTTCGTTTATCTCATTCCCCGGAGTTCATTGGAGGGATTTTGACGTAACGCTTTTGTGTCTTCAGAAATATTGTCTCGTTCTCGGAAGTCTTTTCTATCGAATTTTTCGATCCTGAGTGTTTTCCATATATATATATTTATGTTTTTTTGTTTTGTTTTTTCGATGGCGTAATACAAGGGAACGGTCGTACACCGTATGTTTCGACATCACGTTGCTTCTATTGTTGGGGATCGTTAATCAATTGTGTATAGATTAACTTGTCTCGTCTCTCTTCCTGTACTTCCGATCGTGTCTAATTTTAGACACCGGTGACGTAAGTTTGGTTCTATTTATCAGCCATCGAGGACGAGACGACGTTACGCTGACGTCACGAAGTTGTGCGCGAGGCTGAGGAAATATCCCCAAGGATGAAGAGAGTATCGGCTAATGGGGTGAATAACATTCTTCTCGGGGAAGAGCTGTGTCGCGAAATTTTGGGTGGGTTTCAAGCCTAACCTTATAGCTGGTTAAGGACAAATTAGGATTATTTTGGTAACAGGCGTACATGTCGGCTCGTTACACCTGATTGCAAGCAGGAACGGTCCTTTCTGTGTGTGTTTTGTGTTTTGTTTGAGGTACAGAGGTTTTGCGTGCTGCCGGTCTTTTGAGGTCGCACTTTCATGCGCATTAGAGCGACGATGAAAGACGTTTGAACCTTTTATTTTATTTTTCATATTAGAAAGCAAACCGATACTCGAAGGTACACATTTTAAACGTTTGAAATGTTCAGTTCTAGGGTTCAGGATATTAGGTAATGGTAAGGAGAGACTCGCAAATCTTCCTTGAAGATTTGCGAATAATGCGTGAAGAATACAACGTATTTATTCATGTCACGGCGTTTGGTAGAAAAAAAAAAAAAGAAGCTGTACTTTTTTGGTGTGATAGTGTAACACACCTCTATTGTAAAATTTTCCCCAGATCCTCCGAGGCGAGAAAGGCGAGCGAAGCTTCAACTCATCTTTTATACGTAAAAAAAAAAAAAAAAAAAAAAAAAAAGTGTTATGACAATTACAATTATTTTTGGTGAAACTTTACTTTTCCGGTTACTTCACATATTCTAAACGACAGATTTTTCTGCCAGTTTGAAAACTCGTCTTTTGTACCATCCATCATTGGATCAGAATCGCAGATTCCTGGACTACATATCTGCTTAATCCACCAATTTTGGTAAACCATCCTCGTGTCGAAGACTTTGTTCGAGAATTCCTCGGCGGAAAACTTCTAGAAACAAAGGGGCGCCATTAGGAAGGGCAGAAAGAAATAGCCAAAATAATACAACTTCTCTCGCGATTACTCCCTAATGAACGTAATAAAGTAATCACAAAATTACTCGGAAAAGTAATCGATCACAAGATCAGCACAACTGGTAGCAGCGCGTTAAAACACAAGGATTACCAACTCGCCTGCAACGCCACATTCATATCATTACTTCCAACGAGTACCGCACAAGTCTCCGTATACGCCTATTACTACCCCAGGCGCGTCGCGCCATCTATCGGCGTATATGCCAAAAAATGCGAGCGAACCTTCGGCAGGCTTGTTCCATGGCGAGGCGGGGCGCCGTTCAGACACCTCTCGGTCCTTCCACTGGGACGCCGTTCCGGACAGCAGATCGTAATAATTTTGCGCGCGAGTGTCTCGGAGATGATGTAGCCATTATATGCGGAAGTGTGCGGCCGATTGACGTACTGTTGTGCTCCATGAATAGACGGCCCTTCCATCTCTTGACCTTTCTCCCGCTGAGAAGATGGTGCACGCCGGAAATGGGTGTGCCCGTCGCCTTGTACAGCCATTAATGAGAAGAACAAAAAGGACGAGAAAGAGACGAGTGGGACAACCGGGGCGTGGTGGGAGAGGGTACGGGCTCTTTCGTGGTCCGCTTAAATCACTAGCGGGCGTCATTATGACGGCGAGCGGCACTCCTTTGCTTCGATGGCCGGTTGGGGTTATATTGGTTTTGAATTAGTATTTGCTTTTCGGTGGCGGTGCGTTTCGTGGGGACCGTACCCTATTTATGATTTCCGTGTTCCTCACATTGTCGGGTAAAGAGGTTTACTTTTTTTTGTGCGTGTGTCTGTCCTTTTCTTGCGTTCTGCTATATAATTTTTGTTTGTGTATAAACTACGATTATCGCATCTTTAATAACTTCCTTGATTATGCGCATATTTAGATTTTTTTTTTTATTGTTCAGCGCCGTAAAAATGGACAAATCGAATAATTTAGTGGTTCGTATACGCCTAGAGCCACTGTCTATAACAGCTTTAGCTGGAAAAGCAACGACACAGCGCAAAAAGACCTAGAAGCACAACGTCCGAAGCCCCCATTGTGATCTCCATTTTGGGCCTGGAGGTATACCACACATGGTTAGCGGCTGCTAGCAGCGCCAGGCGGCTTCTTGGTTAGTATAGCTCATTTACGCGCATGCTGATAATACTCTAACTTCTGTCGAACTCTTGTTCAGTCCGAGGTTCGACCGGTTTGGCGAACTTTCGAACTTCTTGGCGAAACTCGACGAAGTTCGGTTTCTCGAACATGTGTTGCCCGACTTCCACAAAGCATTTGAAATACTGGGAGGACTTAGTTACGAAATAGACAGTTTTAATTAAAGTTTAGAGAACGAAACGCGTGCTTACACAGCATTAACGAAAAAAAAAAAAAAGAAACATGAAAGGTTTTGATGATTTAGTTGTGTGTCTTAAAAGGCTGCACCCTTCCTCCGCCAGGTGGTGCCAGCTCGTTTTTAAGTTACGCGGATGCTCATGATAGTCGAACTTCTCTAAAACTTTGAGATTAAAGTTAGAAAAAGTCTAACCTGGGCGGCCTTCGCGCTAGACTAGGTTGCTATGGAAACCATACCAGCTCGGCTCGTTGCTAGGAAACCGTGCGTGACCAATCGCGGCGCCACGAGAGGCGACACAACGAAAAGCGTGGCGTCACTCTGGCACCCAAGGGTTTAATCCCCACCCCTGCCCGTTTTCACTCTGGATGAGCATCGTACCTGCATGCGGTAGTGTATCACTACCGCGTGGAGCACGTTTAAAACCCCCAGGCCAGCGGTTGTACTGAGCTGGCTGAATTCCTCATCTACAGCTGAGACACCAGACGACCATTGATGCTGATTAACTTCCGGCTGTCTAAACACACATATGACACAATTACTCCGGCAGCTAAACCATGTAAAATGACTCTAGACAGGCTGTGTCGGCTTCGGTTGTCTGCCTTTTCTCCATGCATTTTTTTTTTCGAAAAACGATAGTGTTGGGTTACTAACTAGATATAATAATTGACAGCTCAAAAAGAAAAAAAAAAAATTGCGGACCATTACGAAACATGGTTTGAATAGAAAGCGTCAGCTGGCGCGAAATTTCGATTATATTGCGTCGCGATTGACTGGAAATTCCTGTGATGTTGCATCGCGCGGTGTCTCGCGTAAGCCGCAGCGGACTACACACAGAACAGCTGGCATCTAACACGTTCGAAAGGAGGTGCTGAACAATTTGCTTGGTCACACCAGCGTGCCCATTCTTCGCTCGGTAACGTTCTCTTTCACGTGCCGCTTCGCGTTCAAGCTCAGCAGCATGATCTTGACGTCGAATGAGTTCCATCCTAACACCCAAGGTGAGTGAAACCGTCGGCGCCTACACATCGACGACGTTTTTTCTAACGGGCGCGTTTACGCCGTCCAGCATCCGCTATACTTGCTCCGGCGTATGCTTCGGCCGCCCCGCCCTTGCGCGCATGAGGCGCGAAACACATGTACGACGAAACCGTCCGATCCGACGTGCGGACTGCCGGAATGACCTTGGGGGGAGTGGGTTTTCGTAGCGTCGGACAGCGTTGAAAACCCTCGCATCCGACCGTCGTATTGCGCGGTCGGACGTCGGATCGGGCGGTTTCGTCGTACATGTGTTTCGCGTCTTAGAGCGCCGAGGAAACGGCCGACCGAAGGGGACAAGGAGCAGGTGGCGAGGAGCGCGATCACATGACCCCCAGTGCAATCGCGATTGGCCGAAGGCGTTGCGCCTCAACCGCTACTATTATCAGCGAAAGGCCGAGGGTATACCGACGCTGTACTCGTCTATACCGGTGCCGAAGCCACCTGGGATAAAGGCGCGCACCGTTCCGTTCGTCTTCGGTAACACGACACTCGGCCAGTAACAAGCCCAGTGCACCTAGGGCCGGTTGCACCAACGTCGCTTAGCGCAAAGCGGAGCTTAGCCGGGAACTTAAGCTTAGTTTCGGTTTCGTTCGGTTGCACCAAACTCGCTTATCGCTAAACCTAGCACTAAACTACGCTTAACTTAAGCGCCCAACATTGGGCGCTTTGCTTCTGGTTGTTTCTTAATCCTGGATTAAAAACATGGCGGCTGGTTTGTCACGGTCGACGCGGTGGACGAAATTGGTTGTGCAAAGTGTTTTAGGCTACATCAGCGTGAAAGTTTCGACAAAATGACTTTCGATTGTGACAAGGATGCAAAATATTGTCGCGTGAAGTGTTGATCGACCCCTGTTTTCAAGTTGGCTCTCCACTTTCAGGGCGTGTTAGCCCTAACCGAGAAACGTACGGAGCTGTGGGGCTCACGTCTGTATTCCCGTTGGTTCTTCTGTCAACGAGCTTATTCGTATGTACTTACTAATTTTCGCATAGCTGTAACGTGTTGTTATTTACCACCTGGTTTATCTACACTTGCAGCGCGTATCCTTCCATCTGATCAGCGCGTTGAATAGTGGCAGTACATGATCTCGGCGATCAGCTGATTGTCGACACCTCTGCCGTTTGCATTAGATTGCGGCGCTTTTAAGTAATAAAACAGCGAAAATTCAATTTCTTTCGTTTTCTGAGTTTTGAGACAATCTTCAGTAAATTTTCCTTATCTCGCGAGTAGAATCTTGGCTTCAGAAAACTGTATCGTTCCATAACTGTAACTTTTTTGGTGATCGCATTTTTTATTTTTTTTATATATACTTTGCTTTATATCTTTCATTCGTTTCCCGAGAACGAGATACTGTTGTTTCCGAGTTGTGCTCTGTGATGGTGTTTTCCCTTTACTTTTGTCGTTTGTTGTCATTGTGACGATGGTTGAGACTATATACCGGAACGCGTTTTCAATAAAATTCAGTTGAAAGTTGCGCCTTGTTGTGTCCTCCGTAACTTTTTTGGTGATCGCGATTTTTTAGGAATATTTTGCTTTATATCTTTCATTCGTGGCGACGACAAATCGTAACGACTACTATGCTAGATTCGTTCATTGCTGTATCGGGGCAGGCTGGGGCAGGCGATGCGAAGAGACGACTGTTCTTATCGGCACGATGTGATGTACTAGTGGGAGTTTTTTTTTCTGAACTCGACAGTGTGAAACTGAAGTCCGTTTGAGGCTGCAGCGGATGTTCAACGACGGTACAGTGCAGTTCTGTCACCTTGCTGATAGCAACGAGTACCGTCGATGCAAGGTCTCGTGACCTGACCTCTCGACGACTTCTATTCGACGATTTCCGGGCATTTTCGCAGCTGCCGTGGCGAGTTCGTCACTGTTTTGAACTTCATCGGTCTCAGGCTTGACTTGGTTTTAGTAGTCATCTTACCTGCCTACTTATATCCATGATGTTTTGTCTTCAGCGATGTAGTGAGTAGAGTGTCCTTCTCGCGTTCGGTGAGTTTTGGGGCCCCCGATGGCTCCTTCGCCTCCAAATGTGAGCACGAAAACTACTACCACTGTCAAAATATCCTGTTATCAACCGATATTAAACACACAATCACAGATGTAAAGAGCATTCGTGTTTATTTGAAGCTTTGACTTTTGTTATTGCAGGTTAAACGAAAAAATGATTGAATTTGGAGACCTTTAATTTGTTACTCACCGAAGAAATACAGCCAAAAGCAGACGCCGACGACGACTACTACGGCAGTTTTTCTTTTTTTTTTTTTTTTTTGTTTACATCACGTGATTTCTCTCCGCCAATCGTATTCGTCGCTCTGAGCGTTCCCTAGTTTGCTCTGTTTGTCCCTAGATTCCCTACGCAAATCCAGCGTTTAGCTAGGGGCGCGTCTGTAAAGCCGGCTTAACGTTGGTGCAACCGGAATTTAAACCCGTGCTTACCTAAGCTCGGTTTAGGGCGCTAAGCCGGCTTAGGAAAGCGCCGCTTTGGGTTAAGATAAGCGACGTTGGTGCAACCGGCCCCTAATGCTGTAAAATGCAGAGCGTGGGGACTCTCTGTGGCATCTTATTTTTCTTTTGCCACAGTGGATATTGCGGAATTTAGCCGGTATACGAACCCCGAAGATCGAATAAACAAGCAAAAAATGCGAACATAAAAATTCGCTGCTCCCTGCGTTTTTCATGATTTACGTCGGTGACTTCGGATTGTATATTTAAAGGGATACTGCATCGGAACTTGAAAATATACACCTCACGTTCAGAAATAAGTCAAACGTGATCAACTCTACCTGCTAATGGCAATCGCAGGCTTGTATTTTGAACGAATGGCTGTATTCTTCGTTCCGAAGGACCGATATTTCAGCGAGCGCTCGAAGATCAGCCATCGGAGAGCGCAATGCATCACGACAGACGTGACGTCAACTGTCCCAGCACGGGAAAAGCTGCTGGGGGCTGGTGGGGTTGTGAACCCCGCCACTTGGTGTCGTCAACGCATCACAACCTGGCAGTTTTTTTGTTTTTTTTTTGCGGTGCTGTTTTTAACTTTAGAGTGACGTACCAACATTCAATTTATTCCTTTGAAATAATGTTTTGGTGTTTTGTCGAGCTGAAAATGGATGTCTCCGTGGTGTGGCCAGAACGCGGTTGGCGTTTAGACAAAAAATATGCGCGAGAATTTCGTTGCAGTTTCTCTTTAAGTACGTCTTTCTTGCCGGAAACACCATACGTTTACTTTGATATATCTGTATTTTCTGTATTCATACAATGTTCATGTACTCGGCGATTCTCAGAGGCGTTTTTTATGCGAAGTATGTATTACGCAGGTACGCTTTCCATGTTAACTTTGAACATAATTCTGAAACAGCGGTAACCTATCATATCAGTTAGTGAGCTATTTTAATTGACTTCCACATGGACGCGTTACTTATAGATCGATACGGAAGCCTTTCTTCTTTTACTTTATCTTTTTCTTGTCCCTCTTGTTCTTCTCCTTCTTGTGATTATTATATAATGTTAAATATGGTGTGACTGTATTTTAAAGCTGTGACGTTATAGAAGCAAAACGGCTATTTGGTTCATTTGCAATCTCTTTTCTTAATGCATTACCCACTTTATTATATATTTTTCTATATTGCTATGCAGTAGCCGGCACTATAACGTCAGTCGCGATGTTTTTATCAATTGTCACATACACACAAAAAAACTGTAATGTTTTTTTTCTTTTTTTTCTTGTTTTTTTTTTGCGAAGTAAATATTAAGATATATTCGCTCTTGCGAGAAACCTTTTTAGGGCGTCGAAATATAAACACTGGATATGTAAATAACGTTGAACGCCAACGTCCGTTTGCCACCACCGGCTTTCCCGAAATCCCACATTTACCCCATACATATGTTTTCTAGTCTTTTTATTTTTTCGCGCACCGAGTGTCTTTGTATGCATAAATTTCGCTCGCGCCGAAATTTCTACACAACGCCCTCAAATTCTGTATCGCTTTTTCTTTTTTTTTTAACAGTTCTCTGTCCGCTTTTGTCGAGTATCTCTTGTAGGCTACTTTCAATGCTCGGATTATTGAGTATCGCGAAGGATTACGGAGGCGTCGCATCGACAATCCTGTTCACAGCAGATTAAAGTAGAATTTAGGCGGATTAAGAGACTCGGCACGTTGTTTTTATTTTCTCTATCTCTTCCTCCCCCCCCCCCCCCCCCCCCTCTTCATGAGTAAAGACCAGTGGACTAGAACCTGGGAATCGCTCCGGTCGTAATTCTCTTTTTAAAGCGAGAACTTTACGAGAGCGTGAGTGCCCGAGCATAAAAATTGGCTGAGACCTTTATCTCCACATTCCTATATGTATAATGCATGAAGTGCCGCATTTATGTAAGGAGCGATCGTTTGGATTCGTTTAGAAGACATTAGGCAGCCGTTTCGGGGAATGAAGATCGTGTTTATTCGATTTATCGTCGTCACGTGACCCGACGTCATGCGGCGTGAGGTCGTGTGATTTCAGTTATCTCGCTCAGTATAGCGGGAAAACGCTTCCCGCCTGGCCAGTGATACGACGCGACCTCATTTGGTGTAAAGACACTCATTCGGTTTCCCCGCTAAATCTAGCGCAAAACTTTCAGCCCGGACGGACGGACGAATTTTTCGGAGATGGGCGAGTGTCTAACCGGAACCGAACCGGAGCGAGAACCGGAGCTGAACCGTTATTTTTAGCCGAACCGGAACTGAACCGAACCGAAATCTTTACCGCATTCAACCGAACCGGAAAAATATATAACGGTAACGAATTCAAAACAATTTGCGGTACCTTATTTATTTATTTATTTTATTTATTTATTTATTTATTTTTTTTTTTTTGAGTGGGCTAGTGCGCATATGAGCTCAAAGAACTTGGAGCGAAAGCTCGCGCTGCAGAACCCAGGGATCCTGGGTTCAATCCGCACCCCTGCCCGTTTCGATCTGGATGAGCACCGTACCGGCGTGCGGTCGTGTACCTCTATACAGCGTGATGCACGTCAAAGACCCCAGGCTAGCGGTAATTTCTCATCTACAGCCCTGAGACTCGTCGCACATTGAGGCAGACCAGGTTCTAGGCTGTATAAACATACGCACAACCAAATTGTTTTTGTTCCAAAACATAACGCCTTTGAATTCTCAAATCTGCCGAGTATAGACCTTTGCAAAAATTGCTTTCTGCGCGCTCCCATCTTTGTCTGCTGGGCTGTGGAACGACTTCTGAGCATGCGCTGTTAATCTGCTGTGCGGTATATCAGATACTGCGCATGCGTCCACAGCTCAGTGACTCAGCATTTTCCGCCCGGGCGCTTCGTTCGAGACTGCCGCTGGAAAGGTCTATAGACCATGCAGTGTCTGCTCTATTCCATGAGCACTGACCGCGTTTGTTTATGCTCAAGCCATGACGCAGAAGGGAAGCTGTAGTTTTTGCGAGACTCCGCTTTTTTTTTTTTTTTTTAGAAACCTTAACGCATATCGTAGGGCAAGTATGTCAGAAATGCATACTCACGAAGCTCCAAGAACAACATCGATAACACGAGCGCTGCTCGAGAGCCCCTCTCTTCGCGAAAGCCTGCTTTAGAGATTATTATTTCCCATGTTTATCGCTGAGAGTCAGGATTTTGGACACTGGTTTATACTTTATAGATACTTCAGGCGGTAGATAACGATGCAACAGGCTATAGGAATCAACTCTTTCTACTTGGCCTTCGCCGTTCCCCATTAGCGCGCTACCCGTATTTGCTCTATCTCCTAGGGAGATCTCCAAGCTTTTTGACGTCCCGTTGGATCATGTCCCGAAGCTTGTACTAAACGAACAAACGTGTAACGTGTCCCGAACTCCCAGGTCGCGCAAACTATACTACCGAGAGTTTACACGTCGGATCGGCAATGCATCCTTTGTATAGTTTTTTTTTAATTTTTTTATTTCACGCTTGCGGCGTAAACGCTTTCCTAGAAGCGGCTGCCTGTTACAAAACGGTTTTGAGGCTACAAAGAGCTAAAATTACGCGCTGCAAAAAAACAAAACAAAAATAGCCTTTTTAACCAGTAAAAGTTATGTATATATATGTATATATATATATATATATATATATATATATATATATATATATATTTCTTTTTTTTTTTATCGGGGAAAACGAATACGGGGAAGAAAGCAAAATAGAGGAAGGACAAAAAGATACAGAGCTCGAGCAGTTTGGCGTCCTGTAATATTCGCGACTCCAGCGACCTATAGGGGGTGCCACCACCAAACAAACATGGCGGCTGAGTCCAGGTCGCGTCGGCTCGGCCGGGCCGCCTGAATGGGTGGCGCATTCAATTTAACAATTATTCTTTTGTTGAATGCCCAATTTTATGGGTATTTGAACTGAGACAGTTAAGTTTAGCCGGTGCGCATAAACTTGCCGAGCATAGTTTTGTTTTGCCGGTGTTTTTTGTTCTTTTCATGTCAAACTTTCGCTGCGGAGACCGATCAAAACCGAAACTATGGGCTCCGGAGAAACGGTAATAGACTCTAATTAGTTTTGATCATCTAAGGAAAGCGGCGATGACTACAAAATTGCTCCACCAAGAGTAATGTTTAGCTAAGTCGCATGCCTCGATCATGCGACTTACCTGTCCGCGAAATTGAGCTTTTGTGCCTGTCCGCGTTTCAAGAAACAGCTGCAGTCGTGTGCTCGGTCAAGAACACAGGCTGCAGGAAAATTACGAAAATTAAGCAAGCGCTTCTTGAGCCAAGGAGCATGTCAACTCGCTGGCACTTCACTAAGCAGCTGATACTCGTATTTCAATTCAGGTTTTAGTAGCAATCGAGAAGTCATTTTGATGAATATGCGGTTATGTATTATATTACGTACTATGGTCCCACTAAAGCGATATTAGTATGTTCTTCGGATTGAAATATGAACTTAGTTGACTAACTATTAGGGTGAACTGCTGAATAAAAGTATATTTGACAGACAGAAAGATACTACTTAAACTTAGCCAAATGGTTCTAGCCGGTAGAACGGAGACGAATGCGGGCAAGCAGAGGAGAGTATTCATCGGAGATTCACTCAGACCTCTCTGCATTGAGCTTGACTTTAAATCCTGAACAAATAAATTTTTTTTTTTTTTTTTTTTTTTTGTGGCCGGTCAACCTGAGCAATGTAGACGTATATTGCTGCTGGATTCGACAGGGGTTATAAGTATTGGAGGCGCGATAGATCCTAATGACGTGACAGCTTTTATCTTTGCGAGACGCGTCCCCCACCTTTTGAAAGCAGATAATTTCCCTCATTAATCATATGCAGCAAGCAGGTTTTCTGAATCAAGTAATTGCAAAATCAGCCCAACTCCTTCAATGTGGTCTTTTTCGGCGAAAAGCCGCCAAGATGAATAGCCAACGCACCGGCCGGCGTTACTGGCTCAAATTAACCTGAAGCTAATCCAGCACAACCAAACTCAAGGAAAGCAGCTATCGAACCTTCCCATTCACTTGACTGCAACATTGTTGTCCCCTCCAGTAAAACACTTTGTCTGTCGACCTCAGTCTACTGTTCTACATCCTTATAAAGAAACCGCTTATCAGTTACCAAGCAGTCGTCACTTTGATTGTCATTAGAGACAGACGAGAAATCAAAACGTTTTTCCGTGATTCCTCCCCATCCAAAAAATTGAAAGCACGCGACCGTGTGTTGTGAAATAAACGGGCTTTCAAACACGTGATGGAAAGAAACAATCTACTGAGGCTTCACCACACTAATGAACACTCAGGCAAACTTAAGAAATTTTCGGACCTTCGTCAAATTACATTGCTCGCCGCCGCGCCGACAGCACGCGTCCGCGAAAGCCATCAGAGACGCGGCGGGGCGCGGAGCGACCTGGACCGGCTGGTTCCCGGTTTTCCCGCTTGGCGGCGTCCGTTTTGCTGGAGTCGCGAATATATATATATATATATTTAACGGACATTCGGTGAGAATAACTAGTTTATCCGAACTACCCCAGGCATCTAGGATTTTCTTGTCTCAGATGGCTATACACGATGGCTTGACGTCTCCATCTTCGCACTAGCGAGCCGCTGTTAAGACGTTAATATAGAGATTAGATGAGGACGCAGTATAGTTTCGTGTTGCTGCATTAACGGCACCACAGTCACGAAAGCAGACTAAATTGTGAGGTCTTCCTGCAGAAACCCTGACCGTAATGTTAACCGCAAGCCAGCGTCAAAGCCTCGACCGTCTGCTCTTTTCAAGGCGTAGCCATATCCAAGCCCGAGATCTACGCAAAGCTGCTTCCGAAACCCACAATAAGCCTAGACCGGACCAGCTTGATCTTAGTCTTCGAAAGCGGTGAACTGGTAAAGGCATGCCCCTCCGTCTCGAGCGGGAAGCAAACTTCCCATGACGCGAAGCAGCCGTGGAACGCCTTAAGCCTTTTGCTGAGCCGACCAAAGCTTGACCTGTCGGAATGGAAAAGGTTCAAGCCCTCAGTTTGAGTTTAAACTTGGGTGCAACTTAAAGGTTAAGGTCTTTACCTGAGTACGCGAATCGCAACTATAAAAAAGTTTATCAGTAGTACGAGTCGTAACTTATAAAAAAAAAACATACAAAAAACAGTGTTGTATTTTGGTGTAGGATTAACCGGGGAAGGGAGGGGGGGGCGGGGGGGCTTTGACTTTTGAATTACCATTGACAAAATACAGCTTCTCGGATTGTTTATTTATTTCTGTAAAAGCGAGTATACAAGAAAAAAGGTTTTTGTAAGTCAAACTTTAGCTTGAAGGAGTTGGACCGGGCTCTCCGGTTTTTCGGGAAGTGTTATACAAATTCTGCAGCAAATGATGCAACGTGTACACGTCGTCGGTAGTTGTTAAACCGACTTCTGACTGTTTTTTATTGTACAATTCTTCAGAAAGAAGCTTTTCTTTTTTTTACTATTCGTTAAAGAAAGCTAACAATACGTATGAGAATCTGCTCTTTCGTTGTGGGTAATGACGCCATCGCTTTCGCTTCGGTGCCACAGCCAATATCCAGAGCCTCCGCGTACCATGTATACAGTAACCCAGTGACCTTGAAATCGACATCTCGCGACGTTGAAATTGTGCCGCTCGGGCCAAAGTCAAAATTGCTTGCTGGCGCAACGCATACCACGTGCATATACCTATATAGTTTCCAGCCGCGACCCATCCGGGGTCTGTAGCTATGGTCGCTTGCCTTCGCCGAGTCATCGAATCGAAGATGTCGCAACACTCCGTAGGAGACAAATAACAACAAGCAGGCATACAACAAAATCCCACAGACCTAAATATGGTGGCCGCGCGGTGACGTGGCAACCCGGAGTTAAGCCTAGCGTCGCTCGTAAAAACAAGAGGGGCGGAAGGCGGGTGGCCGTAAAAAAAAGGTCGGTTAAGGCAGTAAAAGGGTCCATGTGCCCCGAAGGTTCGCTTATTTATGGCTGCTGTTCGGGCCACTTTTATTTACTGCTAAGGTTGGTGATGCGTCGCACGAACCTCCCCGATGAGTTTACTTCGGATATTGTTTTTCTTTTTTTTTCTTTTTGGGAACCATGAGGCCGCGAGACAATGCAATCAAGGACGGGCCCGATACGCTCGTATGCATCCTAAATAGCTGTAATTCCATCGGGCGTGTGTCTACGTCGGCATGTTTCCCCTAGACGCAAGTTTTCTGTGGCAAAGGGTAGCCCCGTGTTCCTTTCGCGCCATAAAACCATCATCATCCTCATCATCAACAGCGACCTGGACCGACCCCACGTAGAACACGAGGCACGCGGATGACGTCATTTTAAGTGAATGCCCGACCCGCCCCTAGCGGCAAAGCTCTGAAGCTATACGCGAGAAGCTCAACGAGAGGGTACGCGGAGTGTAGTTGCACGCGCTCCACCTGCTGGCGTCTGCGGCGGTAGCTGTTCTGAATCAAATACCTAAGAAACGTGTGGCACTATGCACCCTCATTCGTCGTTGCCTCCTTTAGATGATCTACTTTCGATATCTTGTATTGATAAAGTGAGCGCGTGTAACTACGTTTCTTTCGTTCGCCTCGATGTTTGGGTAATATATGCCCTTTTCAAAAGTCCGCGCCATCGCCTGTTCGCCATTTTTTGGTGACGTGTTCTGAACAAGTGTTGTATACGAGACAGGCACGTAGCCAGGATTTTGTTTCGGGGGGTCCCGTCCATAACAAAATGCTGTATGAGGGGGAGGGGGGAGAGAAGGTCCCAGCAAGATAGAATATTTCGGGGGAGCCCGGGCCCCATGAACCCCCCCCCTTCCCCCCCCCCCCCCCCCCCCCCCCCCCCCCCCCACTGGCTACGTGCCTGATACGAGAGTTAGTCAGCGTTCGGAGGCGAGGACTCGGCTTCCAATCACACGCTTCGTGTCCACGCAATAGCGAACTCCAATGTTGCGTGGTGGACCCCTTTAAAAGGGTCTATTTTAAAGGTCTATTGGGAGTCTTTTAGGGGTTCCTAATCATAGAGTTATTACAATAAACGCTGGAGGCTCAGCTGGCGCTGGTGTCTGCGGGACTTCCTTTTGCAAATTGAAGCAGACAGCATGCAGTCTACATTTCCAGCCTCCCTGTGTATTCCTATGGGAAAACGCGCGTGAATTATGTCTCTTCGCCGGAAAATAACATTAGTAACTTTTGTCATTTCGGTTGTACCGGATAGTATTACCTTTATTGGTATTGTGAGAGTGTAATTGCTTTAGTCACAACATTTTCCTTTACAACTGAACGATGTTAAACTTCGCTCTATTTCAGGCCCAAACCTCTGTTTCAAGGAAGGTATCTGAAAACGAGCGACGATTCTAAGCAAACTAACGATCGAAAAGAATGTAGAGTGTGCTCAAGGTGCGCTAGCATTTCGGTGGTGCTTATATCTTGCTAATATGCCTGTCCTCTCACTATATGAAAATGACCCCGTCGTGCATCTTTACGATCGGTTAAAGAAAATTCGCACTTAAAAAATAAAGCACGTGAGCTTCGAAAGGTGTGTCTTTTTAATATTTTTTATGTCGGGCAGTTTTTATTGGGCACCTGCTCTCTAGCTCCCCCTATTTGCAAAGATTTGGAGCGTGCGGGTGATGATTTGAACCCCGAGCAAGCATCTTCGCATATATTCATGAGCAGAAAGAATAAAGCAGTACTTATTTATTGCGAATCTGACTATATTACGTGGATTTCAATTTATTTTGATCGTCTGCGTGCACAAGGAGTTACTTATCCAGTGTTACTGCGTAGTTCTTGGCGTATCTTTTGGTTTTCGACATGTCCTTCGTTCGTTTGGCACGTATATCCCCCATGCTGGAAAGCGTCGACGCCGTGTTCACGCACCATAAAGGCACATAAATACACGTACGAAGCTGTTTTAACACCGTTTTTCATGCCACGAATTTCACATAAAAATGCTGTAGTTGACCAATTATTTCGTCTGCGTGACTGAGAAATGTTCCAATGTGCCTAGTACGTACAAATTATTCGTGATATTTGCTCTTATAATCGAGCGCAGAGAAAAAATGCACTCGCTTTGTCCCATAGAAATGCATTACGGAAGTCAATTTCTGACTGATTTGCTGTCTGCTTCAAAATGCAACATCACACTAACGCTAACTGATCCTCTAGCGTTTATTGTAATAACTCTATGTTCCTAATAGACCTTTCTGTCCTCGGCTTACTTAAAAAAAAATGAAAATACGATATTGACTTTGAATGCCACTTGCGTCTATAAAATTGAAAAAAAAAAAAAAAAAACAATGTTAGAACTTGGAAAACGTCGAGGACGAAGTTAACGTCATAAAGACGACAACATTAAATTGAAACAAAAATATCAAACTTAATATAGTACGATCTACAGGGTGTTCTCCCCCCCCCCCCCCCCCCTTTTTCTCCATAATTTTTTTTTTTTCATGGAAAGAACAAAAAAAAAAAAAAAAAACTATGCATCGTCGCTTGTTTTTTGCCCGAATGTAGTGTTAGCGGTCCGAGCCTAGGTTTCAGAACTAAAGGCCTTGTCACATTGAGGAAACACGACGGCGACATCCATACAACATGTTGATCAAGAGTCGAGAAACATATGTTGTTCGTTGGCTCCGTCACCCAACAAACCTGTCATATTGTGGAAACGTCAGCTCAACGTGGACAACAGCGTCAATGTTGCCTTGGTGTAACAGTTTTCGACAACAAAAACAGCCGTATGTTTCTTAAACAACGCGTGTTGCCCGGTTCGGTGGATGACGAAATTGTGTGCCGACGACACGACAACACAGACTGCTTCGAGCCTGAAGCATACCATGAGTAACTTGCTTATTTCATATAATTTACCCAGTCAAAGGGCTGGTGTGCATCTGAAACATTTAAAAACAAAATGCATACATAATTCATTACGAAAAGCGATAATCGAAAATGTCACAGCTACCGTCTTCAGCATTGAAACAGTCAGTTGATATTTTAATTGCCGGCAATGATCAGCCCACAGACTCCTTGAATACTAAAAATAGCGTGCGTACTTTCCCGTTGAAAATATTTCGACAATCATTCACGAAAGCGAATAGTGACAAAACTCGGAGCTTAAAACGACCGCTGCCGAAAGTAATCGTGGATATTTAAAGCTTGACTAACGGCAGCTCGAACCTCGAAGCACATAAAATTGTTTTAAAACCCCGGAAGTCTGCGCGAATGAAGCGATCACAAAGCAGATAGGAAAGGCAAATGGACGGTATTGAAAAATATTTCTTATATAGCTCGTTTTCACGGCCGACCCGTCAGTCACACTTTTTAAATGATTACAGCTGAGTGTCATTGGTATACACAAAATGCCTACGATATAGCGTCTCTTTCGCTAGAAATGGGAATTTCATGAAACGTATAAAAGTGGTTCATGGGCTGTCGTAAATCATGAAATTAGATGGGATCTCGTCTTTCTTGGTTAGGGCTAGCTGCTTTGTCAGCGAATGAAAAGCATTTCGATAAAATGAGAGCCGGAAAATGTCCTTCATGTTAAATTTTTGCTATCAGTGTCTGTGATGGATGCTGTCTCGTGGTCATTTTTTGTCCCTCAAAGGCGCTGGAATTTTGTTGAGGCACATTTTCAACAACGGCGCTGCGCGCGCAAAAAACAAAAAAAAAAAAAAAAACGCAATCAAATTAGATGTTTTTTTGTTTTTTGAGCACAGCTCGGTGTGACAGGGTGTTCTCGGACCGTAGCGAAGGACAAATCGGCCGACGCGGTTGCGGGGCGACAAGAAACATGTTTTCCCAACAATTGATGTGGTCTCGTGGTGACAGGGTCACCGGAAACATGTTTCCTCGTGTTTGACGCTCAAAGTTGCCAAACTGTAAAAAGTTCAACAATATAGTATAGTGGTCAGGACTGACATGGCAGTTTGTTTAGTTCATTGCTGTTTTATTATGTCAAGTGTAACCCTAAAAAAGGCACCTAAAGCTGTTTGGGGAACACAATAAAGCTCTCTGATTGATTGATAACTGTTTCCTCAATGTGCCAGCGCCTTAACCGTTATCTTAATCCAAATTTATTAAGTGATTTTCTGGAAATTTTGTCGAGAGAACAGCGGCTGACTGCGTCCTCGGATACACTGAGCTGAGTGGCGGCAGCACTGAGAATGGGCTCCATTTTGCAATTCATAACAACGATAGTTCTGAAACTTTAGCATCTGAGTCAGACCGCTAGCGATGTTGGCAGAGACGCAGTGTTCGGCAATGTGCTGTTTATTTTGCGGTAAAAACAACAACAAAAAAAAACGTTTTTTTTTTTTTTTAAGTGGAGGGGGGAACGTTGTGAAATTATTAAATTTTAATACTTGTTTTGTTTTCTTCTAGTTTTTGAGTAACATGCTAAAAAGTAAGCAGTACACTTTAATCACGGAAACAAAATGCCTTGACATTATTTTTTAAATTCCCGAACCCACTCGCTAGACGCACTTTCTCTTTCACTTGTGCTTTTGATGACTTAACTATGCAGTGAATTCCGTGAGCAGACTGCGCTAAACTAAAAAGTGCCACGCCGAATTTTAGGATTCTGCTCCACAAACAAGTTGACTTCTTAGTCCCTAATGGGATTCTTAAATTATTCACGGATCCTGTATTTGATTTAACAACGTACATAAGAGCTTAAAAGATTTTTTCGTTTTTTTTTCTTGTTTCGTTTTTTTTTTTGCCGACGAGTTAACGAGTTTTACGTAAGATCAACGGGTTGCTCAATAATTTATGCAGTAGGGGTTGCTATGGAGGGTTTTGGTTTTAGACTTCCTTCCCGGTATATAAGGCAGTTTGTCAGTGCTTTTTTTTTACCTTGCATATTTAAGTTGATGTGATATATGTACTTATGTTTTATACGACGCCATAGCATTTATTTTCGGAAGTTCAAGGAGATTTATATAATTTGAAGCTGGAGCCTTAAAATATTACCCAGAAAAAGTGTGCCTTTACACACCAAGAACCAATCCCATGTTGTAGTAGTTGAAAGTATTCTCAGTAGTCTACCGTACTGAGAGATCTATTATAGCAAACCCGGTTGTCCATCAAACTGGCAACTTGTCGTGTTTAGAGACATTTGACGGTCAGATGGTTTCATAGCTTGATGGCCTAAGGTCTTCTTAGTTTTAAAACATCACAGCTTGTTAAACGACAAAGATTGCAAAAAGTGCCGGATTCGAAAATATTTTGTTTTTATTCTTACTTATGAAATACTACCGCGGGCAGGGTGGAGAATAAAAATGATAGAATTTCCGTCGTGATTTCAATGAGAACTGTTTTACTATGATGATATAAATCAGACCTGTTTTACTATGATGGTTTAAATGAAACCTTTCCCGCCAAAATGTTCCTAAAAATACTTTTGTATTTACCATCTATCTGTCGTCTGTTGCTGCTTTCTATGTGCCTTTGTTTATATTTAAGTCAAATAATCATCCAGAAATGGATATTTATATCACGCTAAACAAGAAAAAGAAATTCTGTTCTGAACAATCGGAGCCTTGCGCTTTCTTCTTCAATATGTGTTCCACTTTGTAGATCAGTTACGTAAAGCAAATCATTACGCGAAAAAAAAAAGAACAATTAGAAAAGTAATGCCCTACTGCAAGCAAATCGAAATGCAAAAAAGCAAGCAAATGATGATTTTTTTAATAAAAAAAAAAGAATCAAGCCGTTTTTGTTCTGATATGGCGGATTTGCGTCAAGAAAATGTCAATTAAAGTACTAATTGTGTTTACAGTAATTATTTCTTCCGCAATATGAGGAGATATTGGACAAATTTATTAATTAATCCTCCATGTTCAAAAATACATGTTGTGATAATGAATGCATATTTTCGATCTCCAGTGATTTAAATCAAGTTAATCCAATTTCTATCAAAATAATATGACTTAAATCAAATAAATGTAAATACAATAAAATAAATAATATTTATTTAATGTTTTGTTATAAAAACGTGATTATTTCCACTCTGACCGCAGAGGACAGCATTTGATGATTCACTTTTCACATACTATTGGTGATCACTGTGCAGCTTTCTAACAAATAGGTTGCCGAAGAATCAAAAGAAGCACGACCTTCTTTTGCGACATCCTGCGATGCGACTGCACCAGATGCGACTTCATCTGTTAGCATAGAGTACGAAAAAAATTCGATGCGGTATAACAATCGATTTTTATCGATGGAACGAAAAACAGTATATAGGGTGGCATAAGCGGATCTGACGTTGTTAAACGAGCCATAGAGATCGGCGCCTGCGACTAGAACGCTCGAACTTTCTCCGAATGAACACTGAGTTGGTCAGTTTTACTGTGTGAAAATTGAAGGAGTTGTTCTCTTATGTAAAAAATAAGATCAACGAAATTGCCAAAGTCGCACCCGCAAAAAGAGCTCTCTGGCCGCCGCCATTTTGCGACTCGAGCGACCCCTATCAGCCAGATTTATCTGACACCCGCCTGAGCTATGCAAAACCGGTCAGCGCGACCTGCATTGTCCATTTGGAGATCGCCGGCTTTTCTTGAAAGTTTTTACTTTGTTTGCCTGTTCAGGATGCTTAATATTTTTGTGTTCAATCTTCCACTGTGAGAACCGGAGAATATCAAGGCTCGTGGCCTGCTCGGTTTTCGCCGGAAACGAACGAAGAGAGCGAACTTCAATTTGACCGCGACGCGGGCCATTCGACGGTCTTCGAGGATTATTTCCGCTGAGAGAATCTTCGAAAAGTTTTCCCGGCTGTGTTCTCGGTCTTCGCGAAAAGTAGCTGATGGGGTCGGGTCCGGGGAATGGGGACGGAATAGACGCGGTCGTTTGTTTACTTTGCAGCTGTGCGAAAAAAACAAAATCAGCTCTCTTCAAAGCGTGCCTCAAAACAAGCCGGATTCCGTGCGATCGTCGTGAAATGACCATCGTCGGTTGACACTGTATATTGGATATGTTGTGTTATTTGAAGCCTTTCTCATATGCTCTTCGAATAACGCGGCCCCGTGGGATACGTACGATATACCTTGTTCGATTGATGAGACCCCGTTGAATTTCGTGTTGTGAGCGGGGAGTACCCACGCAGTTCGGCTATCCTACCTGGTCAAATATTTTCGGCAGTTAAGACCTTTGTAGATTGGCACGGCTGAGTGTATGGTTCCGTAAACGAAATCGACATAAAACGAATTTTTCTGTACCACACGGGCTCACCAAAAATAGCTTCCATTTGTTTGTTTTTATTGTCAAAAATAGTACAATTCTTTCCTAAAAACTCCGAGATATTCTATTCGCTATAGATCACAAAAAACAAAACAAACCCGGCAATTTAGGCGCCAGGTGCGTCCGGAATCGCGCAGGCTGCCACTGCCCAGCGCAGTCAAGCAACACACTATACTCTCGAAACCAGGGAAACGCAGTGTAAATCTCTTCGTTCGAGACTGCCGCTGGAAAGGTCTTGTCGAGTTAGCGACGCCATTAACTCATGGCGCCATTCCCCGATAGGCACAGCGATCGGGCGACGGACTCCGTTGTCTGCCCGTCCGCTGCACCTATCGGGAGAAGAGGCCGCAAGTCAATAACATCGCTAGCTCGATCGTCTGCCAGCGCACCCTACGTTGACTTTGGCAACTTCGTTGCTCTCATTTTCTTACAGTAAGTAAACTATGCCTTTAAATTTCGCACGGTGAAAATGACCCGTTCATTGCACGTTCGGTGAAAAGTTTCGCTTTTTTGTCTACAGATGCCTTTTTTTTTTTTCGACTCGTTTTACAGTGTCGGATTCAATTGCGCCACCTTGTACATCCCAACTATGGTTCTAATGACAACCCGGAATAATTATATCATATTATATCATCCCATAATTATATCAGTTCATAATCGCAGTTATTAGACGCGTCACCGAGGGCCTCATATGGTACGGGCCGCCGCCTTTCCGCTGTGCCGTGTGGTTCTCCCGGCCGTGTCATTAAGGATTATTTCGCGGGTGGCCTCCGTGACTTCCTAATTATACCCTAAAGACGGTTTCCGATGCGTACCTAAGAAAGCATTGGAGATATATGTTGTGTACCACCGCCGCCAGATTTTGAGAAAAAAAACGGGTATTAATCTATAGACATTTTCCACAGGAGCGCCGCCATCTTGAATTGTCGTCACTTCCAGTATGGGCGACGACAAAATAGTAAAACGTTTCAACCTGTAACTAGTAAAAAAACAGAGGGGAGCCAAAACGAGAATGTGTGGCGGTAAGGCTTATATCCTAAATGTCTTCTATTGGCGTGATGACAGCAAAGTAATGTTTTCGCCCATATTGGAAGTGACGACAATTCAAGATGGCGGCGCCCTTGTGGAAAAGGTTTATAGCTATACGCATGCGCCACGTAGCGATGGTCGGATGAATGGATGCCGCTAAACCCCTTTGATCCACGATCGCATGTGGACGCACCCCTCACGCATATATGCGTGAGGCGTGTGTCCGCAGTGCGACTGGGGCTCCACCGCGCGGCCATCGCTGGAACCTTTGAAAGTCCGTCGACCAAGGTCGATGGAGCTTGGGCGAGCTCTCCACCAAAATATCCGGACGGACGTCATCAGAAATAGTGGATCGTGTGCGTGGCAGGCTCCATCGCAACTTTTTGACCTTCTGTAGGGCTCTGGCGACGTATACCCCGATGGTCTTACGCGTGAACCTTTGTAAGATTCTGGTGGCCTGTCAGCCAACGTTAAAAGACTCCTCGCGGTTCCTTAGCCACCGTCACAGATTTGATCGGCCATCAACCATCACCATCAAATCGCGTTTATGGTCTATGAAACCACCACCAGAGAGCGTCTGATTTGCCATAAAACACCATCAGGTGGACCTGATGTGCCATCGAATACCTCCAGAGAATTCTGTGGGACCATCAGGAAAGTCTGATGAATCATCATATGCGTCTTGATAATTTTTCTGTTTCGGTTTAAAGGTGAAACAGCCCAGCTTTCTCCGAGTACAGTGAATACGGAGGGATCTTTGTTAAGATATTATAGTACCTGTAACTCAAAATTTCTTTCTTCCGAAAAGCATGAGTTTCAGTAAAAGAAAAAAAAAAGTGATTACCTTGGGAGAAACAATTTTGGTAATTCAATTCGGAGATATGTAATGACCCTATTACCTTGATTGATGTGTGCTGCATTTTCGGACAGTTTTGCCTGGCCGGGAATTTGGACAGGTATTACAGATTGCTCAAGTTATCGCACAAGTGAATGAATAAGCAAACATCTCGAATGAAGCAACGGCGAGTCTAAATTTGAATATCGTTCAAGTTCCTTTTTTTTTTTTACAGGTGCACCGACGGCATACACCGTATCGCCTTCGCGCGTGTTAGATTATTTCATTCTTGGGATCTTTCAGACGACTTTGATTGAGTGGAGAATATATTTCCGTTTCATATTTCGACTTCTTAGGCGGTAGCGTTATTAAAAATTTTATACATTTAATTTGACGGTGGGAACTTACGCGAAACTGATGCGCAGCCACGTATATGAATTTTGGCATGTCGTGTAATTACATCCAATCTCCTCTTCGCTATGAACAAAATCGGGTCTGTCGAAAAGGCACGAGTGTTCTAGTTCTTTTAGCCCTCCTTCCCCGTCCCCCAGAAGAAATACTAACAAAGAATATTTAAAAAGCTATGCTCTCATTTTTGTCATTATTTTATTTTTTTACTTTAATTCCTCCGAAGAGGGAATCATACTTCATATCTAAGGATATGAAGTATCTAAGCATTGAATCTGGGCCTACATAATCTGTTTACGGTCGTCGCGTTACACTGGTATTTTTTTTTTAAGATAGCGTGCGTGTGTGTGTGCGTGTGCGTGCGCGTGCGTGCGTGTGTGTATGTGTGTCTGTTAAGCGACAGACTCTTCTATACTCAAAAGCCTGGCAGTTCTACGACGGAACCATAGAGTGCCCGGTCGTCGCAGATTTGGAGCGCGACGATCTGGTAGCACAGAGCACCAAAGAACCATTTCTCGGGGAACCTGGACGTCAGCGCACAGCCTTTGCAGCGGCGAGGATTCGAAACACACTCGTTCGCTCGGGAGAAGTGTGTTTCGGCGTCTCGCCGCAGCGGGGCGCCAGTCACGTGGCTCTCCTCTGATCCGTTGGGTGCCGCTCCACCTTTTCCATTTCGGCGGCCGCTTCTCGTGGCGATCTGCCAGGCTTTGTTAGTATATAGGAGGCTATGATTAAGCATTCTGACAAGTCCTAATTGATTGCACGAGGAAGTAACGAAATTAAAATCGATGGAGCAAGGCAAAAATAAATAACGTCATAGTCAAGCCCTTTATTTTGCTTTCGATTTATTATTTGTTTTATAATCTCGGTTAATTATTTTTTCCGGCGTCATGCGAATTGGGCCTCTTTGAAACTGAAATGCGTTCCTCTGGCACACACGCAGTATCCGCAATCGCCTCGTCATCCTATCGTCTGTTTATAAACAACCCTAGGCATGTTTCTACTGATTGCCCTCGACAAAGAAATATCCCCGGAGGTTTCGCCCGTAATTCGATTCGATCTAATTACGCATGCTAATGAAACGCGCACTTAGCACTGTCTCAAGCTAATTACTCTCTTTTTTTACATTTCTTTGTCGTCAAACACTAATTTTTCTTCTCGCCAAACCGTTGTGTCCGTTTTTTTTTTCATTTTCACCTCGAAGACGACATTGTATACACGTTTTCCCGCCTTTCTTGTTGATATTTAAGCCTTACGTGTTCCATTTGCCAGTGTTTTTTGTTGTGCTTTGTTCCTTCTGTTTGTTTTTCCTCCGTTCAATCGAGTGGAGTTTCTGGGCTCTTTAGACTTTCTGGACTTTCACACTTAGAACGGAAAGTCCTCTTTTATTGCGGTCTCTTATGTCACCTCACCTCTTCTTCGCACTCTCAGGCTGACCCCTGTGTCGCGCGGTTGTTTGTTTTGGTTTTCCTATTCGCGTGTTCCTGATTCATTGTTCAGTCCCCTTGTACACACGCCACACTTTTTCTCTTTCCCACTGCATTATCTTTTTTGGTTTTGGTTGATGTGTATTTTTTCTTGCTTCCTTTTCCCAAAACTTCTTTATCCCCCGGTCACATGTACGTTTCTTGACTTTTGCCCGCCTTTGTTCTGTTTTCCCCTTTTCTGTACGTATATATATATATATATATAGTTCGACCAGAGGAAAAAAAAAAACTATACATGTGTAGAGATTTCGCTTTTCTGGTGGAAGTTTCCCGTGTCCTAGTTCATCCTTTCCCCATTTTTTGTCTTCTTTCTTTTCGTTCGTTTCATTCTTCGCGGAAAAGGGGAAGTTTGGGGAAGGAAGAGCGTGACTTTGGATCGATGGGAACTGCGTGTTGCTTTCACCACGGATTCCGGGAAGAGTGCTTGGTCATCCGGTTCGCTTAATCCGCGTGTCACACTCAACGCCCCCCCCTCCCCCCCCGCCTCCCACTTCCCCACCGCGGTTTAGCACTCTGGGTAATATTCCTTTCGTTTTCCTCCCCATGAATTCCCTTTCTTTTCCCCGATGCTTTCGATGGTTCCTTTTTTTTTTCTTCCCCTTGCCGAATATTCATCCCCTTCCCTCGGGCGTTTCAACGCTGCTACAAAATCCAAAAACCGAAAAACCACAGTTTGTTTTGTTTACTGATTTGTTTAAAGAAAATTACATATATTTATAGAAGTTAAAAAAAAAAAGTAATCGCGAACGAAAAAAGTTTGTTCATGAATGTTTTTAATTTTACGTTGGCGAAACCTGAGACGTGAAAAAATTGCAGTGTCAGGTTTGACTAAAGTGTCGATCTTGATAATCTCGCGTGTGTCTTAGTGTTAGTTTATTTTTGTTCCTTTTTTTAGTGGTTGTGTGTGTCGGGGGGGGGGGGGGGGGGGGGGGGAAGGGGGGGGCTTTTCCGAAATTCGAGATCGGAGAATGACGAATTTTTTATTTATTATTTTTGTTTTTGTTAAGAGATATTTATATGAGAAGAACGGTTAAAAGAATGCATCCCAAATTAGGAAAATTCGCGATGAAGTTTCGTAATTTTACTTCGGTGAAACCTGAGGCGCAAAGAATCGTAATCTCGGGTTCACACAAAGTGCCAAATTTTATCGTCTCTGCTGGCTTTTCATCTCGGTTTCTCTACATTATCCACAAGTGATACTTAAGTGCTCAATTGTAGATTAACTGTCAGTACTCTGTTCACGGATGAGTTATTGCCCCAGACCATGCGAACATTTCACAAAAACTGTGAACATTTTACAAAAACCGAGTTCACATTGTTATCATACTTGGATAAATATATGGGTGCATGGTCCCCGTTGAATTAGGCTGAGACATAGCGCCACCTGGTCCTACCACCGCTCTGGAGAGTCACCAATCAAAAATACTTTAAAAGAAGTTTAATTTTCTATCCAAATGCCTAGATGTAAGTTTTTTTAAGTTTGTTTAGACCTTTTATACTGTCTGCGGCATCAAGGCTAAAAAAAGAAAGAACAAACCAGGTGGCCTGACGAGGTCTCGATGCAACTATGAAACCTAAGAGTAACAATTAGGCCTCTTCCATAATCGAAGCGATCCTATGGTGGCCAGATGCCAGCCGAAACACTTTGATTATTGATTGGCAACTAATTTTCGGTTTTCATGGGCCAACCTCAATTCACGGCATCACGTCACGACCAAATACAGTTAGTGCGTGTATCTTAAAATACGCAACTTCGCTTAAATATATAATACTGTTGGTGTTGCCTAGGCCAAAACGGATACTGTCGAGACCGGCTATAACGAATTTGGTTATAACGAAATAGCGGCTGCAGCGAAGCGATCACGATTTCCCATTCCCTTTTGCACTTCGTTATAACCGAAGTCGGTTATAACGAGATAGCGGATATATCGAAGTGATTTCCGATTCTCGTTGACTTCGCTATAACCGGTCTTGACACTACAATGCTAGGGCACACTTTTTCTTTCTCCTTTTTTTTCTTTTTGGGGGGGCGGAGGGGCGTGCAAATCATCAAAGATTTGCACGCGCACACTCCAGCCCTTCTTGTGAAATAGCTGCCCCCCGCAAATATTGTCTGATAACTGTGGTTTAGCGTAACTGCAGTTAAGGGGGGACTTAACTGATAACTGTCGTTGAGCGCAACTGTGGTAACTATAGTGGCTGTAACTGTAGTAACTATAGTTGTGGTAATCGTGGTAACTATAGTCGGGGAAACTGTGTTAACTAATGGTGGTTGTTAACTGTCGCAAGTATAGTGGCGGTAACCGTGGTAACTGTAGTGATGGTAACTGAAATAACTCTAGTGAGTATTTAACAACGCCCGTGTACCCCGCAGGGTGGGTGTAGGAACAAATGGTCCCGGAACTAATGCTCCCGGAACAAATGGTCCCGGAACAAATGGTCCCGGAACAAATGGTCCCGGAACAAATGGTCCCGGAACAAATGGTCCCGGAACAAATGGTCCCGGAACTAATGGTCCCGGAACTAATGGTCCCAATCTCAAGGTAGGAAAAAATGGTCCCGTCAGAAGGTTATTTTGAAGCTAAGATATACCATGCAATATACTTCATCCATTATGTAATCAATGATTTCCTGGTGGAATGAAGGATCTCGTCTATATTTTGAGGCCGATTAATTCGAAGAAAGCGGTCGGATATTGAACTTCATTTTGTTTAAAATCGGCAAAATGTTTTCAAATTGAATACTGTCCAACAGTTATCTCGTAACTGTTGAGTTAGTGACCTTGTGCGGTATTATAGGAGTTATTACTATTTTCATATAAGGGGCTTTAGAATATTTATGATATCAGTAGGCTCTTTTGAAACGAAAAATGAGTACCCCTAGTCCATATCACATGAGCGAATGACGTTTTAGCGAACAGCTACATTTGAACGAATCGACGTTTTAGCGAATAACGGAAATGAGTGTCCCCCTCCCCCCGCGCTGCGCTTACCCCCGCTTCGTAGCGACAGTCTGCTGCGGCTTGTTACAAAAATGTGAACCCACTTGGCTCACCCGTACATGATGCTTCGCGGCGGCCGACTATTCGCTAAAGTGTCATTCGGTGAAACGTTGGCGTTTGCTAATACGTCACTCGATCAAGTGAGTGCCTCCCCTGTTGAAGCAATAAAACTCGAATTTCTTCCATCTCGTCATGACGGGTGGTGGTAGCACACATAACGAGCGGAGCTCGATGCCTTTATAGGTGCATTAGGTTTCCATAGCGCAAAACATTTCTGAGCTTCCCAGAAAAATATAAAAATCGGTCGAGTTCGTGCAACCGGCAGCCTCAAAATTCGCCGAGTGCTAGTGGATTTTATTGGATTTGTCCGAAAACGCAAAGCCAAATTGGCGATATTTATCTGGGACCATTTTTTCCTAGTTGGTACTTGGGACCATTAGTTCCGGGACCATTTGTTCCGGGACCACTTATTCCGAGACCATTTGTTCCGCTACCATTTGTTCCGGGACCATTTGTTCCGTTCCCCCCGAAGGGTATAAGACTCGAAGCTCTAACCAATGTATCAACTAATCACCGGTGACCAAGGAACCAAAGAGATGGTCACCGAAACGTCGGAGATTTTGTCTTCATTAAAACTTTGGTCTAGAGCAGGGGTGGCCAAACCTCTCTCGCGAGCCGCATGCGGCTCTTTGCTGGTCACGGTGCGGCTCGCAGATCCCTCATGAGAAGACCCCCCCCCCTCCCCCCCCCCCCCCCCCCCTTTCCGCGTTTTCCCAGGAAAGAAGGAAAGTACTTCATAATAAAGAACAGCTTGCGGTTTGGCGGCCTTGTGCCCCCCTACGTACAGTCGAACCGCTTTTCACTCGTATGTTTCCACAAATCGTGTTTCTTTCATTGTTCAAGAGAGTTTGCAGGACGATAGGGGGAAAGGCTACAAGGACCGGGACTGTCAAAAAACATGCATGCACTTTGGCTTGGGGCCGAGGAAGTGTTCTGTCTCACTGCCTTTGTCGCTCGCCAGTGACACTTGTCCCCCTTAGGTAACGAATGTTCCCTCTATATCGTTTCTTGGTAAAGATCGCTGAAGCCCTGGTTGACCTGATTAATAAATTCCACTAGTCAGAGACGTCATGTTAATGTTCACAAAGGACCAGGAACATTCTCA